>NC_089488.1:923601-1231469 GCF_036810445.1 Kwoniella europaea PYCC6329 | reverse complement strand
AATTGGTAACAAGATCCTTCATCAAACTCAACCAATCGGTAAATTCGGTCACGAAAGATATCAAGAGATGTTCATCTTCGCAGCGAAATCTAATGATATCCTCACAGGCTGCAGGCTCCTTTTGTCTGCAGTTCCGGCTTTTTGTTCTAAGAACGGATACAATAGTCAGGATTTCGAGTATCAGCTTTGGAGACCGAGCGGATGGCCAAAAGAAGTCATAGTTGAACTTCCTCCCGACTGGATCTGGGCTTACATGCGAGCACACATGGGGTCCAACATTCAAACAACCTCCTATCATTCTTACTGGACTGATATTGCAGTGAGATTTATGAAGTTATTTCTTCCCGTGAGTAATTGACTTCAAAATCGCATACTGTGAAGGACGAGTCCAACTAATGTTCGAGACGATATATTCCAGTAAATTATTTCCTCATATAAGTAGAGCGGAGCTGTGTTGTGTCGTGTTGCAGTGGCGATCCATCGCAGCACGCCTACAATTATCGACACCTGACAAGATACTGTATGCATAAGGTTCAACAAGTCCGTGTGAAATCAAAGTGGTCACTGTATGTATTGTACGTATATACATTTGAAAGTATGTATTTCACCTCAGCCAGAACCGAGTTTATGGCGAATGTCTGGTTTTCAAGCAATAACATGACCGTACATGTACTGTGGAATCACATTTGGCAATTTCAAAGCATAACTTGCGAGCATACGAACAAGTATTTTACTTCCTGACCGTATGACGCCTTCTCTCTCTCTTTCAATCCTTTCAATCTTTATTCAATACAAATCACAGAATGAATGACTTGGGTGAAAAGAGTCAGCACGTACGCTACACACGCCCACAAATATACTGTGCATTTTGGTCGCATCGGGCTGGTATTCTGTCATAGATTTCGTATAGACTCAATGTGCTTAATCCTCTCTGCGAAGGATGCTGGTCTACGTCAATGTCTGAAGACCTTTCAAGGCCTTTGCTCCTCGCTTCACGCTTTCTTTCATCCTCTCAACTTCCCTCTCGTACCTCATCCAACCGATTCTACCCGATTCACTAAACTTGATCCGCATCTTACCTGCGATCTCACAAACAGGGTGGAGCCCAATATATTGCTCTATGTCAAAGTACTTACAATCAAATACCGACATGGAAAGTATTTCTAAATTGACTATCGCCACCGGTGCCATATGTCTCTATATAGCTCTTACAGGTCTCTGCCCAGCTTTTCTCGCCTTCTTTAGTGAGCTCTATGAAATGTTCTGGATTAGATGGATCAAGGTGTTTCGGATACACTTGAGAAACGTCCCACTAGGGATCTTTCCATATCCCTCTGTAAGGATTGTTTGTATTCCCTTGCCAATTCGAGGGAATGATTGTCAGGTCTGTTGAATTGGTCGAAAGTCGCTTCGCTCGCTGTTAGACCTTTCATTGTAACCCAACCTGTGTTTCCGATGTGAAGGAAGGAAGTCACTGCTACGACTGGGATGCTCCGTTCCACTTGTTTATCGTTGGTTGAGAGGGTGACGGAACATGATGGACAGGCCATTGAGAGCGGTTTAGTTTGCGTGGATGAGTTGGTGTAAGGCATGGTGAGCATGTGAGTACTAGCAGCTATTACAGTATGTTTGCAGCGGATTTGGTTTGATTTTTTCTTTTTTTAAAAATTGTTTCAAATTTGTTTCTTTTTTTTGGGCATGTCCAATAGAAATTTGGATCAAGATTACTTGGCGTGTGCGGGTGCTGATTTATACTTTACGTGTATTCTTCGAGCACACTCGAGGTCAGCTGGTCTTCGTATGCCCAGAAGATACTGTACGATTTCGTGGTTTACGGTACGCGAAGTCAAACAAAAGAAAGGATCGCTATCTTACAGTAGATTGGGCAACACAGAGGCGCTTTCGTCAAAGGTCTGACAAGTCTCCATCAAAAAATGGAGGATACGCGGTATCGTCATCAATATTACTTCCTGCAACGTACAGTACGTAGAATCTGTTGAAAGTAATCGAGTATGTATTGTGCATGTGCATGACAAGATATTCTACTGTTACATTAAGAACAGTACAACAAGCAAAAGGATCTATGCGATGACGAGCTAACGAATAGAAGTACAGTCTTCACACACAATGATGTATGTTTGTGTACGATTTTGTAAGATGAAGAATCAAAGGAAGAAAGATGTTATGATAAATACTATAGGTCCGCTGAAGTGATACATTATGAACTACGCCTCAGCTCTCAATTTCATTCTTAGAAGATGTAAGAGCCAATCTGCTTCCCAAACTGCCACCCCCGCAGACGAACTCTTGAAATCATCCTGATGACCTGCATTCATCCCATATCCATAAGTCGAGGGTGAAGTCGATTCTCCACTGATCGAATTATACCTTGATGATCTGGCCAGAGAAGATTTCCTAGCATGTCCATGCCCAAGTCCAGTGCCATGACCAAGGATTGAATGGGGAGGTCGAGAAGGAGAGTGATCTTCCGATTTAGGAGGGAATGTAAAATCGTTAAACATCCCTTCGGTCGGCTCTTGTTGGATAGATGAATTAGGTGGTTGTTGATCTTTTTCTTTCTCTTTATCTTTGTTAGGGAAATCAAATTGAACTTTTGATGGTCTTCTACCACCTGGTAAAGGAGTATCGTTCGAGGAAGTATCGGCAGTATAGAGTTGATCCATCTTTGCCGCAGCTGCAATCTTAGGACCCATCACACAAGCGTTTTGAGCTCTAAATAAAGAGAAAGGTAACCATTTATCCGTAAATGTGTTGACTGCCGCATCGTAGTTGGCATAGAATATAATGGCGTATGGAGGGATGTAAGAGCTGATCGTCCGTTTCGAACCTCCCGGTGTGAGTGGTATTAACATCGGATGGAGGGTAAGTCGAGGTAAGATATGCGACATGTCTTCCGAAGTTAAGATCCCATCTAACATCGGTACGATCGCTCTTTCCAACTCGACCATCAAGGCTGTTACTCTCTTGGATAGTAAGCTGTTGGTATCCGAAGTCATGTTTCGAGTCATTATCGATAAGATCGTCATTCCCTCTAACAAAGCCAAAGCTTCACCTATCTCTTCTACCGTACCGCTCAATTCGTTCTCGTCATTGTTTGGTACACCGAGAGCGCACACCTCTCTCATTGGCAACTGCGATCTCATATCTTTCTCTAAGAGGATTCGTAAACCATCGAAAGGAGTAGCTTGGACTACTGCTACTCCGGCATAGAGTTTACCAGGTTGTAAGCGAGATTGTAAGGTCGAATCGCAAAAGGTACGCATATCATCTAGAAGGGGCATGGTATGGTCGAATGGTACAGAAAGCGTCTTGTGTAACGCAGTAGCCACAGCTTGAGGGTCGGCAAAGATGAAATGCCTAGCTTCGAGGTCTGCCCTTTCGGCTGCAGAGGCCACTCGTCGAACAAGGAAGATCAGTTGTCCTTTCGAAACGGTATCGTTACTGTTATTGAGCTTGACCCATCCACTAACAGGATCAGGAAGGATTTTATCAGCCAGAAATCTGACGGCAATTCGCATAGACGACTTACGTAGTGAGAATTTGATCATACAATACACCCAATCTCGATATACCATCTGTCTGACCCAATAACCTTACAG
The DNA here is from genome assembly GCF_036810445.1 of Kwoniella europaea PYCC6329. NCBI lineage: Eukaryota > Fungi > Basidiomycota > Tremellomycetes > Tremellales > Cryptococcaceae > Kwoniella > Kwoniella europaea. Next base: position 1,227,849 of record NC_089488.1, on the reverse strand, counting down.
CGAGTTGACAAGAAGAGATCGTAAATCTTTCCAGGAACTTGGTTATACTAAGTGGTGGTCTACTTCCGGTGGTTCCAGTGGTAGTATTGGTAGTGAGCATCGAGCCTCTTCTAATATCCGCAAAGGTAGCTTGTAGGATCGATTCGTTGGCTTGTGTCCTCGCATCAGTGATAGAGGAAGTAGCAGTGGCGGATGCTGGAGCCAAAGAGGGGTTTTTCCATGTCCAGGAGAGTTTCAAAGCAGATACGAAAGCGTCGTGACCCGTGGTCAAGTCCATTCCTAAAACTGTTGAATCACTGGATACAGAATGAATGATCGATTTTTTGGTATCAGGTAAATCTCCACCGGTGAGAGAAGCGATATCGCACATGGGTAACATCCCATCAATGGAATTGACCAAGACTCTATCTCGATCATCCAGTAAGACAGCAGCTACGACAACTCTTCTTCTCCTGGCTCTCTCTCGACGGATGTTGAGCGAATGAAGGAGGAAGAAGACCGCACATGCTATACAAGCTGAGAAGGCTAGTGCCGCGACGATGCCGGTGATGACCACGTTGGTACCAGTGAGTTTGTTGTGTTTACTGATAGCTCGAGAAGCTGGCCAGGCGTATGTGGTGCCCATCATACCTGATAATCAAGATCAGTTCAGGAAATTGACTAGATATCAAGAGAAGAAGACTTACCGCAGAAGTGCATACATGTAACTGCGATCGCTAAGATCAAGGCAACACAGATCTTGGATAACCAGGTGTGTTTCAATTTCGGTCGAAGCATTATGAACATGATGTATAATGCGATGATAACGGCACCGCAGGCGATGATGACTGAACCGACCACATAGGCAGGATGATACGCTATATATGGCAAGCCAGTGATGGAAGCTTGGCCGATATAGTCTGGATTCAAGAATGGGTCAGCTCGATTGGCACGGAATGTGATGAAGGAGATGTACTCACGCATTCCAACCACTCCAAACCCAGCTATCGTGCCAGTGACGAAGATCTTGAAGATCTCAGTAGGAGTTACCACATCGAATCCCAAGAACATTCCCAATCTCGTCAATCTAGTACTTCGAGCGATCAATCGTACCTTCCTCCGACTATTACGATCCACGGTATTCTCAGATTTACCTGTATATGAACTCAGCCGAGCAGTAATGGTAGGTGGGGATGCTGATTTATGCGATTTCTTTTCCCCGTTTGACGAGATGATCGATCCTACGGATCCAGAAGAGGAAGGTTCGACGTCACCCTCTGGAAGCGATTGGATACGTGCGAGTGTAGTTGACGGTCCACCCCACGATGGTCGATCACGATGAGTGACCATGACATTGGCAGGAAGTGAAGCTCTTCGACGTTCAGGTTGATAAATCGGTTCAGTCTCTCCAAACGTCGGTGAAGGTGTTCTGCCAATTCCACCAGGTGGTGGTGAGATGAGGTTGGTAGAGGAGGTATAGTCAGATTCGATCTTTGGTGGGAAGTTGAACCCTGGAGTGAACACGTCGGGGGAAGGTAGAGGGATGGGTTGTGATGAGGCGACAGAGGATCTTCTTGATGAAGGGGCGTAAATGACTGGAAGGGGAGTGATGGAGTGATGACTGGTCGCGATCGAACCCTGCTGAGAAGCTCTTGTACTAGTTGGTGTAGAAGCTCCTGCTCTTCTTTCCAATTCTTGTCTGACTGCACCTTTTCCCAAACGGAAATCTAATTCTTGCAAGGCATCATCATCGCCAAACATCCTTTCCGTATCACCTTCAACGGGTGTATACATCCCTTGAACTTCATCTTTCCAATCGGTATGTTTCCCTTCTCCCTTACCCTTCGAGTTTCTTCTCCCTCCGCTTTCCAGACCTTCCAAATCCATCAAAGACCACTTGGCAGCATGTGAAGCATGAGCGAATAACGCCCCAACACCTAACGTTCCTCTTCGTAGCACTTTCTTATGTGACTTCTTCCATTTACCATAATCATCTGCAGCTTCCATCTTCGATGGGCTCCCCCGTCTACCATCTAATTTATTTTTCCTCTGACCGGGCCATACGAGCCAATCACGAAGTTGAGTGCCCATAACGAAGAAAGCAGTGGTCATGGCCAGACACGATACCACGAGTGATAAGATGGTAAAGCCAGGATCGTAACTGAGGTATAATGCTGGATAAGATTTCTCATCCATCATTGGGTGATGTAATGAAAGTGCGTTGTTAAAGACAAAGTGCATAGCGAATGTCGATACCGCTCCGAAGCAGAATCCAGCTGATGCCAGTAATAGTTGATTCCTCCATCCACTGTTTGTCGTACGTCTGATGAGCAGTTCTAAAGTACACAACGATCCTACAAACGCGATCGCGTAGGACAAGACTATGAATCCGGCATGGAAATGTTGTCTCAGTTCTACATATCCTTCAGGTAATCTCCAAGTCTCTGATATCGCATCGAAATTTGCTATAGCCAATATTGGTTGATCATCTCGACGGCTCAAGTGAGAAAGAACCCAATGACCAGCGGACGACAGGTGTAATGATTGATTGAAATGGGATGTTACCTGGTCGAGCTGCAGCTCATCACAAGGTGGTATGGGTAGAGTGGAGCGATGCCGTTGTTTGGAGCGAGGTAAGGGGTTTGCCGCTGAGAGTATAGGGAATAAGAGGGTAAGAAGGAAATAGATGGTGCGATTGGCGAGACGACGTCGTAAGGATCTGGATGACGGACGTGTAGAAGGTGATGGTTTGTCGGGGAGAGGGATAGAAGAAAGAGTATGTCGAGATGACGAAGCTACCCCGTTTGGTGAGGTGTCGTCCATGTTGATATGTGTGGAGTATGATTCGAGTAAAAAAGAGGATGATGAAGCTGGAGATGAGAATAAGGAGGATGGAGTTGATGAGGATCTAGGTGACGGTGAAGGGGATCGCCTCCTCACATGGGACAAAAGGTATGAATGGGTGGAATTTGACCTGACAAGTCTTGGTTGTACTAGCATACTTTGTTGCTCTTGATTGATTCCAGCAAACTCTGTTCAAGGCCAACAAGCGATGGAAGAGATCTGACTGGTTCAGATTGAAATCATTTGTTGATGAGATCGAGTTACCACATGGGTTGTTGTGGTTGTCCAAGTGCCATCTGTTTCAGATGTATATGATCTATGGGGGTGAAGCACTGATGAGATAATGAACTGGTTAATTAAGACTGAATTTGTGTTTGGGTCTGATGGTGAATGATGGTGATGAGTAAGATAAATATCAATGCGTCGATGAAAGATCAGATGTTGCTATGGAATGGGTTACAAACCACTCTTGTTCAGCATACATGATCCAATTAATCGTGCTCGTCCTCGTGTTATGCTCCTCTCACCTCACACAGTATCACTCTGCAACTCATAAGGTTGTCCTGGATGCAGGTGGTGAAGAGCCAGGGGAAGAGGTAAGAGAGGGAGCGGTAAGGGGGGATATGCTCAAAGGTAAAACACCCTGCTTCCCTGGAAAAAAACAAACCGATCGCTTTTTTTACCCTTGATTCTGATTAATTAAACCAAAAATCATCTCATCTCACTCCTCACATCTCACATCTCCCATCTCCCATCTCCCAGACCAGATCCCCTCCGCTTCCTTCGGTGAGTGGGACCTGGACCTCCTCATAACTTACTTGAGATCATTCATTTGCCGCTTTCCGCTTTCATTCAGCGAACACTCTTTCACGTGGTGATGGTGGTGGTAGGTAACCAAAGCTGCCATTCCACTCGGGGTGGTGAGACAACATGACATACAAAGAGGCTTTCGCTGGGATCAATGTGGAAAAAGGCGTTTCATCGTCATCCCCCTCCTCTCTCCTGAGCATACAAAGAAGGTGGGGCGGCTATAAATATCTGGACTGCTATGTGCAAGTCATGTGATTGATAGTGCCGGTACCAGTACTATTGCAAGTACGTGTATCATACATTCTTTATGGTGACACTTCATCTGCTGTGACTGGTATATACTGCAATCAGATGAGACAGACGCCGACATTCCTTTCCGAGTCTGACTTATAGGACCAAACACGTTACTCAGTGCTGAATGAGGCAAACAAACCCAATACGCACTGGATACTCGGATTATCTTCGAGTTACTCACTCACGTATCAAAATTACGTGTTATATTCATATTGTCTTATTCGCTTCCCGTCTTATCCGAACTCTTGTTTTGTTTGGTTTTGTTGATGCGAATATACAGTAACGCAAATTGCTTGTCGATCATCAAGTGATCCCTAGAGATCATATATGAATATACAACAATAGTAATATGCAGGCAAGTCCTCTGAGAGTAACGTATGAGCTGAAAGGTCATGCAAGATACATACCTACTGTATACGATACGTCGTGAGGCGAGTTTTGACAGATTCGAATCAAGCCCAATTCCCCCTTTTAGATGCATAACGTTATCTCTAACTGGTCCTCTCTTTACTTATGTGGCAAATAACCAAAACTGCGAGATCCCTTTTGGGAGATATATAACCGGATGATGGATGAGCTTGTAACTGACGATCAAACACCTCTCAACTTCATTCATGCAGTGGATTGTTCGGTTCAGGATACATAGAAACTAGATCAGACGTCCGAACGCGCAGTGATCAGTGAGGATCTACATGAATATGATTGAACCACTGTGCTGGAATTGCCATCTGTTCAGAAGGTAAGCGAATTGCCCTGAACTAGCAATCAGAGAGAAAGGGCAGTTGTACATGTTTATCGTAATGCAGATCCGTCAAGAAATATACAAGTTTTGTTTGGATATACAGTACTGCTAGGCGGCATGATGGGCTTGCTCATTCAGTATACTTTTAGCTAACGCTTGACACGATCAAGTGAGACGAAACTGAGTGAAGGGGTGATCAGAAATGCAAAGCTCACTGACAGATCTAGGGTGAACTTCCGGACCATTAGACTGCCGCAGATGTCGACTGATCAACAGCCAAGTATATGAGTCTGTAAATACCCCTCAAAATACCCTCAGCATGAATTCTTTTCGTTTGAATGGGTGTCATTCATCGTGTTATTTCACTATGTCTGGCTCTGCACCATTACTTCCTTGACAGTTCATGCTTAGAAAAGCTTGCCAGGTCTCGACTCGCTCTCTGACGCCACATATACACTGCACAATTCCGATATTCGTTCGACGGGCGTTGTGCGATAGTGGTTATTCGGCGGGTCTAGAATTGTTCTTGGATAGATTTTTCTTTTCTCGACGTTCGCAAGATAACCCGTGCCGTCAGGCTCGCATGTTCGAATCATGCCAACGTCGCAGATGGTCTTCTTTTTGGTTTCTATGCTTTCCTGCATCAAAAGTCGTCGATTTGATTGAAGGAAATTGAAGTTTTGATTTGAAGAAATTGAAGTTGGGGGATGATTGTGAAGCAGATATGGTCGCTTGAAGATCGTGTGAGGTGAAGTGCCACTCGCACTCGTATGCAGTGAGTGACTAGCCAGCCGGTGGAGGTTTAACCGGACTGATCACACCCAAATCCAACTTCCGCTTGTTATTTTGCTCTTCTCTCTTCTCTTCATGTCCAGTGCGAGACAGATAAAGTACGCCATGCCCCGTAAGCAGGCTGTAAATCAGGCCATCTACCGTGAGCTAGGGTCTCATTCTTTGCGGTGAGCTAGATTGAGCTGATCATCTACTTCCAGTGGACGAAGCAGAAGGATTCATCCTCGAACACGCCCTTTTCTCCCCTCCTCGAACATGGCCTCCTCTCCCGCTTGAACCGCAGGAAGTGAGACTGGCCAACAGTCGGAAAAAGATGGACTGGGAGGAAGAAGTTAGAGCCCATCCTGATGAGCCTATCGATATACCCATTCCGACTCGTAAACGTAGCACGACGCATAAGGAAAGAGCACTCGACGAAGATGAACATGAAGATGAAGATGGTGATTCCAACAAGGAAAGATGTGTGATTTGCTTGATGGAGCTGAAAGATAGGACAATAGTCGGGATGTGCGGGCATGAATTCTGCGTGAGTACAGCTAACTCACCATCTCTCAGGAGAAGGATCTGTATGGCTGATTTGGATGTTGGATAATAACCATATGATCAGTTCGAATGTATAGGGGTATGGGCAAATCAGAGTAGAAGATGTCCTTTATGTTCAGCGGATATGGCTCCTTTCCTCTTACATGATCTGGACGCTAGTACACCTACTAAGGTGAGCTGACTAATTCCGATACCAGCGCATGTCCCCATAATAGTAGCTAACATGAAAATATGGATAGTTCTACCTACCCCCTTTACCTTCTCGCAAATTCCCTTCTGCATCTCTACCTGGACCGTCTCGAGCTCGACTACCCGAGATCATACGGCGGGAGAGAATCGACGAAAGAGATATCGAGCCGGAAGAACCAGACGAACTGGATATACAGGTGGAAAGGAGGAGGGAGATCTATCGTTATGGACTGTATGTGAAGGTGAGTGGAACAATGAGTCACAACAACAATCGCGTATCATGGCTTATTTGCTTATGTATAGCACATCGGTTCAAACCCACATACAAAATACCGACCCACCCCTACCCCTCGACAATTCTCTGAAGACCCTTCACTAATTCAAAGGGCAACGGCATTCCTGCGAAGGGAATTGAGAGTATGGCAAAATTTCATCGATGTAGAATTTTTAACAACGTACATCATATCTCTTTTGAAAACTATAGATATCCGTTCAGATCCCGCTATAAGATTATTAGCTGATTATTTAGATTCACCCTCGACCACAAATGAGAACCGACCTTCTCATACCACTGTCGCTGAACATTTCTCACATGAGTTATATAGTTTCTTGAGATCTCCTTTTAAGGAGTTGAGGAAATGGGATGAGGCTATACAGGTGAGTATACCAAAAGCTGATCGCTATGTGGTTCTGAATTTATGTCGCGGATTAGCTTACCTTGTATGCTATTGAGAAAATAGTATGATCCCATACCAACCTCTTCTCCGCGATCACAAAGTTCACAGTCTCCCTCTCCAGTGCAATCATATCACTCAGTATCACTCTCCCCTCGCTCACTTCGATCGGAATCACCCTCATCATCGCCTGATCGACGCGGGCGCAACTGGAATCGAAGAGACGTATTCGTACCCTCAATATCACCAGATGCCAAGCGATGGGATGAGAATGACACATGGTTAGATCCGGAATATGCAGCCTGGACAGAAGAAGAGAAAAGACGAGAGGAAGATAGGAGGGAAAGGAAGAGATTGAAAAGATCAAGTAGGCGTGAATCGCAACTACAGCTGGAAAGTAAACCCATGAGAGCATGGGGAGAAGGAGAAACAAGGAAGGAAAGAGTGGAATTACTACCTGAACCTCCAGAACCACCTTCAAGAATAAACGTGGACGGTGAAGAAGAGGAAGAGGTGAAACCGAGCGTTGAGTTGACGATTAAAGGCGCTGCTAGACCCACCTCAACATCGATGACTACAACAGCTCCTAGCGAACCTGCTGCTCGAAGGAGATTGATCGAGAAACTTAACAAGGAGAAAGCCAATGGACTATCACAGACACAGACTATTACCGAGGTTGGTACATCACGTACCACCAAGATGACATTGGAAGAGATGAAAGAGAAATTATTGAGATTGAAGTCTGAGAGTGCGGCTCAATCGTCATCATCAACGTCTTCAACCTACGATAAGACCGCTAGATTAAAAGAGAAATTAGCTAAATTGAAAGCTGAAGCATCGGTCAGCCAGCTTGTATCATCAGCTGAAGAGGATCAAGACCAAGATCAGAATACCCAGATGGAAACCGAGATGGGTAATAACACCTTATTCCCAATCGATCAGAATACGTATAATCATGAAAACAATGACGACCAATATGAGAAGAGTTATGATAATGAGCATATGTCACATGTTAGAAGAAGAAATCGAATGTCAGAAAGTAAAAGACGTGAAACCAGAATCAAAACTCGACTCGAAACTGAACGTATCATCTATGTTAAAAACTCCAACGAATCTAAAGCTCAGGAATTACGACGGAAGATCTTAGAGAATAAAGCCAGACGGGAAAGGGAACAGATGGAAAGTAATTATGGGGGTATTAAGGATGACAAGATCCTTTCGTCCATGGATGTGGAAGAAAGGAAGAAGGAAGTGAGAAGGAGGTTGATGAGGTTGAAGATGCTTGGAGCGGAGACCGAGCAGGAGAGGAGAGCGAGAGTTCTTAAGGAGAGGTTGATGGAGAAGAAGAGAAAGAGCAGTCTGTTAAATGGGGTTGTCGATGTTGGTGTTGGTTTGTAGATTACTTGGTGGGCTATAGGTGGATTGTGCTAGGTGGTTGTTTGTTATTTGTTATATGTTGACGACGAAGTATGAAGCATGAACTGATATATCATGTCATGTCATCAAAGGGTAAGTATGGCCATACGGCCATACGGTATAACTTGAATGTCCATTCATCAAGTCGAACCATGCGAAATGAGACTCCTTGCTATGCTGATTCTGCCATTTGCATGTGAGATATGGAATATGTGATATGTTATACAGAACAGTACACTGATCAGACTTTATTTAGGTTGATAAGCTAACCTACTTCAACCCATCTCCTTCTTCCGTTGATATGTGATAATAATAATAATAATGTTTTATGACGACGATTCTGATGTTTTCGACCCATGTTCGACATATCAACACACAAATGTTTAATGGACATGAATTGTATACTATCGAGATTTAAGTATCTAGTCTATTCCGTCTGTATGTGTCTGTCCATTCTGGCCACACTCTCCGACGATCCATTCCATATATTCATATACACCAGGTCTACCGGATCTACACTCCCAATCTTCTCTTACAATCCTCATACACTATCCAACTGACTCCCACTGCAGGTCCAACTTTCAATATACTAGGTAATAAACCCTTATACATCCCTCTCCAACCTTCGTTTTTCAGTGTCTGCTGAGCGACGTCCAAGAATCCTTTGTACTGCTGTGGATGACCTGAGGAACCTGATGCTTGTAGTCGAGTTCGTAAAAGGTTGATTGCTATATATCAAAGGATGATTAGATTCGTTATTGACGTGTCGGAGATGACGGAGATGAGAAGCATAATAGATATGTTGACTCGAGACTCACGGTAAACACTCGCTGCACCTATACTACCTGACAATGCTCCAAAACTCAAAACTGCAAATACCTCGGGTTCATCTTTACCTGTTGATCTGCAATAAGCAGTCTTCAGAGTTTCGTATGTACCCATGTCGATGGCCGAGTAAGGGAAGACACCAACTAGACCGAGCTGCGAGGAAATAGATTTTGAATCAGCTTCAAGTCGTTATGTACGTTTGGATGGTATGTCCCCAAGTGAAACTAGGGATCCATCTCTTTCCCATCACTCGGGAGGATCCAAATGAGCTGTTACTCACAGTCAATCCCCTATAATAACTCCTAATCCCACCACTCCTCCACATACTTCTCGCGGTATCTCTAACCTGCCTCCAACCCTCGTTCGGCCCCACCTCAGACTGTATCCTAGTTTTGAGCGTCTCGAGCCCATAAATGGCAAATTGAGACGTTATACCTCCAAATCCACCTGCGATGAACCTTGACGAAGATGATAGATCGGCTGGATCAGATACTTTGTCCCAGTACACCGCGAGGAATTTCTTGGATTGTTCGTATGAGACAAATTTGATGGCTGATTCCTGTAATAGTGAATGAATATCAGTAAGTGAACAGGTACAAAATAACATTTCAGACACGATGAGTCTTGGATCCAATCTTATCGATCTGTCGTGGGTCGATGGACAATACGAAATACGATCTGAAATCATGTCCTTTGTGTTGCTTTCCGAGGTGAACCCAATAATAGAGACTACTCACAGGGAAGATCTTGGTAACGTTCAACCCGTTGCCTACCCAAAACGCTTTCAACCCCTTTCCATCTATATATATCCTATTGACCGCCCCCCACAGATTCGTCACCGCTTTTATACCAGCACGAAAGGGATGATTCAGGTGGGCATCCTTATTGAACGCCGAGAAATCATGAGTGGTGATGAGGTAGATTTTCAGTCGATCGAATGGGGCAGTGACGGTACGTGATACTGGAAAGTGAAGAGCAATATTGTTTAGCATTGGGAAATGAATGGAGAAGATGTGCGCATCATTTCCAGCATACACGTCACCTCATCGTTTCTTAGATGGCACAGCTTCATGTACGCAGAACGCTTTAATAATCCAGATAATGACTTTATGACTCACCTGCACCAGCAATCCCACCAGCCAACAAGAACCTCCAAGCTTCACTCCTCTCTTCCACTATTTCCTCCTCCTCAGGCTCGGTTCCAGGTGTATCAGCATACTCTTCGTCGTGGTGGGGTTGAGGAGGATGGAAGAATCCAGCGGCGGTAGACTGCTGTGATGAATTAGGTGTTTTCGGGAAAGATACGCTGATATCCCCTTCTTTATCTACCCGTGCGGCTCCGCGTCCATCCGAAGTGCGTTTCTTCACTTGATAGACTAGTGAAGCAAGGAACAATGTCAGTTCTGTCACTTCCCATGATTAGGATCATCACAGATGCAAAGATGAAGGATCTTGACAGACCCATGAAACTACCACTCACATTTATATATCTCAAAAGGAGTCGCTTTCCTAGGTAACATGATTAAGAAATCCCTAAACTCTGCAAATGTAATATACATATCTCCCGGTTCGGGACTTGAGGGATTCCTCGTTTCCCTCGTCGAAACTCCATTTTCCGCAGGATGAGAAGCGAGGAACTGAACGAGATCCGATGTAGTCGCTGGAGTGACATCCACACCTGAGCGTGATAAGGCTGCTCTCATTTCCGTTGCGTCCAGTCGCCCATCCCCGTTCTTGTCGAGATCTTGGAATATATCCCAGAGCTCTTTCTCTTTGTCCCACAGGAATCGCCTAAAGACCCAAGCATCAATTCAGTTGCTTCTGGCAATCAAGAAGATGATACGTAGGGAAACTAAGAATATCACCACTTACCTGAAATCCTGCCATGCTATACCCTTTCCTTTCAAATTCTTTATCTCCGGTTCCGTCAGATCATCTGCACCTCCCCATAACCTCGCCTCGGGTCTCTCATCGTTACAAGCCTTGACCAGTTCCTCCTGATACAGCTTTCTCAATCTATCTGCTCGTTCGGGCGACAGGGCCGTAAGGGTATCTTGACCTGGTAATTTCATCCTCTTCGTTGGTGTAGGTGAGTCGTCACCGTGCGAAGATGGTATATCAGGTAAATGAGGTAGCGAGTTCCATAACGCTTTCAGTTTAGCGGATCTCACTTGAGGTCCTTCGCTCAACCTGAATTCATTGAGGGTTGGTCGACTAGGCGGTATTATATCTGGCCCGGGAGGTTCACGAAGAGATAAGGGCTGTTGTAAGCCCACTGGTTCTAGGGGATTGACACGAATGGTTGGATCCGCATGAGGTGGTTTGGGTAATAATGGATAATGCGGTTCGGGTTCAGGTGACGTTGATGAAGAGGATGAAGAAGCGAAAGAGGAGGAGGATGAAGAGAAGGAAGACGATGAGGACGAGGAGATTGGTTGATCTGTCATTGTAGTGATGTTGTTATATCTAAGGCAATATGGGAGGTTAACAAAATTTGACATCGTGATCGATGATGCGATGATACATACTGATCAACATGAGTCTGAAGACTAGTTCATAAATAGCTTATGATGGTTTATGGTCTGAGGTTGGTTGATGATACGCCCCTGTCGTGTATCTCAACCTGTATGCCGAGGCGAATACCAAAGACAATCAACGATCGAGATCAAAGTGATGAAGATGTGAGATATACGTACTCGTGATGTAACCAAAGGGGTTGATTCTAATTATTGCGAGGTGGTGTTGCCTTTTGTCTCAGATAGCCGATCAATGGATTGATTATCAAATCGAGATAGACTTGCGAGTGACAAATTGCAACGCGGGATATTTCTGTTGTCTGGATGATGATCGCAATGAACTTCTTCCGCTGATCCGTCAGCTGGTGATTGATGAGGGTATGTTTATGACTATGTATGATATGGTATGGTGTAGTAGCAGGAGTAACAAATTTTGAGCTCTTGATTTGACGTGACCCCATCCACCAAACGAGGAGTGATGCGTAATGAATCAACTTAATGAATTAACCTGCAATCTCATCGGATGTATGCCCCGGAACAACTTTATATGAGAGAACCGCTTAATCCCGAATAAACTATCAACCAGTCTAGTCTATATCGCAGATATCGATTCATGCATCAATGGATATCACACACAGGAAGAAGAATGAGAGAATCTAGCATACAACTCAGTGATAGGACGGCAAGAGAAAAGACCGATTGAGTGCAAATCAGGCTAGACTCGTTCTACATATCAAGATGCGACAACGTCTTATTTGTATCCGTGGTTAAAACTGGTCTTGGAGGAATCGCGCAAGTATACATACAGAGTGCCCAACGCGAAATGATCAGTACACATGAAACTGCATATGCTCTCAGGGTTGATATCCGAATGTCGGACCAGCACAGTCGATTGTTGTTTTGAGACTTGGATGATGGTGAAGACCTCGTGGATGAGCTCGGGAGAGAGTTGTAGACCTGATGGAGTCGTGAGTGTGGCGATCATATCGCACAGCATGAGTATAGCAGCGCGGTCGAACGAAGGTGATGATGGATTAGATCCGACATGATGAATGGCTCTTGGACGCAAAAGAGATGCATGAGCGATACAGAGGATTTTCTCTTCCGTTTGACCGAAGATGGGATCCCTGGGATCTCTGAGTTTGATTGTGTATGAAACAAAGATGGATCGCTTGGATCTCTCCGCTCGGCCCCGTTCCTCAGTTGGAACAGCAATGCCGACGGAGACAGCAGGGCGGTGCGTTCTATTCAACTACATCGCACTCTTAGATTTTCCCATCTCATCTCTTTGCTTTCACTGGTCACCTTTCTTTCTCCCAGCAGGTCACCTCCTAAACCCGTCATTGCGATTCATCAGAGTCTGCAGTAGGGAACATGACCGCCTCGCTCGCCTCCCATGCGGGTATTCAGCTCCCACCCGAACTCTACCTCAACATCATCCAACTTCTCCTTTCCCAAGATCTTCGAAAAAGTGTTGCCGCTCTTCAGAGATGTTCGAAAACCCATTACACCTTTGTCTCACCATACTTGTATCAAACATTTACTCTCAATCCCGAAGCTATTAGAGGAATATTCGCACTTCTCAGAGATTCGACGGACCCCTTACAAGAACGGATGTTAACTATCAATCCAGAGGCACCAATTGGATTCGACGATTCAGATGCTGTTCGATACCTCAAACTTCTGAGCAATGTCAAAAGATTGTTCGTGCCCATCTCGAGACTTTTGCTACTACATGACGAAGAGATAATGAAGTCGCTCTGCAGACGTGCTGGACTCTCAAGTGTTGTGTCTCTTCCTCTTTTCCAGCATGTCGACTACCTATCCTTACACGATGAAGGTGATGTGCCGTACAGGTATGGGCTACGAATGAGGAAAGACGCTATTGAAGAATTGATCGACTTCATTGTCCAAGCTGCAATCCCAAATACCTTTGTCTAAATCTGGATATCAAGGGACCAATAGATGGATCACATAGGCAGATACCAAAATTGTACAGCTCCATGAATAGACTGGAAGAGATTGACATTCATGGGATTTGTCACTATGTTCATATGCCGCCTCTCGGTAAATACCAAATCAAGATTTCCCTCAAGTCCATATCGGCATACGAGGCAGATGAATGGATAGGTTATAGGATGCATACGACTGAAGCCCTAGATAGTTACGGATTCCATCAGTATGAAATATTTTTCTCTTTGTCCGACGAACTGAAAGTAGTTAAAGTAGACCCGAGGGATCAAGCGGTTAGAGAAGCTATCAAGCCTATAAAGATGATCGCTAAAAACAAGGAGCATCTGACGGAGGACGATATCAATCGTTTCCATGAACAGCTTCTTCACCATGCTTTAGAAGAGAGAGGTCAGCATCGACGCTGGACAAATACCGAAAATATAGATCCGAACCAAGAAGCTCTGGCCCGCGAAGACGTAGAAGAAAGGAAGAAGTATGTAGAGTGGGTTGTGCGTGAAGATTGTAAATCCGAGGAGGATTGGAGAGTCTGTTCAAGTGAGCTAATCTTGCAACCCATCAAATTATATATATATGAGTTTGAGCAGGTCACGTTACTGATTCTACATGTCTAGAGCCGATATAAGACTAGCAAGGATCGGTATCAAACACTTCTTTTACTCATAGATGAAACTTGTCGCCAAAACTATCAAAGCGACGAGTTATACATATTTATCGATTTATCGTCTTCCTGTCACTTTAACATCATTTATTTTTCTGCTCATCACCAAAACCTTTGAGCTTTCGTCCATCGACCTCATTGACGAAGACCACCCTCTTCTGCCACTTTTCGATGTTCGCCAATCTGACTTTCTCATCTCGATCCGGATTGTACTTCCACACCGCAGCTTCTCGATCTATCATCTTACCCAATTTCGAAGCGATCAGTGTTAATTGATTTGATCGTGGAGTTCTCAACTTATCGGTATCGGTAGTGGACGTATCTTCATATTCATCCTCTCTTTGTTCGCTTTCCGTGGTGGACTCTTCATCTTCATCTCCATCTTCATCTTGATCTTCTTCCTTCTCCTCTACTGCACCCTCAGGTTCAATCTGTACCAAATCTATCTTTATCCTTTCTACGATTCTAAGAGGTGGGAAATCACTTTGATCGGGATAAGCTTGAAGGTGATGAAAGATGACCTCTGCGAATCTTTCGTCACAATTCCAGCTACATCTTTTCCCATTTTTGATACGTCCATAATGATCTCTAGGTGAACAGAGGTGATCTCTGAATGATACTGTCATTTTGATAGGTGACGGTGGAAGTAGATATGAAGTATGCATATTATGGATGATCAGTCGATTTAGAGTCTTCTTGATCTTTGGAGATCCGATGATCCACGGAAGGGGTAGTATCCACAAGCACTTTTTGTAAGCTCGAAAGTGACGTTCGGAGGTGAGCAGGTTCGCGCGAGCAGGGTGAGGATGTCGTCGAACGATTTAGAGGAGGAGAGGGGTGGACCAATGATGTAGAGATGTTGAAGGTTAGGAAAGATACCAGACGTTTTAGTGGTTTTGATAATATGGGTTACTTCGATAGATATAGGAAGGGTGATAGGCTGTACAGCCATGGCTCTGATACTTGAAAAGATATGTTGGTGTCTGATTTGAACAGATGGTTGATTCTGAGAAATCGATTTGAGAACCCAGTCGACCGATTTATCGTTAAGTGTGAATGATCTGTACAAGTATGGAATGACCCTCTGGCACATCGATGATGAACATTGAGCAACTTTGGCGAGTGATGCGGATTGACCTTGAGCTTCGAGAATCGAGAGGATGTGATCGAATACGTCGAAGGGTAAGCGCTGGTCTGAAGAGGTATTCAGGAAGGTAGTGCCGCAGTGAGTATCCATATTGATGGCAATTATATCGAGGTGATATTTCGTTAGTTTGCACCGTACTGGATGACTCGGCTTTATGGTTGTCGTTGTAGGGTTGTTTGTAGAAGAAGATGAAAGGAAAATGACCAAAAACTCGAGTATGATAGAGTGATGAAGATGTGTGTGAGATTGATGTTCGCATGTCCGCGTACATCTGTGCTAGTTGCAGGGGTCAAAGCGTTGTCGAGGGGTTCGTGCGTAATCCACCCGTAAACCAAGCAACCTCACTCAAATTGGCCGTACTCGAGCTGCCCGCCAAGGAACGTCCACACGAACCGACGTAGATACATATACAAGGATCCCCAGCCGGACTCCAGATTTGACACCTTTTCAGGGCAGAAGACGGATCGAGAGCCAGCCTCAGAAACAGCATGCAACAAGCACCAGCAATGGCACCAAAGACGAGAGTGGCAAATTTCCCTCTTATAGAGGAAAATGTAGGTTTATCCATACTATCTATATCAGTACACCCTACACAGGGATTGGGACATATAGGATCAGCCCTGAACAGACTCGCATGGTCTGAAGGTACTGGAGGACCACATCTTCATAGTCTTCGTCAAGCGAAGAAAGAACGCCCAAAACACATATACAGAAGATCTACATCGGAACGAGGAATCCTTCTTGTCTGGTATTCAGACTTTACGATCCACTGAGACTGATCCTCGAAAGTTTTGGGAGTAGGTTTCATATATCCCAGAGATAAAGAATCAAGTATGTGTCCATGAACGACTTCATAAATGGGATTCCGTCACTCCACTCTCCATCAGTATACAGCCGAAAGGCCTCTAAGGAAGAGCTAAAGGGATTGACCAATGAAGGAACAAGATTGCGTGTGAGCGAGGTGCAGGTAGTCGGCAACAACTCATAGGATCACATATCGAAATTCGACAAGCGGATGGTATGTGAGCATGGCTTCGTTCTGTATACCCCTGATACATACAGTACAAGATACATAGATTCATTCCTAATCACGTGCAAGGCCAATAATCGGCTTTGCAGTCCAATCGGTAATCAAAAAGTCCAGCGTACGCCAAATTATCAGCCAGAGGCATCAGTGCAGATTTGATCCTGGACTGTAAGACTTGAAGAAAGGAAACGCGAAGCCCCGAGAGAGTGGGGCATCATACTCAACGTCATGAAGATTTATGTATTTGTCCTTTGATACATCCTGATGAGGTGTTTCCAGTGGTTTTTCGAGAACCTTTGTACAGCCCAAGTTTCATATCGGAAATCGAATTAGTGGTCGTACATCAAAAAGATTTTCGCCGCTGATAGTGCTTGCTTTTCTTCTCACAAGAAATCATTCACAGTGTATCGATTCTCTTGCTTGCCACTACAGTACCATAAGGTCCAATATGAGCACGACAAGCGAAACCTCTTCTGATAATAGGTCCAAAGCTTCTACCCCTTCTGCGCCTTTTTCAGAGATGAGTCAAATCAACACCGGAAACTCAGGTGAAGCGAACAGCAGACCAGGGACGTGGAGAGCAACGGTAATGGTAACAGGTTATGTGGCTAGACCGTATCTTGGAGGATCTTCTATTGCAGTCGGGGCCGAAGCTAGAGCAGTCACCGAATCTTGGAATGGTGGGAAACCTGATAAGGAAACTGATGTATATATAACAAGACTTCACCCTTAACGAGACTCCACCCTCAACGAGATTTTTCAAAAATCACACCGTAGAGAGGCTTTTTTAAGATTTCTTGGAAGACTCACCATAAATCCATCAAGCCACTTAGATGGCTGAAATTCTTCCAGTAGCCTTAGGCAGAGTTGGTGAAGGTCATATTGAAGGGATTTATTGCATGCATGGTTGTAGCTGCTACAATATTGGAATCATTACAACAAAACGAATTTTCAGTTAATCTCCACCCTATGCATTCTGTCAAGCCACAAAGTGAAGTGGATCAGGGGACATTTGTAGCATGAGTATGCATACCAATTTTGAGACTTCTGGTTGCAATATTGACTGAGATATAAAGTGGTAAAAAATCGCTTCTATGGTGAAAATCTCGTTGAGGGTGGAGTCTCGTTGAGGGTGGAGTCTCGTTAAGGGTGAAGTCTTGTTAGAATGTTTCAAAAGGTTTGTCATCGGTAGTGTCAACCGACATGTACGTCTTCAGCCTGAACTTACAAGGGCTTTTGATCCCATTGAATACCACGAGATTACACATTTCATCGAAAAGGAATTCTTAAGTAGGGTATCGGAAGAAGCTTCTCAGATCTATTCAGATATGTTTCCCCCCTGACAGAGAGACTGGAGAAATACACGGGAAATGCGAATTGAAATGTCTCCCTATTGAGGATTACATCCAAGCTGAACCTCAAATCACGGACTACAAAGCCCATTTTGGTGAAAATGTACCTTACAACAAGGACGAATATCAGAAAGAGATCAGAAGAATGAGTAATGAGAATCGCTTTTACCTCTTCTAGCTAAATTACCTTTTTGTTACTATTCTGTGGATCTACAAGCAGACTTGTACGGATCTGTACAACAATTAGAAGTCCATGCCATGTTCTGCACAGATGCGACTATCTAATGACAAGCTGAGATGCATATGTATGATCTGTCCTCATCGTACTTCACTGCCGTCATTTCAACTTAGATTCATCACTAGGGAAGTCAATCATTACTCTTCGCGAGATACAGTAGACCGACCATCATTCCTAGAATCTCGGTAGATTCTCCAACAGGTATTTTTCGTGAAGTCTGCAGCTTTCTCTTCGAGCCCCCGAGGCTCGAACCAAAGCAGCTTGGACAGAGTCTTTACGTCCTCCAAATGAAACGTATTTGAAGTTCTTCTGGTTTCCTGGATACATCATAGGAGGAACTGGGGATGGGCTGGAATATCTGTTTATTAAGGAGAAATAACGGTCAAAAAGTGCATTGATCATTCATTTCCAATGCGATCCCTCAAAAGTTTGAGGTTCATCCTTTCATAGAACAAAACAAATCAAGGAAAGAAACGACTCTGTACGACGTTCTGGTATGAATGAACAAATTAAGGGAACCAGTCAGAATCAATGGAGCTATAGAATGAATCGTCATCTCTCATAATGCAGATCTCAATGCAACTTTCCCAGCAAGAACATGCAATGTACAAGCAAACGAGCCTTTTTCCATTTCATTCTTCAGCAACAGTCATCCATGATGACAGGTGAACTATCCATAGACACCCGTTAAAATATTTCGTATCTCCAACAAATACCAATCACTCGAGATCCTTGTCCAATACCCCGTGTGGATCATGGCGCCAAATCAGACAAAATCCGGAAAGGTACAACCATACGACTTCTCAAGAGAATGGTAACTCGTATTCACCCAGCCGGTTCTTTCAACTCTACTCTCAGTCTGAATGGCTATCGAAAATTCGGCTGTTGAGCAACTCATCGTTCTTCCAGTGTCGTTGACTACGTCAGAAGAGATAAATGGTATTTGATCATTCGGTGGATGGTGGTCTATCATCATGACTTCTTCAACTTATGAGTTCGCTCGTCTATCGTCAAAATAGGAGTTAAGCACAGGTCGCTTGAAAGTTGTTCGTACAGTGGAGTTATCCATATCGTCTATTGCTTTTCTTTTCGTACCTGTTCGAGTGGACGCTGTGGCGAATGAAGACATGTTGTGATTATCAGTGATGGGATTCTGAAAAATTTGGGATTCAAACAACAGGGGGTATACCTTATATGTCAAAGCATGATCGAAAGCTAACTTCCACTGTGCAATCGTTCCGCCCATGCTTCCTTTCTCCCCTAGCTGACTTCCTACCTAACTGGTCCTCTGTCCCCGCCACTTCTGAGTTCCGAGTAGATAGGGATGTGCCACGTTGAATGACTTTCTACGTAAACCCCGAAATCCCGTCACATCATAGGCGACCAGCCACCCTGGTCATGATGGGGTGGGTGTGAGTCGCGACTGTCTTTTTGTTTCTCATTCATCCATCCATCTAAACATTACTTTACTTCACTTTGCCACCCATCCCATTCACAACTATAACAACAAACATCATCCATAACATCATTTACCAGCCGAAACACTCCTCTCTCTTCCCAGCTATCATACAACAACAAACAAACAACCAAACAAATAAACACTCGGACAGCCCAATCTCTTTGAACCCACTATCAATTATCGTTGAAATAACATCAACCAACATGTCCTCATCTAACTCCTCAACACCTAACAAGTCCACCTCTTCTTCACCTACTATAACGCCCTTGCACGACCCAAAGCATCAAGCCAAGGTGATCGCTCCCAGTAAGCCTCTGGGAACTGCTAATGGTGAGTTCACGCTCTCGGCACTACATACAGTGGATGGAGATTATCGATCAACAGATTCCATTGTATGAGCTATAGATCATCCCAACAACTGTACTGATGTTTGACCTCATTATTTAGCAAACATCGTCCCTGGACAGATGACCGAACTCTCAAAAGCAGGTGCTGGATTGGGTCAAAAAGCCTTATTAGCCAAACGATTCGCTAAAGCCAAGTAAGTCGAATGTCAAACCGCCAACGATTTACAGTATATGGTGACTCAGCTGATTTGTATGAATGGTATGATAGTAAACCGACAGTATCACCTACCGATCAACTTCAATCTCCTTGTACAGCCAAGTTAGCAGGTGCCAAACAACGTCACTTTGCCAAGTGAGTGATGAGTGATACGATCTCAAATGATATCCCCATTACCCAATACACTATATGCTCACGTGAAAATGTAACTGATGTTGATTGTTCACTGTCGTGGTGGTAGAGGCAAACCAGCTTCTTTAGCTCAATCATTCACCGCCATAAGAGATTCAGCAGGCGCAGCACCATCAACATCGGCTTCGAAAAATATCAAAACTGATTTCTAATTGAGAAAATGGTCTGGTCTCGTCTGTTGATGTATTTTAATGGTATTTTGTAATTTATGTAAGTTCCATCACCACCCTCATTTGCCTCTAATTAAGGTAGTGATGTTTTCCGATTATTGATTACTGATCATTTGTTCTTTGTCTGTATCCATTCATTAGGTTTCGTTCCCTTGCTTTCACGATTGTTATTTGATATATACGATTGATCCGTTCCGATATGACTTATACCACTTCTCTTCTAGTTACCTTCTTCTTCTTTGCTTGTTACACTAATCCCACCTAGTACTCTATTGAGATACCACTTTGTGTTTATATACGAACCCCTTGACTCATGCATGATATATACGATATATGCTATCTTCTGAGTGACTCATCAGGATTATCATTATCAACATTCTCGATTACTCAACCGTCCAACATCTCATTCATGTTTACTATTCTGCTTCACTGGCTAGTTACTGTCTGGATGGCTAGCTCAGCTTCTATCGCCTTGAGGTGCATACTGCCATCTGTATATGTTTTCTATCGGAGCTATATATTATGTCTATCTCTATATTTCCACCATATGATACCTGAGAGCAAACCTCGATCGCTTAGAAAGTGTCTTTGAGGAATTTGACAACCAACTTGTATCCATCAGCGAATTCTTCAGTAGCTTTACCACCAGAGAGCTACGATGAGTTGAACTCGGGTATCAGCTTGATCCTTTCCCTCGCATTATATGGCATGGCATCATATACAATACATCCGATTCTGGGAGGAAGATATACAACTCACATCACCTCGGGCAGCCATCCATCCATGAGGCATATCAGGATAATGTTTCAGTGAGATTCTACCTGGGAGTTTTGATTCGACAATCTTCTGGATTTGGGTCATCTACGGATACGGATACAAAACCAAGAAAAGTCAGTATATGTTATATAAAACTGTTGCTTATGATGGACGAGACGAGATAAAGGAAATGAGAAAAAGGGATAAATGTGAAACGTACGACTTCCATATCTTCACCTCCAGAGGGAAGCAACAAAGTAGGGACATCAATCTTATCACCATCTTCTTTAGCGGCGAACCTGTAATTCCAACTCTGTCAGCACAATACACGTATTAACGCAAGATCTGACAAGTAAGCTACTCACGATGGGTGAGGACCGATAATGGCCTCTACACCAGCTTGACTTTGAGCTTCGACTACCACTTTGTATCCCCAGCAGTAACCTATAGCAGCGACCTTCGAGGAAGAGCTAGATGACTTGAGCTGTTGGACGTACTTGGACACTGGTTCAAGTTGAGAGGCGATCGCTCCGGGAAATCCGGAGAAGAACTGAGCTCGTTTTTCCTCTCCCCTGTTAGTCTATGTTAGTCAGCACGGGTAAAACACAGAGAAGCAGTAAGTGAAGGGGGGTTTGAGATAAGATACCACAATGCTTGTGATGGATGGATATATGTTATACAATGCGTGGTGTATGCAGCATGATAGACTCACCCAGGAGCAAACATATCAGCAGTAGCGTATTTCCCATCACAGAAGTCAGGCATCAAAACTCTATATCCCTGCGAGGCAATGAGGTCGGCACCTAATTATAAACCACACGATGTTTTTCACAAAGGACACCAATCAGCTAATTGTTGTGTCTTCGGTATTACCAAGGCTAATGACTAATGATAGACGGTGATGATGTATATGCTCAGACCAGACTCACCTTGTAGGATCTGTGGAGAGTATCCAAAGATATCATATACGCTCAATACAGTTACTTTAGCATCTTCAGGTCCGACAACGTAAGTCTTGAGACCGTTGATAGTGCTGTATGAACCCTTGGGGGTATACTCGGCTTGGACAGGGGGGAGTTTACAGCAATCTACGTTCCATTTATGGAAACAGAAATTAGAAGGTTCGATCAACACACACGTACAGATTAACTCACCACCTGACATCGTAATTCGGTTTGATATATTATGATCTTTGTGATGAAAGAATTCCTATGAGACAAGATAGCGTGTTAAAGACCAAGACTCGGATGGAAATTTCCATACGAGTAAACTTAGGTGTATTTATAACCTTTGTGATGAATTACATCGGTGACGATGAACAATGACGGCGTTTGAAGGAGATCATCGTTCATCTCCGTTAGTTCCTCATCGCCGAACAAGGAGATGTTCATCCACTTCCAACATTGTTGAGACGCATTCCAGCAAAGCGTACGCCGACCCAAGGGTATCTCATTTGTCAGCACTGAGCAGTAGTGCTAGTAGCATGAGAATAGCTAAACGAGATGAAGAACATATATATGGACATATGGTGCATGCAACCAAAATCTGGTATAGGTAGTTGATCGAGGACCTTTAGTCGGCCGATCAGATGGCTCATCGGCCGATTGACCATATACACTCGGGGATGTCCGAGTGTGGACATCATCGTATCAAGCTGAAAATAACTTTTATACTTATCCGGATGAGATCCGAGAATTTACATTGGCTCATTATCATCATCATTTTTATCCTAAGTCTGACTTTTGTCAATCATCGTACTATCTGTGAGATCGCTGGATAAAGAACGAAATGTGTATAGAACTACTCAGGTGAAGGTGGACGAACGCAGTGCTATAGTGATCAAAGGACTTGTGAATACGATCTGAAATCTGGGGATAGCACAGACGGACGATCTGGAAATTTGGGGATAAAATAACCCCCCTTAACGAAGGTGTAGAAGAGGAAGAAATCCAGGATCGGGCATCGGATCATCATCTTCTAAGGTAGCAAATACACCGAGGATGAACGACAACCATCAATCATCTCCGTCTAACGACACTCGGGCAGGAGATGGATGTGGAGTACAACACCTGACCGCGAACGAAAAGGAGATCATGGCCGATACCCATCCCAACTCTGACGAATCATCTTCAACGCGGATCGAGGGAAGTACCCACACTCAGCCCTCCTCCCCACCTCTTGCCCCTGATACCCTCCCAGCCTCTACACCCATACCATTCCCACCCCTCCACCCCACGACGACCTCAGCATCCTCCAAACCATATTCATCCTTTTCTCGATCAACCAAAATCCTAATAGTTGCCATAGGAGGAATAGCCGGTATATTCTCACCAATATCATCAAATATATTCGTACCAGCTATTCCGACCTTGTCCGTCGCTTTTGGGAAAAGTGAAAGTGCGATATCTCAAGCTGTCACCGTCTACCTTATATTTCAAGCTATCACACCTTCCTTTCTTGGATCATTATCCGATTCTTACGGTAGAAGACCAATATATATCTGTACGCTTGTTGTATATCTAGCATCGAATATAGGATTGGCATTATGTCCTACGGGGGCTTATTGGTTGTTATTGGTCTTGAGGGCTTTGCAGAGTACCGGTGGAAGTGCGGTGATTTCTATAGGATATGGTGAGTCAATTCATCATTCTCCAATCGTCTGGGACATTGTCTTATTTTCAATTTACATGACAATACATTCATACAATTATACATTACGATAAAACATAGAATACGATAGGAGAATAACGAAGAAGGTAGCTGACACTTTTTGTACAGGATGCGTGACGGACGTAGCTGAACCGAGGGAACGAGGGAAATACGCAGCTGCGTTTCAAGTAGGAGCAATGCTCGGTCCAGCCCTTGGTCCATTCATCGGAGCCGTACGTTCATTCACAATTATGAAGGAGTGAACAAACTGCTGATTGTCGACCTATGGGGTTTCAGGTATTAACGGATGGATTAGGATGGAGAAGTATATTTTGGTTTTTGGCTATTGCTACTGCTGTTGTGCTTGTACCTCTGATATTGTAAGTTGCCAACTTCCATCTGCAATTCGAAACGACCGAGAAGTATCCAAATCAAACTTCACATTTCACACCAGACCGATACAGGAGGTTATAGGACAAGATAGAAATCACAAGCTGATCCGTGATGATTCTTCAAATGTAGATTCCTTCCTGAAACCCTTCGATCATTAGTCGGAGACGGATCTATCCCACCTCCTGCAATAAATACATCACCTATCATCTTGTTACAGCAAAGAAGGATGAAGAAGGAGTTGATGGAAGATGAAGAGAAAGTTGAAAGACCACCTAGAAAGAAAGTAGGTTCTTTCATCGATTATCTGCTCAACCAGACTTATATACCACAGAACTTGATGTGAAACATCAACCGGAGCTCCAGTTGGAAATGAGTACTGAATTCTTGCCTGCTTGTATAGTATCAACCCCTGTCGGCATTCATGATTCTCCTCACACCTGAGATCATCTTGATATTCTTGTTTGTGTCGTTATTGTATCTGGAATTTTATTCGATATTGTGAGTTAGTCAATCCTCAACATCCAAAACAACAACAACGACAACACAATAACAACTTTTATCATTCACTCTCGAATTTCCGAAGAATATGAATATCACTAACCACCACTTTATTTTGATTTTCGACAGAACCGTATACTCGACAGCACTGAAAAATACCTACAAATTAACCGAATTACAAATTGGATTATGTTATCTGTAAATATCACTTTTCTCAAATCCCCCAGTCAGGGTCATGCCATGCAGACGCCTACTAAAATGTATTGTGTCGCTTTCTAGACCATCTGGTTTGGGAACCATCTGCTCAGCTCAACTCAATGGTCGGCAAATAGATTACTGGTTCCGTAAAGAGGAGAAAAGGGTCGGAGGAGATTATCGAAAGAAACCTCAGGAGTTTGATATTGAATATACTAGAATTAGATGTCTGGCTCCTTTTGCTACGTGAGCTCACTCATCATGTTATTTGTCGGAATTTGAGAATTGATCGTCAAAATAAAAAGGTGGGCAAGACACTAAATGTTTGATATGTTATACCATCAGATTGTTCTTGTGTGCGGTAACATCATTAGGATGGTGTCTTCAAGTGAAAGCTCCCCTGGCTGCTACGCTCGTAGTGAATTTCTTCATGGGTCTAGGAACGGGAACTATAGGTACTGGTAAGTTTTCTATTCATCTTTCGCCACTCGTACATTCAAGGAACGATCTAATTAGTGGGCTCGGCTCGATAGCAACGGTCTATGGACAAGATCTTAAACCAGGTAAAGGAGGTGCAGTCTCAGCCTCTGTAAGTACAATCTCTTCTTCACTTGAGAAGAACCCAGATACCAGATGGTATGTTGATTCGGTTGTGGTTACAGTTAAATCTTGTGAGATGTATATTTGGTGCTATCGGTGTAGCAGCAATGTAAGTTCATACTAGTCACCCGTTCCCAACCACACATATCGAGTGATGTTGATGTTGATTTTATGTGAATGATAGTCAATCAATGTATAAGTCACTAGGAGCAGGATGGACCTTTGTGTTGTTATCTGGAATTGTGATATTGGGTATACCCATGCCTATCTTAGTGGTGAAACGAGGCAAGATATGGAGGGATAAGAGGAATGAGAGGAGGAAGATGAAAGAGGAGGAAAAGAAGGTTGGTAATAGAGTTTAGAATGGGATAGAATAGATTGGGTAGATAAGTGCAAATCGGATCTGTATCTCATCTTGTGATTGTGATCGTTCATCGTGTTTCTTGTATCAGTAGCTTTGCTTTCTATAACATGCATTCATTCATTGTCGTTCATGGTCATTGATTGTCATTCTTTTACTTAAATCGATGATTGATTATGTAATGGAAGTGGAACCCTGAAAATGTAATGATGGAAAATGGCGATTACCGGATATGGTAATTCTGATGATAAAGTATGACGAAGTTGGAAAGAGATGATCGTCTTGTGGAAAGTGGAAAATAGGAATACATCGATCATCAATTCATCAATCCTTTTTGTTCATTTCCTTTCCTATCAACTCTATCTTCCCACTTAAACCACCATATACATCTCATCGTATCATATATTATCAAGTAGAATTGTCAATCTCATATCGATATTGTCATTACCTTCCAATCACTCCGTACCGGCACCTTGATCATCGCATCTTTCTCCACTCGACGTAAATTAAATTAAGCTAAGCTGTGGATCACCCGTCATGCCTCCTAGAAAGACCGCTCCTGCCGGGACATCCTCAAAGTCAAAGAAAGCCGCGGGACTAGCGCAGGTAAGTTATCCTTACCCAATGTCATACATCACTATCAAGTGATAGTTCAACTGACATCCCTCGCTTTTGGTTTTTTTCTTTTCTAGCCAACACTAACATTTCAATCTGCTCGACCGTCATCAAATACCAAAACCAATGCCAAATCGAAATCTACCAAACTCAAACGATTTACACCGTCGTTATCTGAGATCGAGGTGGAAGTACAGAAAGAACCTTTATCGTCTCGAGATGTTTCACCTGTCCTAGTAGTAGAAGATGGACTAAAAGAGAAGGAAAAGGCGAAGAGACGATTGAATGTAAAGGCAAAAGAGTGGAAAGGGATTGTGGGGGATGCAAAAATACAAATGGGAGGGTTGGAACCTAGTGAGTGATTTATTTACACAATGAATCTCTGGGGGACAATGACGCTAACGCTAACTTTGGTATCGAATTTAGTTCATGCCGGTCCAGATACTCATAATGATATACATCGTAAGTACTCTTTGCTCCACATCCTTGTAGGATTCAGCGTAGCTTACTTATTGTATACCGATTTATAAGATGTTCTGAGAGTATTCGATCTCACTTCTTCATATGGTCCATGTGTTGGTATAACCAGATTACAAAGATGGGAAAGAGCCAAGAAATGGGGATTGAACCCCCCTGAAGAGGTTAGCTGAAACTCTCTTCTTTCATTGACAGAATGTGTTTCGTGCTGACACCGCTGTGTATGTGTGTAGATCCGAGATATCTTGACTACTCAAGAGGGAGAGGATGATGTGAGATATAGAGAGAACGTTCTCTATGGCTGGGTATAACCGCTTCGATACTTTGCAGCTGGTCTGGTCTGTTCTTCTGACTTATAGTTGTTCGTACTGTACATGTTCAGGTTAGGTTGTATATATAGATCACATTCAGTCTCGTGTTTATATCGTATAATATCAGATTACCCATGCATATCGCTATCATGGACCATGTACCAGCTCCCGAGTACCCGCGCTGATTAATGATTAACGGTAAACACGTTAAAGGAGGGGATGATTTAAGCTTCGCAAGTCAGCACACAACAACGAGATACCGAAGAGTAGGACGACGAGTCTTTTGCGAAAAGAGTGGTAGATGGATCCATCTGACATCGTAATCACCTCACACGACCATCCTACATCATCGCACATATATCTCATCCCCAACAGTCTCGATAAGACAGGCGACCATCGAGTGAATCGATCCGATGCGATAACAGGGCAAGTGGATATATCCGATTGATAAGCGAAACATTTAATCACTTTGACTCTCAAGATGGATCCGTCACTCTTGCAATCCAGCTCTCCGCAAGGATCAATATCAGGATCTGGACCTAATCAAACTTCTCCTCAAGCCTCTAACCACAGCACAAGTCCAACTTCAGCTCAGACTCAGCAGGGAGACGTCAAACCATCCATATTATCGACTTCACCATCTTCAACGAATCAAGTGTCTAACGCCAATGTCCAATCTACCTCATCGACTTCATCGTCAAATCCTACGCTATCTACACTCAAAAGTGTAAATCTCAATTCGACCGATGGGCCTGCTTCCACATCCACATCCACAGCTACTGCTATTCAACCATATCATCCATCTCAACCAAGCGACATAATCGATTCAGAGATGACCGATGGATCCGAATCCGCCAAAAGGCCAAGATTACGTCTAGCTCACGCATGCGATAGATGTAGACGTAGGAAGATCAGATGCGATACTCAACATCCATGTACACCATGCCAACAATCTAATAATCAATGTACATTTGAAACTCCTTCTCGAAGAACTGTCAAAACCAAATCCTCCAACAACAACAATTCGAAAGAACCTAAAGATCCTTCTGCATCTTCATCTATAGGAGGAGGGATCAAAAGACCTCATTCACCATTACAGCCCACCTTGGCATCTTTGACCTCAGGCTCAGGAGGCCCCGGAGGACAAACAAATTTAGAAGCTAGATTGGCAGCGTTGGAAAGTATGTTGAGGGATGTACCGCCAAATGTCCATAATGCTTTTTTATCCACTTTAGATGCTAGGTTGGGAAGTGGAACGGGCGTGGGATTGAAGGAAGGTGGTGAAGGTGTGGGTGTTAGTGTCGCTGTAGAGGCTTTGGCGGGAGCCTCCAATCCCCATTTAAACAATTTCTTAGGTACGAATACAAATACAAATACAACCACCAATAACAGTTCTACTATTGGCGGAGATTTATCGTGGAATTTCAACTCATCAACGTTATCACCTGATTGGAATCCCCCGACTTCCACCACTAGCAACAACAACAGTAGTAGTAATAATGGTAATACAGGAGTATTGAGTAATTGGCTAGCTGGGATTGGAGCTGGACCGAGCTTGACAAAGAGAAGGGAAGAAGTAGGGATGGACGAATTGGCCAAAAGGATGGAAGGAATGAGTTTCTTTTATGAGGATGAGATCGGACAGGCGAAATGGCAGGGTGAGTGATATTTTTGTTTAAGATCCTCATCGTGGCCAATCGAGCTTAGTACGCACCTCCATCTTTGGAGAGCGATCGCGGTCATACGTGATTGTAGTAAGACGGGTCACTGATGATCTGTTTGTGTTGTATTACCTTTTAGGTGCCACCTCTGGGTTTCCCCTCCTTCATCTACTTACCGCTGCCAATGCACAGCAAGATAACATCGAAGAGAACCGCCAAGGATCCCATCCCGACGTTCAAGTTTCACCTGCTAACTCCAACCTTTCCACTTCACCCGCCAATGCACCCCCCATTCCTCGCCGCATAAGTTCAGCATCCATCGCACTCGGCTCACAGGTTCGCTCATCATCTGTCCCCGCCAAAGGCAGATCATCATCGATGGGTCTGGGGGGTAGAGGTCGAACCTCTTCTCCAGGCGTAGGGAAGAAAGAAAAATTCTTTCCCGACAGGACACCAAGACCTCATCAGACTCTTAATCCCGAAGCTTCATGGAAAGTCATAACTGGAGTTATCCCACCGGATCTTATGGATACACTGGTTAGATGTTATTTATCGACTTCTCACTTGTTATGGCCATTCTTACATGTTCCATCTTTCCTCGCCGATTATGCCAACCCTCAACAATGGGGTGAACCGGGATTCACATGTTTCATCGTCGCTGTTTGTACCCTCTCTTCAAGACATGTTGATGATCCTAGAGTACGAGCCAATCCGAATGACCCATCGACAGCTGGTAAACAATATTTCGAACTCTTCAAGAGGTTAAGAGATCTTCCATCGGCGGATCGACCTACGCTATATTCGATCCAGGCTGCGTTCTTAGCTGCGATATATGCCTTTGGGTTGGGGAATCTGAGTAAGGCGTTTGCTCTTCAGGCGGAAAGTATCACACTATGTTTGGATGGGGGTTTACATAGGAGTGTAGATGGATATGATCATTTTGATGCGGTTGAGAAGGAGACTAGGAAGGTGAGTTCGATAAAAAAAGATTATCCGATAAAGTGGAATGTATGCGTCAAGGTGTTTATACTGACTTTGTATTGTGGATCATGGATGATAGCGAACGTTCTGGTCAATATATTCCTGGGATAAACAATCTGCCGGTGAGTGGTTGCCCCTCTTCCTTGTACTGGGATAGTCCGACTGATTTTCGTCTTGGAACACCTCTCATAGCTCTCTTTGGCAGACCACCCATCATTCATCTCCGAGATTGTGATGTAACCGAACCGATGATAGTAGACGACGAGAACCTCAGTGCGGAAGGGGTAAAAGATGAAAGTAGCGGGAGTGATCCGAAATCTAGGATGTGCGCTTTTGTAGCTGCCATTAGATTACATGTGATTCTAGAGGTGAGTAGCTGAGATCCTAGATTTGAGACCTCATTCATCCCGTGAAGACTACCCGCCAGGAGATTGGATTTTTTCAGTGCTAACGACAAGTCGACATCAACAGGGAGTGATAGATTCAGCTACTCGACCATCATCTTTCCCTACCTCGCCCTTTTTGGCGAAAGCCGCAGCTACGATCGCCCGACGATCACCTCAGAACGAGAGTCTGCAAGATGAATTGGGTCTATTGGAAGAATGGACGAGGATCTTGCCCAAGTATTGGCATTATGATTCTGAGACGGCGGCCAGTAGGGATCCGATTAGAATCACTCAGGCGGAGAGGTTACATTGTGTAGGTTGCCTTCCCTATCCAACAATCTCAAATTTGATCTACCACAGACGGGAGGAGGCATTGCTGATCATCTCTTGATCTCGTACAGCTTGAACACCTGGTGAAAATGATTATCTACAGACATCGATTCTCAGGATTCGTAGCTATGCCTGCATCAACACAGGAAGAAAGAGCAAGGCATTTAGATTTATGTAGGAAAGCTATGCAATGCGCTTTGACAATTATAGCGGATCATGTACATATTGTAAGTGGATTCATTGGGTTCATCATACCAAAGCTTGATTTTCTTTCGTCATCTAATCGCTGCTGATACACTCATTCACTGTATATATAGTCTCAACGTGGTATGATGACATATTGTAAGTTCTAAGATTCCGGTTCCTGCAAATAGCAGAATCATGTGGTGCCAATACTGACACCCTTTGCCCATTTTCGCAGACGGTGTACACGTGATTCACCAACTGGCCCAAGCTGGTCGTACGCTCGTAGCTGTCATCTTGAATTGCAGAGATGCGGATTTCCGACCCATCATCGCCCCTTCGATCGAGGGACTACGATCTTGTGTTGGACTGCTGAGAAGATTCAGTGGTAGATACCTGTGTGGATTGAGGTCGGCCGATATCATTGATGAGTTCTGTCGAAGTGAGTGAAATCCGCTTATTTGCCAAGTTGAATTGGTGGGATTATGTGCTGAGCACTGACTACCTTCTTCTCAACCAGTCTGCAACATCCCTGTCAACTCACCTCGTGTACCTGATTCTACCACCCGTCCTTCACCCGCATGGCTCCGACCCGTCCCTAAACGAATATCATTATCGCAAAACGGCTTTGGTGATTCTCCAGGGGCGATGATGGATTTCAACGCTTCGTCTGCATCTTTACCTGGTGGATTGTCTTCTCAACCGGATAACAATACTAGTAATAATTTTGCCAACGATCTGGATGCGTTGTTCAATACTTCTGCATACTTCGATATGTCAGCTATAGAAGCTGGAACGACAACTACCAGCTCTACTTCTAATCAAAACCAAACCTACAATAACAACAATAATGGTAGTGGGAATGATTTCTCTTCATCCCATTTGAACATAGGTGGTCTGGGTGAACCGTCAGCACCGTTCGATAGGTTCGAGACGCTCACTCCTACGCCAATGAATGGGAATCTCATGTTATCTGGAGATCCCAGCACCAACGCAAATCAAAATCAAAACCAAAGTTCAGCTTATGATCAATCACAAAATACCGGAACTGCAACAGGTTCAGGATCATATGATAATAGTGGTAATGGTAATAACAATCATAATATCAGTTTTGATTATGGATTGAACGGTATGGGATTCGGTGGAGAGGCATTAGCTGGAGAAGGGATGGATAGCGTTTCGGATGGGTTGAAAGGATCTAATGGAGGTGGTGGATTGTGAGTTATCCCGTCTGATCTGATCCTTATGAGAGAAAGAAAGATAAAAAAGGATACGGTAGCTGATATATGATTTAATATTGTAGATCTGCAGCTACGATCTTAAGTTTGATGGAAGAAGGTTCATTCGATTATGGAAGTATATTCACGGATCAGGCTCCTTTACCTATGGATGTCGAACATGGATTGTGAAAAGTGGATGGATAGATTCATCTACGAGAATCTGTTAGCTTTTTCTTTTGATCATGTTTGGTACTCGTATATCGAGGATTTATAATTCATTATTCGTTTCTTTGTTTTTCGATAATAGTTGATGGGTTGTAAGGAATATATGTATTATCACTATTGGATGAATGTTATAATTTCTACTTAGCATATCACCAAAACCATCTCTTCCGCTTGAAGAGATCTGTCCCCTTCAGACCGAGTAAGTCAAGTGTTCGGTGAGCGGTACAACTTACACTAGTCCCCTGTGATTCCAGTGACCTTTGTCTCTGTCTTTTAGTCAGTCACCTTTTGCTCCTCTCCGGTATTAGCTTCCGTCGATCAACTTCACAGTAAAATTACATCATATGATGCGTCACATGTGGCACTGACTCCCCGTCATTTTCAAAACTTTATTTTTCGGTTGGGCTCAAATTTCAATTGGAATTATGTGGAGCGGGGGCAGTTACAGTGACACACTCACTCTCTTACTGGTATAGCAGATCTCGGACTGTATCGTTGATTCTCCGAAACATATCCCTAGCCTTTCTCATGATCATTAATCATTGATACACAATCAAATGATTTGTTCTCATTCGTTCGTATGTTATATGTGTGTATCTGAGTATCGTTTGTACCTTTGATTTTGAGTGGAGCTACGAGTACTGTAAAAATCAAGGCCAATTGTAGACCGCTAGGTGGAAAACTCAGATTAGATTAGATTCCGACTTGCATCAGTGTGTATTAACAACAACACCCTGCCGAGATTCGGAAAGAGGTTTTCATCACCTACTGTATTCAGTACCTAGACTAGCAAGGGTGGGATAAATGATAATGACGAAAGCATGATGTAACTTATGCCTGTTTGATTCCAGACTATTTTTTTTTTATCATTTTTTATTATTATTGGATGTTCCTTTTATGAGAATGGAAGATGGGAGTTTAAAGGAGATAAGCATTTTGAGATATGATATCATCTGACGTTACATACTGGGTTTATAGTCTACGAATACGGTCTGAGCTGAGTCCTAGAAGGGAATAATAATCAAAGGAAGGTTTAAAACTATAGGTTAGGTTCTTTGGGGAGTTTCCGTTTGATTGCAAGGAAGGAAGGAGGGTATGACGGATGATTCAAGTAGGGTGGGGGTGACTGACCGTGAAAATTGTGGAGAGCAGGAGAGTGAATATGATATAAGGCTAGTAGCGTTGGTTGGTGGGTTTGTGTTTTTCGTATTGAACAATAACACTGTAACGATTGCATTCGATATCATTTTATACATATACACGAGAAAGATCCATCAACAACTGAAAAGACTACCTACCCCAGCCAAAAGAAGATAGATAATTATCAGCAACTGATAACACCCGTTGTACGACTGAGTCATCGACACTTACATTACTTCTTGAAAAGGAAAAGCACGTAGTAAGAAATGACAACTCATCTCACTTCCTACTCCAACCCCAACCAAAACGATCTCCCGCATACACCTCAACAAGAACCACAAAGTCAATTGTTTGATGAAATTCCTTCATCTTCACCTAAGATGATGGATAATCAACCAAATGGGAACGGACCATCAATGGGATGTAAGTGAACTTTCTCTCTCCTTGAACGCTGTCTGTCGGCCTTGCGAGCTGTCTGTATTTGATGCGATCTCTCACCGCTGTCTTGTGTCTTGTCATCAATGCTTATGATCAATTCCCCCGTACCCATATTGCCGTACTGCAGCTCCAAACCAAAACAAAAACAAAAACGACCTGAACAAGGCTAAACGAAGATACTCTATAAGTTTATTCAAGTGGACTCAGGAATTATGGGAAAACACAAGGAAAGATATTGAGTGGGTCTTAGTCTTCTCTCACCCTTCTTTCTCTTCTCGAAAGAAGAGAAGGATAAAAGAAAACAAAAACATCGCTAACCTACCCATCTGGTATTTAGACGAAGACCATCAACTTCATCTTCCGAATCTACCGATTCGATTTCCAACAACGAAAATGAGAAGAATGATCTTTCCTCTCACCAAGTTAACGTATCTGCGATCCACTAGAGCTGTGAATATGAATGAAAAAATCAGACCTCAGCCTTGCAGTCACACCTCGACATGTTATAACTCTCATCCCTTTCATTGTACTATATAATTGATCCCCTTTTGATACTTCTCTGTAATCGTTTATAAATAGTGTATCATGTAGCTATAGTGCATCATCTCTTCTCTTATATGTATATACATAGTAAATCTGATTTCGATCATGCATAGATGGATGGATCGGTCAATCACAGACAGAGGACCACAGTACATCTTCATACGATATCGTGCTCATAATACATAAGGTCACCAGTCTACGTCACTATATACATGTATATACAAAGTCCCATCGTCGTAACCTTCCTATACAGTACTCGTACTACTCACTCCACTCGGAACACTGAGGATCACAACCTCGCTCTCACTCCATTCCCATTTCCATTCCCATTGACGAATCCATATCCTCTTTCAATATGTTGTCTAGCCTCGTTGACCATATCATCGATAATTTCCTTGGCAGGTTTTACGTCCTGTTGCATGGAAAACCATGTATCAGCACGTGCTGCTAATGTTCGCGAACAAACTGAACAGTTTGTGATTCCAACCCACCTTGATCAAAGCGCTAACATCGCCCATCAACCACGATCGAGCTTGAATTGACTTCTCGGGATGTTTCTCCATCTCTAAATCGTGTGGGATCTTGCCCTGTTTGGTGAGAGCGATACTAAATGAACATCCAGATACCATATATCAGTATTGATCGATTTTCGATTCACCGGACATTGTGTGAATTAAAGCAGATGATCGCTCACATTTCCTCCTGTCTTTCATTCCACGATTTAACATAATCCGTTTGTCTGACTCTCAGTGGTCTACCAGTGTAGATCAAGGTAGTTCCAGCATCACCGTGATCGGCACTCAATATCCTACAATCATTTCGAGATATATTTCAGTCAACTTCTGTTACCTCCGGCACAAAGGGACACTGCGAAGCTGAACTCACAAATCTTTATGTTTCTTCGGAGCAGCAGCTTCCGTAGACGCGACAAATCTGGTTCCTACCCATACACCTTGAGCACCGAGCATTAACGATGCGGCCAATCCTCGTCCATCGTATATACCCCCTGCGGCAATCACGTGGACCTATATGATTATCAGCTTTAGTATTGGGAGATTCTAACTTAATAAGCTGACTTACAGGCTGACCGGTCAAAGGTGATGTTCTACCTTTACACAAATCCACACATGCAGGTATCAAGATTGATGTAGCTGTGGTACCGGTATGTCCACCTCCTTCACCACCCTAATCCCACAATCACTCAAAGTAAGCTACGTGCATTTGATCCGTGTGACGAGCTAGTCAGAAGCATACCTGAGCACAGATTAGATCGGCTCCTACATCTAAAGCTTTCGTCACATGTTTCGGAGCTCCCACCATCTGGATCACCGCAAATCAACTCCTTGTGTTCTCTTCACCACAAACGCTCAGATGAATATGACATACGTTCATAACCAATATACCAGCTTTATGTAATCTCTCCACAACATCTTTAGGAGGTACACCAACAGCACAAACGAATAGTTTGGCTTTTTCTTCAATGATCACATCGATCAATTCGTCAAGTTTACCTTTGGTATAATCGTAATTTGTCTTTCGAGCTGTAGGAGCTGTAGAAGGAATCAAGAGATCTACACCGAATGCTATACGGATATCACAAGTATTTGATCAGATCAGCTGTGATCTAAACCAAACGGGAAACTACCGGTTGCGCCGTGCAGCTGAGTATGAAGTCTACTCACGTAAATCGGGTTTGTCTAAAGATGATTTCAGTTCTTTGATTATTCCTCTGAGATGCTTCGGTCTATATCATACAACGCTCAGTATACAACGATCTGAATCGATGATGGACTGGATGATACTCACGTATATCCCAGTCCTCCTATCACACCTAATCCTCCAGCATTGGATACAGCGGCGGCTAGTTCGGGACCAGCGGCTACGTTCATTCCTCTGCGAGGCATATGAGATGTCAGATGGGTCTCTCTTTTCAAAGATAGTAGCGCCCAGCTTACGCTAAGAGGATCGGGTGTTTGATGCCGACTGAGCAGAACAAAGGGGTATGATCAGCTCTGGGTCAAAGTGATTCTATAGACAGCTCGACGTACACAATTCGGTGATGGGAGTGGAGATGACAGACATGGCTGGTAGATTGATTGTTGAAGTGGGTATGAGTAGGAAGCGCTCGATAGATATGAGAAGGGAGGAAAGAGGGGATCGAGGATGTTGATGATGGGGATATATATATACACCTTGTGCAGCATGCTACCATCAGACATTAGTTTGCTATATTCCGGCATGATCCCAATGGTCAATAGCCGGTAGTCGTACACTAGCACTAGTAAAAGCACAGACCGCCGAGGAAACCGGAACACCGTAACCCATATATATATATATATATATATACTCTCATAAAGTGGGTCATCCATTTATGATATGATCCAGTCAACCTACTCGTACCTCCACTTTCGAGTTGACGGTCGACGATTACTCTCAGCTTCATCATCACCCTCTCATCCACTCATCTTCCTCTTACCCCTCTACTCAACACCTTTTCAACCACACCACACCCACCATGTCAGCTCCAGATCCCACTCAGCCAGTAGCATCCTCAAGCTCAACCTCCCCAGCAGCCCCTCCTCCCCCTCAACAACAACAAGCTCACGGATCCTTACCTCCCCCTCCATCCCGATCAACCAACCCAACCGAACGATCACTCCCCACAACATCAGAAGAGATCAGACAGCTCATCCTACAGACCAACTCACTACAATACGTTCACGATTTTCTCGTACCCACTTTACAAGATGTGGCAGATGGCAAGGCAGGACCGCAGTACGTCAAAGGAGTCAAGCTCAAAGACAAAGTTAAAACGGAGCATGGTGAATCCTTGTTGACTTGCGGAGAGGGCGAAGAGGTGTATAACCTTCCCAATGAGAGTATAGTGAAGCTGGCAGCCGGATTGAGCTATATAATGTAAGCTTTTTCGAGAAAGATTCGTTGATTTAGCTGATTCTTGTCGTGATGTGATGTATAGCTCTGCAAGGCTCGAAGTATTCAACAACACAGCATCATTGTATAATGATCAATTACTCAACTTCGCAATCAGATTATGTAGTCTGGGTGATGCTCAGCAATTCTACCTGATACCAAAGAGAGGTAAATCGGTCGAAGCTCGCTGCCCCGAAGCTCAAGCTAATTTATTACCTTAGTCGCTCAACTATCCTGGGGCATACTCAGATTATCACAACATCTTAAGAAAGTAAGCTTGCATTGCAGAATTATGACGTCGACTATCAGCTTATCCAGCATGAACGATTGTATAGGTACCATTAGCTGTCTCGGCTATAGCAGCACTCGTTCAGAAATCCTCTGCACCTGGTCATTTCTCTCCGATGTACGCTGCATACCTAGAGGCGTGTTTGATATCTAGGCAATTCCAAGCTGGTTCATTAGTCTTAGATCAGGTTTTCTTACACGTTAGATCGGTGAGCTTACTTCTCTCCAATCTTGGGTCGACTGGATTCACGGCTGACAGGATGGAGTGTCGACATAGGCAGGAGCGACTTATCTTGATGTATTGACATATTATCATCATGCGGGATTGATATCAGCAGCTTTGAAGGATTACAACAAGGCGAAACAGTATTTTGCGATTGTACGTCCGCATCGCCCTCAGCTTACAAACCCAGGGGGACTAGAGGCTGACCGCACAAATTGACTTCACTTAGGCCGTCTCATTACCTACTACAACCACTTCTGCTATTCAATTGGCATCTGCAAAGAGAGCTATTCTCTGTGAATTACTTGATACTGGTAAAGTATGTTTTCAACCATCCTTTCGTTTCTCTTTCAAGATCTATGTACGTTGTGCTGATACTGTTTTTTCCTTTTAGCGTATCTCTTTCCCTCGATACACGGCGAGTACAGTCACTCGAGCGATCGAGAAGCACGCGGGGGTCTACAATGATCTGGCGAGGGAATACGAAGCTTCAAGGTGGGATGAGGTGAGAGGTATAGCTGGTAAAGCTGAATTTGCGAATGTGAGTGCGAGTCTAGTCACATGGCCTACCTGAGTCAAGCAGGTTGCCATCCCGACATGACCGCGGACAATGCTACAGTGATCCGAGTGCTGACAGACCTTCCTGACGCAGGACTGCAATAAAGGCTTGATCGAACAAGTTCTCAAGAGTATAAGCAAACGACGTATCTTACAGCTTAAAGAGATTTACTCCAGATTGACAATCAACGATCTTGTAATTAAGATTGGTCAGAGTAGTAAAGAGACTGTTGAGACTATCTCAACGATCTTGGGCGAGATGGTGAGTCGATTTTATTTAGTCATAGTAAACATTTTGTCTTTTCCATTCGATTTATCTGCTGAACGTACGATTGTTTATTCCGCAGATCACTTCTGGTCAGATAAACGCTACTGTAATACCTGGATCTACACCTGCCAATTCAATTGTCACATTCATCGATGAATCTAATACGACTAACAACCCCACGTCGAGTGGTACCAATAATAACGGTAGCAATAGCAAATTGGCCAAGGTGAATTACTTGGCTAGTCAGTTGGAATTCGAGCTGGTTGAGATGAGTAGGAATTTGGGAATCAGTAAAGAATATCTCACGAAGGTGAGTTGAACAAAATTCACACCGTTCGAGTGTCTCTTCAACATAAATGTATATTATTCATACTGACAAAATTGTTTGTGTTCGTAGCAAGCAAACTTGCTCGAAATGGGTTCGGGGAAAGGTAAATCCGGTGGACTGGGTGGAGGAGGAGGTAGAACAGATGATTTCGATACGTTGATGGCTGCTGAAGAGCTAGCCGGGGTAGGAAGTGGGATGGGGATGGGCGTGAGAGGTGTAGGTGGGAATTATGGTGATATGGGATTTTAAACCTCATGAGAAGATAATCTTACTTGAACTGGGAGAGAAAGAACGTTTCACTCCTTTAACAGATCGGTAGAATGGATCTGTGATAAGTGGTAGTCTTCGACTATCGTTTTACATATAGTAGACCACATATAAAGAATAAACTATAAAGTTGTATATACTCTGATAACTATGTATATTGAGATTACCTCATACGATCAAGCAAAGAAACGGGATCATTGAACTCCCCGCGTTCTCTCTATGAATGACAACGCACTCTCCCTATCGAAGGTAGGGATAAGATGGAGATCACCCAAGTGACTGGTATGATGTGCTCGATTCTCAATGTTGACTATGGATAATCTCGAATGTTTATATGATCAATGAACTATACATGATGTACTACTATTAAGCCAAGCGAGCATGATCAATCTGATGCAATTCAATGTACATATAAATATTAGTATGATCAACAAGAATCGACTAGTTTCTAGTTCCACGAAACTAATCATAAAAAAGATAAAACCGTATGAAATAAATCCCAATCCCAAATTGTCAATATAAAGCATAAGAACCAAAACTTTACCAATTGTCCACTATCACTACCACTTGACACTTTACCATATTATCCATTACCTAAACATAACTGGACAATCACATAAGCGTTCGCCAAAACCACCACTCCAAATAGACCATAACCAAGTACCGTAACCCATTGAGGCGATACATAGGATTTAGATCGTCTAGCCGATGTTGCTTCTTCTATATTATCCTGTATCTGTATCTGTGTCCTTGTAGTGGAATGTCCATGTCCATTACTATTGCCATCACCACCTTCTTGTTGATTACGTGTACTTGTGATTTGATCATTATTTAGATTCTCCAACCTTATACCTTGATTGATATCGGTGTCATCATCTAACTCTGGCCCTTGTACAGTCATGATTTCTTCTCTTGAACACAGGTAAACCAAGGGGAAGATGACGGTAGGTAAGACGATGGAAAGTAAAACTTGAGAAGCGACCAACATCGTATTGAGTCCCGAGGGTCCGACGGCAGAGGCAACAATGGCGGCGGGGATGACGCCGATAAGTCGAGTACACAATCTACGGATTAGAGGCTGTTGTACAGCAAGAAAACAAACAATCAGTAACGATTCGAAGTTATCTAAAAGAGAGAAATTGAGATCTCAACACAAAGGACGTCAGTCCAAGCTCGAACCCACCGATGTCTTCCAATTGATGAATCCCTCTGAAACTACTTGACCAGCCAAAGTAGCAGTAATCGAAGCACTTTGACCAGCCTACAAAATGTCACAAGATTGCATCAGCTTTGTATCATTTTCGTAAACCCCTAATAACAGCATAGTGAGTTATCGAGAATATAGTAACTCACACAAAGTAACGCCAAAGCGAAAATTATAGCAGCAGCTATTGAAAACATTATCGAGAGCGATCAGCCCAATCTACTAAGCCGTTCTAGCCAATCAATGTGTCCGATCAACTCACCATGTCCTATGTAGCTTTTGATTAAAGCAAACGCCCCGAACAAGTCCGCATCATCCGCACTAGCATCGTTGTCGCCGTAATAGAACGCTGCGCCTGCAAGTGTCAGGATGGATGAGTTGATGGTCAGGGCGAACCCAAGGAGTGAGAGTGCCGTGTCGATCTTGATCCATGCATGAACTGATCAGCCTTTGCTTCATATGCGCCCTTATTTAGTATTATAGGAATCCAGACTTGACAAATCCAGAGTGAAATCAAGGAGAGGGGATAGTTTAGGAGACTACTTACCGTAGAATGTAACAAGTGCACATCGACCCATTTGATCCTATCAAATTTCCTCACACTAACTTCATACTCCTTCATTCTCTTGACATAATCGATCTCATCTTTATCTTTAATATCATATTCGATAGGCGTAGGTAGGTCTTTACCTTCTCCGCCAATGATCGAGGGCGTAGGTGTCTCCTGAAGCTGTCTCGAAGATGATCCTACTAGAGACGATGAGGCTACTTCCACCTGAGACTGAGTAGTGGGTAAATCAGAATCATTCCTCTTGGGACGAGGTCTCCTTCTGAATGGGTTCAAAGAGGGCATTTGAACAGATAATGGTGTTTTCGTAGGGGACGGTTCGATAGGTAACATATTCAAACGATCGACCGAGGCAAGGGAGGAGCCAAGGAATAATGCGTGAGGCATGACAGTAGCTATCGTACGAGTAGCATAACAATTATATCAGCTCTCATTCGATTTTGAAACTGGTATCTCAGTTTGTACTAACCTCCGATGATACCGACACCGATATATAGAGCACCGGGTTTGACCAAAGTCTAAACAAACACAACCAAAAGTCAGTATCAGTCGTCAGTCATCAATCATCAAATGTCCTTCCATCCTTCGATTGAGATATGATGTGAATAAACTACCACATACCTTTGAAGGGACCAAACCCAAGAAAACATCTTTCCAAACTGGGTTTGTCAATTTCAGCAAAATCATGAAACTGACAAATACCGCTAGGACCTTTTGATACGAATCAGCATAATATAACAGTTTATCAGCATCAATATTAGCATGTTGATTTGAATTTGCTATTCCCTCAATGAGACATTTCAAGAGTGTGATCAACACTTACCAAAGCAACAATGACGATTTCAAAGAATAACATTCCCTGTCTACCTGAATTAGATCGGAAGAAGACCAAGACAATCATCACATCTACTGCTGTGATGAGCACTCCAGCGAACAATGGTAATTTAGGGAATAATCTGAAGTAAGAAGAATCATCCAGGATGTCAGCTCTATCACCTGACCCACGATGAACCAATTACAACCCCCTTTCCACGCCGAAGTCCTATCCATCATGCTCGAGACCTGATCACTCTCACTTACAAATGCAAAGCAATCGCACTACCCAGCAATTCCGCCAAGTCCGTCCCGATGATTGCGATTTCAGCGAGAGCGTACAGAGTGTACAAACAGATTTTAAGAGGGATTCGATATCCGGGGTATTTCGCTTGAAGGCGAATGAATAGTAGACGAGTCTGTTGTGGGAGGGAAGTTGAGGTGATGGCTCCTAGTCGGACAGAGAGGAGTTGGAGTACTGGAAAGGAAAGGAAAGGAAAGTCAGCTGAGCGGACGGACAACATTATGAAGGTATGAAGATCGAAGATTGTAATCGGAGCGGATGTGATAAAATGCCAAGAATAATATATAGGATGATCGATGGTTTAGAGAATGCAAATGACCGAAGATAGGCTAGCTCACTCACCTACAGCTGCCAGTCCAGCTAATAACACGATGAACAACAATTTATACCCATACGTCGCACCAGCTTCCAAATCCGTCGCCCAATTGCCTGGATCTATATATGCTACGCTCGACACTAAGCCTGGTCCGACGAAATGAAGGTGTCTGCGAGTGGTAAAAGTATACGATCAGTACATACACCTCTTTTATAGTATTGGCTGCCATCAGTGATAATTTGTAAATGGGACATCGCTATACTGCTCCACCGTATCCTCTGAGCAAGACGAAGGACTCACCTCCAAATCAGATCACGACATCTCTTCCAAGTCAACTTCTCGCCCTTCACATGATCCGCAGATGCAGATCGAGCATCATTTCTTGTCCTACTCCGCGTTCGTGTTCCCCACATCTTCCAAAGATGATTACTACGCGATCGTCCCACCCAACGCAGAGATGAGTTGTCTCGATTTGATTCCGAGTGTAAATCCACGGTTGATGATAGTAGTGTATGGTGTATGTATGGACAGTTGTGATCGGTAGCAGTCGAAGAGCTAAGATTGTTGTAATCCGTATGCAATGCTTTGGTTGTGAGATATGTCTGATGAATGGGAATCAATGAATCGAAAGACCACCAGCTCAGACCAAGTGAGACATTCCCGAAATATTGTTATGAAAACCAAGGCGAGTGAGTGATCGACTGTGTGTGAGAGGTATGTATATAGTCACCACGCTATTCTTCAATGTCCTTTCTGACCGTTCCGATGATATTTGAGTGTATTATGTCGAGTTATATATGTATATATGTATAAGCACTAAGAGTGATAGTGAGGATGTTCAATTTGAATCGATGATCACCAAGTACGGGTATAGCATCAAAACAATCCATCCCTTCACCGTTGCTGTACGTAATTAAGGGTGACTCATGCACGAGATCATGTGACTGCAGTTGGACCCCACCTCTCACTCACTGTACATATCCTTCGAGACTGATGCATAGCAGTACAAGATACAAAGATACAGAGAGAGAATCATGATCAACACAACTAGGACCAGAGCCATAAACCAGGGAGAAAAGCCAAAAAAAAAAAGATCGACAACTGGAATACTGAGGAGAATGATTGATACAACTAATTTACACGAAGGATCCCAGTACGTATACAAGGTAAAACGAAGGATGTATGAGACAACTTGTTTTCATCAGGTAGAAATATTGATAATCCCTGTCTTGTCTTACAATCTTTTACAATGGAATTGTTTTCTGCCATATGACCTTCCCTATCCTTCCCTTCCGCAAAAAGAAGAATTGATGACTATACACATTTTGACAATACAATTGCTTGAGGATGGAGACCTCATTTGGGGAATGCACACTAATTAACACGCCAAGACGATATCCTCTTTTGCGCCTCAACTTAATTGCACAAGAATCGTCTATTCAGGCAATACTGTATTCCCCACAAGATAATCGTTAGCATCTATCAGATGGTCTGGATAACAACGATGACAACTTACCAGATCCCTACAGAAACTAGGCCAAGAATACATGACTCTCCTCCTTCCCCTTCTTCTTTCGCCTTCGGCGTCTGTCTCGGGATGGTATAAGAACGAATCTCCATTCTCGATAATCAATCTTAACGCTTCTTCATCTCTAACACCCATCGATTTGACTTCTTGGATTTTCTTTTGGAGCAGTTCATCTTCCTGTCGAGCGAGTTCCACTTCCCATCCGAACAGTTCATGGAAGAATCGCAGGTTTGGTTGGATCAAAACTAAAATTCCGATTAAACCACAAAATCATGATCAGCAACAATGACCAATGACGGGAACAAGCGGTAGAGGATTTGTAAGAGAAGAAACCCCAAACCCAGACTAACCATTCAATCTCCTCGCTCTGCACATCATATAAGCATCCATCAATCCCATTCTCTCAAATTGCATCATATAAGCAATAACGATACTTGCACTCCTACTGACTCCAACTCGCTATACCATTCCCACTCAGAATATCAGCATTCCACCAATTTCATGATATGTGGTTACATTCTACTCACACAATGGACAAGTATTACACCACCTTCTCGTCGAGCAGCCTCGATCCACGCGCAAGCACGAGCGATCACAGGTCGCAATGGATCATTACCGTCGTCCCGCACATCAGTCAGGTCAAGCCTACATAAATATCAAGTTATCAGTATTTTTGCCCGGTGACACACAACATATACCGTGGGAGTCAAATCACACTTACACACTGATTTTGCCCTCTCTAGCAGCTTGTGCTAACGTATTACCCTCTCCAATTCCATGATGAGGATCCATCATTTCATTAGGG
Source organism: Kwoniella europaea PYCC6329 (assembly GCF_036810445.1). NCBI lineage: Eukaryota > Fungi > Basidiomycota > Tremellomycetes > Tremellales > Cryptococcaceae > Kwoniella > Kwoniella europaea. The sequence continues at coordinate 1,183,078 of NC_089488.1, read as the reverse complement.
TTGATCAAGCTCTCTCCGACCGATACCACATGAGTAATACCCAGTGCATGGAGCATCGCAGCGTTTCCTGCATGTTCACTGGATGATCATAAGACAATCAGCAAAACAGCAAATGGGGAGATAACATGGTCAACGGAGGCATTTCATGGTCATGTTTCAAACCATCAAAACTTACAGGTTACCCAGGTATAAGAACGGTAAGATCCTACTAGGGAACCCATCAAACCGTCTATCTTCGAACCACACTTTATGCCTCTCCCGTTTCTCAGCTTCATTATGAATTTGAGATACGTCCAGAAGGTCTTTGGCAACTTCCAATGTCGTTGAGACCGTAGGGGTGGAGCTGTAGATGGGTGTGAGAGGATCTATGCTGGACGATTTGACTTTTTCCTTTACGGAAGCAGAGGAAGCGGAAGTGGGTGTGGGTGGTGCAGAGCTTGCACCAGTCCCAAAAGGTAAGCCGATCGACCAAGATTTCCATCTTGGCGAACCTGTCGCACCCGTCGAGGGAGGAGGACTTCTTATTGGGCTACCTAATTTTCCCTCTTGTGCCGTGGTGTTCGATACGATCTTGAGAGCTTTCGATCTTCTATCGTTTGTCAACCTTTGATCAATCTTCTTCAATAAAGGTCTATCCGAGGGATAGAGGAAGAAAGATCTCTTGGCGGTGATTTGGAGATGTAGGAACGCTTCTGGTAACGAACACGAGAGTGAAGACATAATATAACTTAATACCAAGATTGAAGATTCGGTATATCCATCTTGACAATGTACCAATACTTTTCTCTTCTTCCCTGGACTATCAGGTGGTGTAGTTTTCCCTTCAATCAACTTCCGAAGGAAATAAACTAATTCAACCACTCGATCTGTCATATAGTTGAGATTCCGGATTTGACCAGTGATCGTCCGACATGAACCAGAACATTCCAATGATACGTATTCATGGTCCATTGATGTGCCTTGTGGAGGAGGTTGCGGCCGATCATCAGCAGCAGACGGAGTTGACTTGTTCTCCGAGATAGGTGTACTGGGCATCGATGGCCCAGGCGATAGTAAGTTTCGTAGGGCGATCGTAGCTGGCGAAGCTGTCCAAGAAGGAGCAGGAGTATGATTGATTTCCTGAGGTAATCGGCGTCTGTCGATGTCCACTAAATGTTGGTATGCTGTGGCTAGATGAGCGGTCGATGGCATCTCTGCGCATTCCGAGGCCTAGTCATGGAAACACATGTCAACGCTATGCGTATTCAAATGGTCATCAAAACGATCTTGTGTCCTACTCACCCTCACACAGAGATCAAAAGGTACACTCGCACCTGCCCCATCATCCGCTCCCCCGGGTACATCACAATCGTTTCCTACCCAGAAGCCTTCGACCACTTCCGAGCCTCTAGTCATCGCTCTAGACTCCTTGGCTTCTCGTTCGAATAGGTCAGTTTGGATAGCTTCAGCACATGTATTTCCCTTTGAATCGATATTGACCAAATGAGGGTGTAGCTTTTCAATCTTGGAAAATGGTTCTGGAGGAAAGAATAGAAGTCAATTCAAACCGACTCTTGACCACAGATGGTTATTTGTTGAATGAGCCAGGGAATCAAGGACACTCACCTACTACAACCCAAACACCGTATTTGACAGGTTCAGTCGATCCCTCACCTTCATTTCTACCTTTGACATGTTGATAAAATTCTTGCATCCGGATCTCCCACAAATCCTGTTGAGCCTTTGCGATCCTGAAAATACAGATTCGAAGCTCAGTCCTTCTCTCCATATTCACGAGCGATTTCGATCCGACTTACTGCTCGGCAACTTCCAATATTCCCTGTCCAACTCCATTTTTGGAATACAATACAATATCCGACACAGTCGAATACTTAATTTGTTGGATATTCAAGTTCCTCAAATTAATCTGATTCGGTAATCTTGCATTCCTAAATTTTGCTTTTTTCTGTTGTTCCCTCGGTTTAGAGGGATGAGAATGGGAATGTCTCGGTAGATCAAAACAGTCCGTAACGTGTAGGGCATTGAACAAGATACAAGTCGGTCCTTGATCTTCTTCATCTTCATCTGTAAATCCCTCTTCTTCAGAGGATGATATGTCATGTTCGGAAGGTGTCTCTTCCAAATGGGCATTACCAATTTTGTCTGTACCCAAACAAGGTAAAGGATGATGTGGCTCATCTATACCTTTTGCATGAGCCACAGGTGAAATCCGTTTAGAGTCGCAAGGATGCATCGCAACATCCACGTCCACATCCATCTCGTTTGCATGTTCTTCATCATCGTGGTCATGGTATATTACTTCCTCCTCGATAATGGGTTTATCGAATTGCGGTGATAGTTCGCCAATAGAGGGGGATGTACCCTCCGTCGTTCCGGTAGAATGGTAAGAGTCAGAAGAAGTTGACATGGTTTCGGATCGTTCTCTCGGAGGTGGCATAGTGTAGCTGGGTTGTTGGGTCGTACGGTCTGTATCGGTTCTTTGGGGTTTGGGTCTCTGTGAGTGAGGATGAGCAGGTTCGTCGAGTGGGTGCGGAGGACAGAATAAGAGGCACAATCCTCGGTACGGAGGTGGTTCGAATGGCGGACTATGGCTATTGATGTGAAAGGATTGAACATTCTTAGCTGAGGAGCAAAGGGAATCTGATGATTAACTGATACAGTTACTGTACTAACCCAAAGAAGGCGGCCATGTCCCTCCCCTTCTGACCATCATCACTTATACCATGCAGCCATGGAAACATGACTGAACTGGGTGTATCTATCATCGAATGCCTTTCGACAAGTTGGGATAACTGCGACCACAGAACAAAATAACAGTTCAGCAAAACCCGCACGACACGATGTTCATCAGATCAGGTCGACCCACCTCATCCGCACTGATCAATCTCACGCCATCTCTGACAGGCGTCCGATCCTCCTCGTAACCCCATTTCGGCATCCCCCAAACGAAAGGTCGTCCTTCCTCCGGTGGAGTCGGTAGATGGACTGCCACTTCCTGTTCCGGGGAATGTATGGTCTCACCCAGCATCACGGTATGGGGGTCGCTCTCGGTCCCTTCCTGATCCTGCGAGTCAATATCGATATCCATCTTGTTATCCCCTCCATCACTATTAGTAGGTGAAGAAGATGAAGATGAAGAAGTCTCCCATTCTCCTTTCAGTATCGTATCTTTCACTTCCCTCTTCCTACCTTCCCTCTCATCCGTGTTGATAGTAGGCGGGGGCCGACCGGGATTGATACCCAGCACTGCTTCCGAGCTGCGTGCTCTTTCCATCGCAGCTGGCAGCAAGTGCGTCGGGGTCACCGGTGTAGGAGGTGCAGAGAGTGGAGTGGTAGGTCGAGGAGTGGACGAACGAGATCGCACCATCGAATAATGGGCGACTGGCTGAGGATGGTGTTGTGGTAATGGAAGGACGAGTGACATCGTGTGTGGTCGTCAATTGGTTCACTGCGAAGTCGTGTGATGCGATAAGATATCCTTCTAAAACACAAACAATGAACTTTTTCTTGTTAGCGGATACGAACACTCAATCTCGTTTGATCGACAACTCACCAATCTAACTTGCATACATCTATGTTATCCTTTTCTACTTCTCAAATATCAGGTATCAAGTAGTCAAGCTGACGAATGAATGATATGTCACTTCTAACACCGGTTATGATAGGATTTGGATGCAAAAATACCCGTAGTGGTTATATTATGATTAGGATAGTACGACGTTATATTTGAGAGATGAGGTAGTTGGTTTGAGGTGATGACGAGAGTTTGTAAGGGAGGATTGCGTGATAGTCGGTACGTGATACTGTAATCACGATGCGATGTGTGATGAATGTTGATTCAGACAAGCTATAACTGAAGGCGTTTGGTACTAGGAATCTGTAGAGACAGTGAGCAGGTGTTGGATGTTTATATCTGTACTCGTAAAGAGACTCGTTACCGGATGTTATAAGAAGCTTTACAGTATTGATTGAATAATTGAATGAATGAATGGGTTGATACGATATGTGACGGATTGGCTTGGTACTCCTATACCCTATTCTTGTTCTTACTGAATAGATTACTTCTCTTCTAATCAAGTTGTTTCTGGTTACCGGTACCAAATCGTAGGGAGAGTTAAGAAGTGAAGAGGGAGAGTTGGTAGTGGTTATTGACGGTTTGGACTAGTTTGATGTTGTTTACTTTATGCGAAAGGTGAATACCATAGCCGTACAGTCGTACTTCCTCCCCACTGAAACTGGGGATATATGCTGATGAATCTATCTCCGAAGGGATATGGCGAATGAAAAGTAACGAATGGATATGGAAGAGGTGTGCACGCTGAGCTGAGAGTAGTCACCCAAGTACCAGAGCGATGATACGTAAGATAACGATAGAATGACGATCTGGAGGTTGCAGACTATGTATAGATCTTTAGGTAAATGGTATGGCGAGGGTCTATCGACAGGAGAGTGGAGGGCAGAGACCGATCCAGTTGTAGCAGCTGCTAGCTCAACGATGAGATGGATGAGTGAGTTGTCACGATGCGATGGTGAGGAGTCATAAGACCACTGAGAAGTGCGAGATGGAGAGGAACGTTATAGTTACTGGTCGTTGTGTGCATCCCTTCATTAAGATTACCCTGAAATGAGAGAGATCACCTCACTCGCATTTCCCTATTTACCCCACAGAAGACACACCATCACCATCCTTTGATTAACGCATGGATCTCTGATCAGCAGTCCATCATACACACACACCACACGCTGTCCGGACATCTTCATGCGTGCCCGATCTTACCAGTATTGCCGTCGGAGCAACAGCACAAGGGTCATATGACCCCTTGTCCTTTCATTCCAATTCAGCATACCTATGAGCCTAGGCCATCATGCTAGTCTTTAGTCTCTGCTTTTGCATCATTGCAAATCGCAAGGAACACAGCCCACAAGAGGTTACTACTGTAAGAGGTGAACAAACAAGTCGTTCCTTGAAATTGAGCTGGACCCTGAAAAGCGGGGAGAACTGAGCAAACGGAGATTTTCCCATGCGGAGTACATACGGTTCCTATGTAAAAGGGTAAATGTGGCGATCAGACTGTAGTGTAACACCGTATCATTACATACTACAACTGTACATATCAAATTATCTTTTATCGAATTGATGATTCCTTAACTGGTTATCGGAGACTAGGTGATATTCCATCTACTCCCGTGTAATTGTCTCCTTTTGTTTGCTGTTACTCAATCGAGAAAGAGGACAGTCCTACGGTACCGCTGGGATTATCAGAAGTAAGAAGCACTTCATCCCACTCAGTCCTGTGCACATCCCTAAGTGCACTAACGAACGTTCCATTGGCCAATCGTTCAATATGGAAAGTCGTGCCATGCTCGCCTCTGGAGTGAAAGGGAAGTGTATCACCTTTGGAAATGTTGAAAGTCTTTTCGGGAAATTCACCAACCGAGACACCTGATGGGGCACTAGTGAGAAAGCAACGGTAATTCTCGCGAGTCTTGAAGTCCATTTTACACAATCACTTCCAGCTTTGTTGGTTTCAGAGTTGGTTGGCGGATAGTAGTAATGACCATGCTTAGTGCACTTGGTTTTGTCTGCTCGAACTGCTTCACTGGGACTCACTTTGACCGTCACGTAGGTTTTGTCGAAAGATCTGACATCTTTTAAGGTTTATGTTTGGCCGAAGAAAGAAGGGGGAGGGGTATGTGCACGGATGAGTTATACATTCGCCATAGCGGGAGTTGTAGAGCTACTACAGTGATGTTATATACAGTAAGTCTCCCCCGTAGCTCGAATCTTCTTGCCGTCTTCCAAGCATTCGCGTACAGAAATGTACAAAGGATCCTATAGGCTGGACAAGTCTCGTGCTATCCCCTATATTCGTGCTGCTGCGTGGATCCTTAGTGCACATCGAGTGCTATAATTTGTTCGAGTCCTGCGGTGCTTACACCCATTTGATTTGGCTGTCTATAGCTGCTGCAGGCAACTCAACGACGAAGTGCAATACCAAATCGCCAGGAAGGTGAGGTAACATGTACCTTTCAGCAAGCAACATTCATCACGCCAGTCATACTGTATGCATCTCGAACTTGGCCACACAGCTTTGATGATCAGTCTAGTTGGATTCTCGGTGTTTTGGAGACAACAAGTTCCTCATCGTATCCTTGATAGATCCGCCGCTTCGATCAGTTCGACCAAAAATTTCGGTCTGACCGTGATCGCCAACTCCACCCTCTTGTTGATCATCCCCCACGATGGAAAAAGTATAACAACCTACATCTACTCTTCTAACATCCGAAGTGAGATACCCGTCTTCCCAAGTAGGTATCTGAGGATCATAGATTCCTCGTACCCTCACAGTATCAGGATCATTCTCATTCCTTCCCAACCAGAAAGTGAGACCTCCGTTCGACGCGGTATCGCTCATCGAGCTAAATGGCCTTGGAAACTCCTGACCTATAGAAAGGGTGTAAGTCTTGGGTGGGAAACGACCAACAGATGCACTCGTAGGAATTCTCTCCAAGAATTGAGGGAGCCTTATTAGGCTTGGTGGACGAAAGTAGAATGTACCGTCTTCTGCAATGAATTCGACTTCGGACCGTCTAGCCCATTCGGAAGCTTCCATTCTAACGGTGATATCTGGGCAACGAGATGACGATGCGGATACTGTAGCTCGAACTTGCTCTGATGCTGGTTCTGACATCATACTGAGTTGACTAACTAATTGGTGGCCATATGACTAATTTATCAGCAGATGAGGAATGTGAACGACTACCTCTTGAACAGCCTTGTTATACAGTATAGTATATAGAAGTGAAACAGCCTGTGAGCTACATGCCACTCGAAGTTGAAGCCTTTGACACTCAATAAGAAACTCTGAACGTATCACCACTCCAACATCTTCCTGGATCCTTTGAAGTACAGGTAGCATCATCGCTATTTCAAAAAGGCTTCTTTCGTGGCAACACGCGAACACCATCATCAAATCCTCCTTTCTCCCTCTCCAGCATATTTGAATAAGTTGAATAGCCGATTTCGTGAGAGCTTCTCACGTTTCGATGATTCGCGGATGTCGTCATGAACAAATGACTGTGACTCTCTACCCTTGTCATGTTACCTGGAGGGAGTAAGCCCCTGGGCAATTACCTGGGCAATTCTCTGAGGCAGGTAGGCTGTTGTGATTCATAACGAGGCCTTTGATCCATTCGGTATGTTCATCATGTCAGTCTGCTAAACCATCTGCCATATCACTGACACCGGAAAACGTTCAACAGATATCGCGTCATTATCATCATTCTGATCTTTCCACGGCATATGCCATAGGTGAGTCTCTTCGCTCTCATGAGAATACTACTGAGAGAGAATTCGGCTGGGTGGCTATACAGTACACCCATCATAATTGGGCTAGATCACCATCTTCCCCACCCTGATCATCGCCACCGTTGTTATTTCCGGCAGAGTACTTATACTCCTCAGGGCAATGACTAAAAGTGGCACCGAGATCCTACCCGCCGATAGTCTGAAGGGTGTACTCCCTTACTCAAGTAGCCGGTTTGGCTAGTATATCCGGGAGCCTAACTAGTGACGGTCATGAAGGTTCGGCTTGCATCGAGGTAGGTTGTCCAACCGTCCTGGGACTTTTTCTTTCCTGGCTCAATGGTGATGGGTTATGGAAAGAGCAATCATGGTATGCAGAAGGTAAGCTGAGACATTATCAGGGTCGCACCAGAGATACCGTATTTATAGATCTTTGCTGGTAGATATCCCCAGTCAGACTCTGCAATGCCAGGACGGAACCCAATAGAACTTCTCAATGCCAAAGAGAAATTATAAAAAGGATGGAGAAGAATACTTAAGACAATCAATGAAAGGACAGGATATATTGGGCGACCGTCCTTTAAAACCTATCGAAAAGCTGTGTTGCGTGCTTTCAGAAAGAAGGTCTGATCGGTTCTTTGGGTTGTCTTCTCGCACATCTGCATGTTCTCGACCAATCATTCGCTACCCAGTGTCATCAGTTTTATGACTAGTATGCTTCCATACAGTATCAAAGAATGACTCGAAAATTCGGTGACGATACGGCTACGGCTTCACGAAGTGTGTGCGTTGAGTGTATGAAGCCCCTTCTCATTCGAAGAGTCGTGTTGTGAGAATAACTTTAGACAGACAATTTACAAGCAATCTCATGAACTGAGGGTTATCAAGGGCGACCAACAATTAGACTGATGTATATCTTCATACGTACATTCGTAGGATTCGCACGAATTTTATGACCCGACATGATCGGAGATATACCCGCAGTCGAAAAGTCAGCAAATTAGGCTAGACCAATAGGCAGACTGCAACGGGTCCAAAAACTCACTGGACATGATTAGAAGTTTTATGATTGATGTGTGGAAAGGGGTGTTGTGAGTACGGTATTAAGGCGACGAAGAGAGAGCTTTCTCCTTGTGGAATCAGTTATACTGCACAAAAAGCATTTATGTGTTAGACTACCGCATATCATCTTCTTGTCTCTCAGCTCACATACCTCAACGCTGTGAATGACAACCTTTCGGAGAAGGCAGAGAATACCTTCCTAGATCCCTCCGACCCCTTGTGCTTCTGGCGAAGACCTGCTCACAAGATTATCTTTGTCCCACTCGATTTTTTCGCTCCATTATCCTTTGTAGCCGTTTTGAGCACAAAGAACCTGTGCCTTCTCCAACAGTCGAGATTCTCAGACGAATCTATGTGAGTGCAGTCATTGTTGCGATAGCTCACGAAATTCCATATTTTTCTGGGGGGAGCTCCGCCCGAACATGCATACTCTCTTTGGTGTATATCACCGAGGAGTACTGTAATAGTTCGTCAAATGATCTACTCTGGGAGAAGGACTTTATCATTTTTCCTTGACAAAAGACATGTTACATGCCTTCTCATCTGTCATCAAACATGTATCAAGTTGACCGTCTACACAAGACTGAGCAGGGGTGACTACGTCATGACCATTCCATCAATCTATTCATCATTCAGTGTTAGAGTCCTCTTAGCCTCTTCTAGACACAGAAAGGGAACTTAGTGCCTTTCTTCAGTAGGGACCGAGTCGATGACAACGACTTTCTCCTGCTTAATCTCAACGTGCTGGGCGACTTGAGCTTTACCGGTCTCCATCGCTAACAGTATCCCAGGATCATTGTCAATCTTCGAACACAGCTTTATGAACAGTACCCCTACTCACAATGATATACCTCCGCATTAGCCTTTTCCAAGCTTTCAAGCATCTTCTGTTGACGATGTACGAATATCGATTCTTGAGCAAAGAGAACGTCCATCTGCTCGAGCGATCGACCAGCAGTTTCCGGATCTACATCGGAAGGTCCAAAGTCTTGTCAGCAGCCACCGACCCTGCAGACCTGTGACTATCGACTTACAAAGGAAGTATATCCATGGAATAGCCAGAACGTTAAGCAATGAGAAAAGGAGGAAAGTCCATTCGCCACTACTGAGGTCTCAGCCACCAATATCGCCCATGCCAGCTTCGGATGCTGTAACTCACATGGCATTGAACAAGAACGGAGTAATCTCAGTAACCACACCATTACCTAAAAAGATACTCGTATCAGCTATCTCGTATGCCCCAGAGAGCGGATTGACTGTGAGGTGACTTACCTATAGACCAACCAACTACACTGACTGCACCCCCTTTAGCTCTAACAAACAAGGGGAAGATCTCAGTAGGGTACAACCACGGAACAGTGAGCTGCAAGTATTCAAGCGATCAGCACAATCTTCACAACTGGTCCTTGAAACTCGACACCCACCCATGAAGCACCGAAAGTGGAAGTATAGATAAATGTGAAGGCAACCACTACTGCACCCCATGCGGCTTGTTCTTTACCTTCCGTTCGGACCGCATACCTAGCACCAACTGTACAGAGTGCGAGACATATTGCCATGATAATTGCTCCCCCTAGTACATGGATTCTGGTCAGTTGTCCCCTTTTATTGACTGGTGAGAAGGAACCCTCAATGTACTCACAATACAAGGTGACTCGCCTTCCCACTCTATCCAGAGTAAACACCGCCACAAGCACCGAGAACACTGTGGCACATCAATTTCGCGGAAATCAGTATGTGAGGTTTTTATTAGACTGATTACAATAATGAACAAAAATATTCACTATAGAAAATATTATTCACGCCACTCAACCAGTCAGCCTTATAAGCAGTATAGGATGCAGATTGAAAAACGGTAGGTGCATCTACCGAAGGTCGAAAACATCATCAGTTCATGGAGTAGACTGGGAGTTCCGTCATAGCGCCACTCACAAACGGTAACAACACCAATTCCAGTCAATTCCTGCCAAATCTGCAAGCCAATTACCAACCAGGTTCTTCTTGGTAAATGTAAAGTATTCCCTTTGTCCTTGTTCTTGAACGATCCAAAGATCATCGCTGTGTAGTTGTTTGAAGATTCCATCTTCCTCTCGACATCGACAACTTCCATGATCTGCCACCATCCTAGTCAGCCACGAATCTCACCAGTCGACCTTATGTGGGTAGATACAGTACGAGTTAAAATGCTTGACTCACCGAATACATTTCTTGGTTTACGTCATCATCATCCAGATCCCCATTTTCCGTCCTCAATACCGCCAGAACCTGCCTCGCTTCGTCCTCCCTACCTACTTTCGCTAACCATCTCGGGGATTCGGGGAAGAATGAGAATAGACCTATGAGGATGAGCAGGAATACAAGTTGGAATGCGAGAGCTAAAAAGATACTTTTCTTAGCTGTTGCAGGCTGAAAAAAGGGTTTCTATGTATGCGGGACAGCAGCTTACGGAATCGCCAGATGAACGATTGTGATCGATGGGAAGTATACTTGAGTACGAATTCTATTCAGGCGATGAATCAGTATATCAGCTGTCTAGGCTTACATCTTCCGCATGGTAAATTGGAGAGGCCAGCTTACCCAGCCAATAAGCGAAAGCTAAACCTCCAATATTCAAGAAGAACTACATTATATAATCCACATCAAAATCAGCCATCTTCCATTAATCCATTTTATCTTCATTGCATTTCTCTGTACGCACCTCAAAAGCCAATATTGATCCTCTGGCATTATGATCGGCGACCTCACTACTCCAAACAGGTATGATCGCATTCAAATGTCCGGTTCCAAATCCACTGACTATCCTCGCAAGGCACATCCACGTGAATGACATAGTGGAAGTTTGAAGTGTCGCACCGATGATTCCAATCAGACAACCAAAAATGACAGTTTTCACTCTACCTATCTTATCTCCTAGGTATCCACCTACCAGACCACCAATCATTGATCCAAGGTAATAGATAGCTACTATTCCTCCTATCGCTGCTGAATCCCTCTGACTCTGAGGTGAGGAATTGACACCCATAAGTTCTTTGAATTGGGTATTGATGACTACACCAGACATGACACCTTGATCGTAGCCGTAGAACAAAATTGCCAAACCGCCTATAGCCTGGATGGCATACATCATTTTCTTACCCTTCAAAGGAATTTGGAGGGCGCTATTGTATCCTCCAGGAAAGTATTTGGCCCATTTGACTTTCTCAGGAGGAGGCAGGAAGGGAACAAAGACCAGTCTACCTAATACATCGTGGGTCGGGCCGACGGTAGCGAATGATGCTGGAGGTGGCATGGGAGTGAGTGCACGCTCGATAGAGTTGATAGTTTCGGTAGAAGCCTTGATCTTATGTGGTTCAACGGTGCTTGAAGTTGGTTTGAGGGTGGAGGTGGTAGACAGGAGAGAGATAGAGGATATCTTGGATCTTAAAGACTGTTTCGATTTAGGTAAGTCATCTGGAGAGATGGTGAGAGATCGCCGAAAAGCGAGGGATTTATCGTTAGATGGTCCCATGGTGTGTCTTTGTGTCTACTACAGGATAGCTCAACGTATGTAAGTTGTTCCCAAAAATACACCGTCTTCGACTCCTATCTTCTGATCTTATATGTCGTTACAGGAATCTGGTATACACAATGTCCACACAACACTCCTGTGACAGTAGACGGCCAGCAGATGTCCTACTGCGCTCTCAGACCCAAACATGACATTCCTCTTTGATGTCTCATAGACTGATTTGCATGCCTCCGAAGTCTACAGCACAATCCATTCTCATCATTGCATATGGGTGGCATAAGATATGTACAAGTCTTAGGTGTGCTTGTGCCAGAGAGAGACTTGGTCAGAAACACAATGATGCAAAAAACCTCCAACTCATTCCGTCCCCGGACCAATGTAATTTCAGCCACTTTCACTCGATAGCTTGTTCAAGTACTGCACATGACATTGCACTCCCTGTAGAGTATTGCATGTATACACGAATGCAACTACAACCATGTCATGCTATACAATACAATCACTGCATACATCCAACTCGATTAAGGGAAAGGAACATACAACCCAATTAATCTAACATACCAAATGACAAATGACATATCCCAGCCACGCAGGTAATCTGACAAAACACTTTTTGATTCCTTTACACACACATTAACCCATCAATCTGTAAACATCCGCAACACCGTACAAGCTCCCACAGACGACGTTCAACCTTTCATCCGCTCCCTCTCCTTTTTCACTGCTAACCAAACCATCTAGAACAGTCCTCAAACCTTCCAATCCTTTCCCACCAAATTTCACCTGTCCTTTTCCACCCACCATCTTCTTCGTCACCTCGTATAATTGTTCCAAGGGGACAGGTTTTACCCAAGGCATACCTTCAATAGGTGTACTAAACTCCATCAAAATCACTTCGACATCCTCTTCCATCCCTAAAAGTGGTTTCAGTACCGATTCAGGTGATTTACCTGGACTAGCCGAAAGACTGATGATATATCTCTTTTTCACCTTGTTGTGTTTCTCAAATTCTAAAGAATCGATATACTTCCTAAGAGAAGTTGAAGAATCTTGGTTATGAGCCCCATCCACCAACAATGGTGTTCGACCTCGATAGTTCAACCAACTACATCTACCTTCCCATTCAGTCCTTTTCACCCCGAACTGAATCGCCTGATCTGATAATCCAGCTAATTTCGGTTGGATACCCAATGGCCGTTGGTCGGTTCTGAGGGTATGCAAGATTGATATTGCCAATGAGAGATTATCTAATTGATGTTCACCACCTAATTGCAGTTCAGTTTCGATACCTCTTTTTCGACTATCTGTAAATGGGTATTCGGTCCTGATTAATCTCGGTGAAGGTCTAACAAATGGTTGAAGTGATACCGGTGGAACGTTGCGGGGTATCTCGAGAGCCTTGGAAGCTTGAATAACTCTAGCTCTCTTTGATGCAGATACCTTTTGAGCTGCATTGATGGCGTCCAGATCGGGCTGAGGTGAAACAACCAGGATTCCACCGTGAGGTACGATCTGTGATTTCTCCAAAGCGATGTCGTGAATCGTATTTCCCAAGAAAGAAGTATGATCTAATCCTACGCTAGTCAGACCAGCGATCAATTTGATCTCATCTGGTATGACGTTGGTAGCATCTCGAGCCCCACCCATACCACATTCAATGATCATGACATCTAAAGGCGGTTGCATGCTGTTGAGAATGTGGTAAGCGACGGCTGTGGCAATTTCGAACGTGGTAGCTTGAAGGTTGTATTGCATATTGATACTTTCGATAGTTCGAATAGCATCATTATAAGCCTGTCGAGAGGGTGGGTGACCATTGATGCGAATCGCATCCCTTGGTTCTATCAGATGTGGGGAGTTGTATCGACCAACGTTCATACCAGCTGCCATCAAGGACGATTCCAAGATCGCCGAGACAGATCCTTTCCCATTGGTACCAGCTAGGTGAATTGCTGGTACACCAAGAGGTCGGAGGCAGTTCATCAAATTCTGCATCCTTTGAAGACCGAGATCAATCTTGCCTACGCCGTTGGACGATGATCCATTGGAAGACTGCTGATGTCCCTGCTGAGTCGAACCTGGTTGTAATGACGGACCACCATGCGATGATGCTGGTAGATAGGATCCATTACCCGATTGAGAGGTAGCGGCATGATTTCTCGAGTGTGCTAGCTGAAGCGGCGGTACCGCATATCCGCGGGATGAAGGCATATGGTAACCGTTTGAAATAGGAAGCGGTGGTGGGTGATCGGTCAGACTGGATCGCCGGGTATCTGGCAAAGGAGGATAGTTAGGCACATGATATCCTCGATCATACGCAGGTAGCTGACAATCATAGGAATCTCGAGAGTTGTACGGGATGACTGGCGGATAAGGCTGCTGGTGATGATACACGGTCGGAGCGGGGTGGTGGATCGATGAAGAGGTTGGACCGTAATAATCACTCATGTACGGAGCTGGCGGGTGTACAGGATGTACCCGGTGAAGGGAGTGAGATGCGCGAGGGGGATGTATCTGGATCGATGGGTGATAAGCCGCTTGAGGAGCTTCGCACAGAATCACACGCGAAGATGTGCTACTCTGCGGGTTGAGCATCTGCTCTACACGAAGTGGTGCAGAGTGTATGACAGGGTTGGAATGATACGTCCCAGGATGCCTGTTCGCTTGAAGTGCTTGAGAAGAGGGTGAGACAGTCCTAGCAGGCCGAGAAGGGGTCTGCTGTGGCCTTGCGATCGGTGGAGGCGGTAGAGCGGTGGCCGCCATTGGCGTACTGGTCGTCGAAGAATGTTCAGACGTTTTTCGAGTATGGGTATGAACTCGCGCTACGCACCGGGCAATCAGCGTTGGCTTGCATCAAATCATAGTGGTAACACTCACCGTACTCATTCTTTGTCTTCACTTGAGCAGGCCTGAAGTCAATGCTTGTCCAAGGATAGATACCGGTTTGTCTACACGACAGAGGTTACTAATCAGCAAGGTTGACATATCAACAGGTGAAGAATGAGAATTTACTCACCCCGCATCATCCTTGACCAAAATCTCCTGCGTTTCCTCCCTGATCTCCACAAGCTCCAGCTCCAGCGACGCTCCGCCTCTAAGCTTGATTTTGATTTTTGACCCGGTTGGAAGGGCCATAACCTTTCTCATGAAATTATCAGCTTTCTTAGCTTCTAATTGGGCTTTCATGTCCTACAATGGAAATCCCAACTGATCAGCTCCGTTTGTTGTCGTTCGGTGATAGCTGGAAGTGAACTCACAGGATTATGTTGAGGACAAAGTAAATCAACTTTGATGTCTCTTTCTGTGGGTATCGGTTGTCCAGGAGGTAATGATTCTTCTCCTTCTAAAGGAAAACTGGGAATCTCCACCTCCCATATGTTGAATGCGATATCTTCATGGGATTTGGCGCATGAGACATGATATGCCCTTGGACATTTGCCCTGCGACGAATGGTCAACATTAGCTTGAAACCATGTGTTTCGGTTTATAAATTGACTTACTTTGGTACATTGTATTTTAGCACCAGATTTAGCCAGACGTTTATCTCCACATGCAGCGCATTTCTGTACGCAAATTGATTGTCAGCTACGTGCCGCAGACTTATGTGTCACAAAGCTCACCAAGCTCCATCTCGCAGATTCTATATTCTCCAAACCCACCACACATGTCACCAGCTTCCCATGAACTTCCCTATCCTCTATGCCTACTCCAGGCATCGCAAGAGCGCATGAATGATGTACCTTGATCTCCGCTTTGCGGGGCTTCCAGATATTCTTGATGTGTTCCGTGGGATCAAGAACAAGTAATAATCCTGCTTTATCCAGCGAAGGACAAAACAGACATGGGTAGATTGGGTTATCTTGAACGATAGCCGGTTTCATTTTTGGTCGATTAGGTGATAGGTCGATGACAGATTTGGGTCGTTTCTTCCTCATGACTGGTATTTTAGTTTCATGGTTCGCCGCTTCTTCGTCTTGCACATCCACTTCAAGAGATTGATCACCTTCGCCATCTGCAATCTCAATCTCCGTTCCTCGCTTGACCCTTTTTCGGGGAGTGGTTCCAGACTGTTCGGTAGCAGCTCTTTTACGAGGTTTCTTATTCTGTCTTTCTTCTGCAATAGCATCTAGTAATTCTTGTTCGCCATTCAATCGTTTCTCCTCTTTGGCTATCATCTCATCAACATCGATATGTACACTAGACATGTTCATGACCAGATTAGCAAACATGGATCATTTGAAGATCGCAATGAGAGAAACGGTAGCTGACTTACCTATGAGTGACACACTGGCAAGCTTTCGCTCTTCTGCCTAATTCTACCCAGCTATCTAAAGCGAAATTTACACTTTCTGCGCAGTTGAAACCCAGATTGAATCCGGCATGATACCCTCGAGGATAGGTTATAACAAATTCTCCTTGCTGATGAGCCAGCATGTTAACACGAACACCATCATTGGCCAACCGGTGCGGTGAGACTGCGAAAGCTTTATGACGAAGATACTGGTCGCAGTGTCTTGATTCCTCCGGGAAGTAGCCTACAGAATTTGGCCGACCAGTAAGTACAACGATGTCCTCTTTCACAGTGGAAAGAAGAGAGACAGGTCACTCACCTTGCAAGACACGCTCAAACTTCTCAGCTTGCAATTGAGGGACAGCATACCAATATTTCGGAGCTCCGAAGTGTATGTAATTGATAGAGAAGAGGTCCATCTACTCCCTATGCGTCAGCGTGAAATCCAATCAATCGGAGGATTTAGCTTACATCTTCAACATGCCAAGCGAAGGATGCACCCCACATTCCAAAGTACAGATACGGCGAGTTGACACCTGGTAGATGTCTTAAATCCCATCGATTCAGCAGATTGGGCAGATGAGCGACGTTCCATGGTGTCTTATCATCAACAAAGAGGGATCCTGATGAATGCGACACAGTCAAATCTCAGCCACTCGGTGCAGAGTATGGGATGATAGGTCACTCACCTTCCATATCAGCACCATACCAGCTCGGTTCACCCAAGGACAAATTCTTCCATAAATGCCTTTCCAGCGCGTCACAAGCTTCTGAAGTGTAATCTTCAGGTTTGGTGTCTTTAGGTAACCAGTCTTCGGAAGGATTGAACGATTTATACCACGGTTCTACTTGATCTTCCGGGTCCGACGACTCGGCTTTGGGGGTAGTAGGATTCGTAGGTTCTGGCGAAGAGTGAGCAGAGTTACTAGATGACGGATCTAGGGGTGGAACAGCCGTCGAAGGATCATGATCAATATCCTTCTCATTGAATCCCACATCCTCATCCTCCTTGTGAGCTCCTTCCTTGGCTTTTTGAGCATGGGCTCCAGCAGCTTCGGCAACAGCAGCTTCTGCTTTCCTAGCTTTCCTCTGAGCCAACTTCTTCCTCTTTTCTTCCTTTTCCTTCTTCAATTCCTCATTCCTCTTCGCTCTCCATTCTATAGCCTCCTTTGAATCTCTATTCAAAGTCTTTCCGATGTCCCTAGGTCCAATACCAGCATATTTCTTTTCGTTGGATTTATTAAACCATTCTTTTATCGACAATGGTCTATTCTTATTTTTAGGTACGTTGGCAATCCTGAACAATCCTGACGAACCAAGAAAATTCTGCTGAATAGGTGTCCTAATCTTTTGATCCGCCAAGGCATTCTTAGGTATAGGCGGTAAAGATTTGGTCCATTCTTCAGGTGGTATGATCTTGACGATACCGGAGTATTGTCCCCAAGCTGTTGTAGCTGTTGCATATGCTTCAAAGTCCTATCATCAAACCATCGTGATCAGTCTCATACCATCTGAGATCGTCGAGTGCAATGTAGCTGTCTGTACTTACCTGAAATTCTTCCATGGTAGGTTTGAATACTGGTATACCCCTCAAAGCTTGAGGATCATCTTCAGGAGATAGCAACCCATCTCCTATATTAGGTAGATTACGAGCTATAGCAGCTTGGTTTGGATTATTGGTTGTCGGATAACTACATAGTCAGTATCAGTCACTGTGTGTATACACATGGAGCTGGTCGACGATGGATGATTATGCACTCACAAATGATCAGGTTGTATATATCTTATCGGTTCCTTCACTCCAGACTGCACCTCCACCTTTGGTACAGTTCCTCCATTCATCGATACATCTGAAGTACGCGTTCTCCGACGAGTCGAGGGTCCAGCTTCCGCCTGGAGTGTTGGGGGTGTTGGCTGAGGCTGCTTGGTGGGTGTCGACTGCTGTGGAGGTGCGGGTCGAGGCGGTAGGTCCACGACTATCTGTTCACCTATTTCCTCCGACATGTTGTTGTTGTATTGTTTTGACAAAGAACTGAGATGGAGTTACGTTTTTGTGATTTGTCTTGGTGATATCAATCAAAAATGAAAGTTGGTATTCTTGTGCGATCAGCCAGGTTTCAATGTGACACTGCTCGTCCACTGAAGGATGGAGAGAAGAAAGGAATGGAATGTGTCCAGGGATAGGAAGAAGAATGGAATGAGGTTTATGGTAGATGGGCGGCAAAGGTTATATACAAGTTACCAACCGTTGGAGTCAGAGTTAGTTGCCACACGTGGTCTCCACATGGATTTCGATGTCAATCTCCATGATGGTGGCACTTGGGCATGGATCGTCTGTTGTCTCAAATCCTCATCAATCATCAGTCAGTCCATCAATCCATCATCCCATCAATTTAGCTGCAGCGTATAGGAATGACAGAAACATTGACATGGCTGAAAAGAGGTTCAGCGGGTGTATCTCATCATGCATGTCTCCTCCACACATGTTAGATTCTAATTTTATTCGCTTGTGCACACCACTCTCATATATCCCTTACCATGCTCGGAGCTTTCTTGGTCCAACGGATGTTCCCCCGATCACAGATCCCTTTCAACTTAGACGCGTTCGTGAGTATAGGTACTAACACTCACAGATCACTCAACAGGCAATCAGTTCTTCATCTCAGAGCTGTCTCAACAACGACAAAAATTTCTCTCGGCCCAAGTCGCATTAGAGAACACATCGAGTAGTCAACCTGTCTGCACAGACATTGTGGAACACGAAGATTCTGCAGCGCAGACTGAAGTGGCAAGAAATCTTTACAAACATCAAGAAGAGGCCATCCAAGCTTGCCTTGGTGCATTTCGCGATGGTTTGACTAGAGTCGCTGTTCAATTGCCCACAGGGAGTGGGAAAACATTCGAATTCGCCAATCTGATTCCATTAGTGCATCAACAGCAGGATCGTATCGAAGTATGGTGTCGGCGCCGGACAGTGATATTGGTCGATGGAATTGAGCTACTAGACCAAGCTGAAAAGGAGATCAAGCAAGTTCTGGGTAAAGATTGGTCAGTCGATGTCGAGCAGGGGTTCAGGATGAGTTCTGGTACATCTGATATGTGAGTTTCTCTCCGTCTCATATAACTTATACCATCCTGCTCTTCACAAAGAAGCTACTTTCAAATCTCATGATCACCCAGAAACACGTTTAATGATTTGCTATATATAGTACGATAGCGACGATACAGAGTTTGAGCAAATCCAATAGGTTATCAAAATATGATCCATCCGAATTCAGACTTATCGTCGTTGATGAATCTCATCATTCTGCTTCAGTGTCGTGAGTCTGTCTTTATATCATACAGCACAGTGAGTAACACAATATGACTTGAATCTGATTTGCTGCAACTATCTTTCAGATGGCTTAAGCTACTCCATTATTTCAATCGAGAGATCGATCTACCAGCCCGCATCGAGCCATACACCCTTGAACACCCATCCGCCAAAGTACCGATAGTAGGGTTCTCAGCTACACTCGCCCGACATGATGGATTATCTCTACTGCCCGTATATCAGAAACTCGTATATCATCAGGACATAAGCTATATGCTAGAGAATGGTATACTATCTCCTTATGTCGAGATGACAGTCAAGCAACGTTGAATTTGGACAGCGTGAAGAAGAAGAAGAATGAAAAGGAAGAAGGAAGAAAGCGAAAGAGTAGAAAGGGAAAACAAGACCATAACAAAGAGGAAGAACGCAGTCACGATATCGATAAACATGATGATTTCAGTCCCACCGCCTTGGCAAGAGAAGTCAATACTCACGAAGTCAATCAACTGGTTGTGAGGACGTGGTTAGAAAAGTGCCGTGAGTATACAGTACCCGCCATCTCTTACATATCGTATTACTCGACAGGATATGTACCTGAAAATGACAGCCTGGTTATTCAATTAATGATATAGCTATGAGGAGATCAACATTGGCATTTTGCGTCAATCGTCAACACATCGAAGATCTCGTACAAGCATTCAAAGATGAAGGTGTAGATGCAAGAGAGATATCTGGGTATACGAAATTGGAAGAACGTAAAAAGCTTGTCGAGGATTTTAGGAAAGGTGTATTCCCTGTTTTGGTCAATTGCAGACTTATGACCGAGGGTACGAATATTCCTGAAGTGAGTGTTTCAGCCTCTGCTCAGATCCCAATCATGGTACAATATATACCTGGTTGGTAAACCAGGAATAGTAGGGCTTATACTTCTGTCTGTGTATTCGACAGATCGATTGTATATTGGTGGTCTGTCCAACACAAAGCAGACCCTTGCTAGTACAGATGGTAAGTTTTAAACTTGTCTATGGATTGAGGAAAGCAGCTGTTTGACAAAGTTATTCCGTGGCGCATTCATAGGTAGGAAGGGGTCTTCGACTATCCCCTCATACGAACAAGGTAAACTGTCTTATCCTTTATCTTGCCGATGTCAACCGAGGAACAACAGCAAATTCGATGTACGTTTTACCAACACTTGGCGGTATCATACTTCAAGATAGATCCACCAAGATTCCGATTCATACGCTGAGCCTTTCAAACCCCGAAGCACGTACGTATAATATCATCAACTTTAAACTGCAGATTTCGTATGTATGTGGACCGATGAAAGGGATTGACGCTGCACTGTAGCATATAAGAAGAACACAGATTACGACGCCGACTCTTTTGACGTCTCCTACCTAACCGAAGACGTGAACAAGAGAGGTCTGTTTAACATCGAACGAAGTTCAGCCAAGGTCCCTTACGTTACCAAAAATGCTTGGATCGAATGTAGTGATCGAGAATATGTTTTATCTGTATTTAGTGAGTCAGAAACAAGAGTCACCCTAAATTCATTAGCTTTCGCTGACATCTGAATATACTGACATTGTAGAACACGGCAAAATCATTATTGAGCGATTGATCCGATCAAAAGTACAATACAGGGTATACTGCAAACCTGCCTCTGCCTCACATGAAGTCGATGGGGATTGGGATGTAGTAGGACATGTTGACACTCTAGAAGACGCTTTCAAATTAGGTGACAAGATCGCGTTGGACGTATTTGGAGAAGAGATATATCCTCAGTAAGTTCATTTGCCAAGCAAAGCCTAAATGTACCATCAGCTTATTATTGTATGTCACTCGATTTGTGAAATACTTTATGGTATGATAGGTCGTCGAAATCTGCCAAATGGAGATCCAATCGAGCTTCTATCCCAGCAATTAAGCGATACTTATTCTCGAAGTTCATCAGGACAAGAGATAAATCCGAGGAAGATATCAGAAAGATCATAGTTGATACGGGTGATGGTCAGAAAATCGGAGTAGGAAGATTGACATCTGGAGATATTGCTGATTTGATCGAGATATCAAATTTCCCAACAATTCGGAAGGTCAGTTATTGATTCGCAATCTCGTGTATTGTATATCGCAGGCTGATGGGAGATACTGCATATATCAGGAGATAAATGATCACTAGGTGTCTCTTTAGATCACTTGTCAGGTTTTCGTTCATACCTGTTTTATCCATGTAGTGACCATGGATACCATCAGACAGTATCATTTTGATGAATGCACAATTGGGAGTAGAAAAAGGTGCATGTCGAGCGATATAGCCAAATGCAATCTATTTATCCTCATTCTACAAAGATAGCATCATCTAAAGGAGCCTATCTGTTCTATTCCTCACCAACTTTCTGATTTTGCACTTCACCCACATCTTTACCATTCACGACGGCTTGAACCGTTGATTTACCGGGAAGGACCATGGTAGGTGGTAGATGAGTGAGGGCAGGAAGGAGGGAGGCAGCCGATTTCCTGGCATCTTGTTGGAGGACCATACTACATTGACGTACCATCAAGTCAGTCATGTGCTACTGCCATAGGCGGTATGGCGCAGGTCTTGGATGCTGAGAGAGGGGATGGGACGACAGATATGACTCACTCCATGATGACGATGGCAGCCATAGTTTCAACGATAGGAACGGCTCTAGGAACCACACAAGGGTCATGTCTACCTTTGGCAGCTAAGACACCAGCTGATCCATCGTATCGTGCTGTGGGTTGTTCTTGAGCGATGGTGGCAGGGGGTTTGAAGCCAACTCTGCATGAAGAGATGAGATATCATCAGCGAAGACATTAACAAAATGCACTTATGGGTGTGAAGACAGAATGTGAGAAGGATAAGAAATGACGTTTGTGGGACATGTTTTCATTCATTTGAATGAACATCGTAAGAAAGGAAGAAATCAACCCACCTGAAGTAGATATCTTCACCATTCGAAATCCCACCTTGAATACCTCCCGACCAATTCGTAGAGGTCCTCAATGTCTTTTCTCCCGTTCGTTCATCCACACCTTCAATGAACGGATCATTATGTATCGATCCTGGGAAAGTGGTTCCTCTGAGACCTGATCCGATCTCGAACGATTTGGTAGATGGAATGGACAACATTGCGTGTGCCAAGACGGCTTCTAGCTTGTCGAATGCTGGTTCTCCTAGACCGGCGGGTGTGTTTCGGATTACACAGGTTATTGATCCTCCGAGGGAATCATCTTTGGCTTTGGCGGCTCGGATGGTCTGAAGCAATATCAGTGTTAGTACAGGTATTGTGATTTTTCACAGTAGATAATATAGAAGTATACGGATGGGATGAACGAGGAAGTTTGTATACAGCGAATAATCTTGTTCGTATAAGATAGAGAAACGACAATAATTTCCAAACGAAAGAAAGAATGTCAAAGAACAATAATCTGCATTATGCACTCACCTCCTCCATCTTCTGACTGGTCGCCTTGTGAGGACACCTAGTGATCTCCTTATCCACCTCTTCCCTTCTAACCGACTTGACGAAATCCATATATTCTTTACCTAACACTTCATCTTCTTCTTCAGCGAAGGGCAGAGCGACTTTGCCTACGGAAGCAACGAAAGCTACGATCTCCACACCAAATGCTTCTTTGAGGTACTTCTCGGCGATAGCACCCGCAGCTACTCGACCGATAGTCTCCCTCGCTGACGCTCTACCACCACCCGAAGAAGCTTTCAGACCGTATTTGGCCAAGTAGGTGTAATCCGCATGAGAAGGTCGAGGGTACAGGTCGGTCTCGGCATAATCATGTGGTCGTTGATCTTTGTTCTGAACCAAGAGACCAATAGGTGTTCCTAGGGTTACACCATGTTCTGTACCGGATTGTAAGTGGACGGTGTCGAATTCAGATCGCTAAACAGGAATTTCAGGCAGTGAGCTTGTCTCCCATCACGGGAGGTTTACGAGGGGACAATATCTCACGGCAGTGGTGATATCACTCTGACCTGGCCTTCTTCTAGAAAGCTGTACTTGGATGTCCTCTTCTGTCAATCTAAGTCCCTACATCATGCAAGTTGAATGGATTAGCACAGACCGACTGGAAAGCCACTCAGACGGCCACTTACAGGAGGTACACCGTCGACAATACAACCGACTGATTTGCAGTGGGATTCACCGTAGGTGTGTACACGATAGTTGTTGCCGAAAGATGACATTTTGCTTGGTGATGATGATGACCAAGAAGAAGAAGAATAGATATCGATGACTGCACCGGATGATGTAGGGATTTGAGATTACAGACTTTTTTTCCATTATGAACGGTATTGACTCAGAAGAAGAGAGGGGTCCGTGCCTAGATCGATCACAGCTTATACAACAGAAACATTTGATCCCGTCGCTCCTCGTTAGGATGGTCACACTCACTTCAACTTCATCGCTTTGACTGTCACTGTGCATATATGTACCTAGACAACATTGACAACACCATATACGATGCCGAGACCAGGGCAAGCTCAAGCAAGGAGGAAGAGGGCACTCGAAGAGATGGAATCGGAAGGTTCCACTTCCTATTCTCAAGCTCAACACGATGGTCCATCGAAAGTGGATTTTGACAATGTTGTGGTTGATCAAGAACAAGTGGAAGTTGAAGATATGGAAGATGAGGGGATGATCGACAACCCAAGATCACAATGTCTACCAGTTGGAGTACTGCCGGAAGATTTCAGTGGTGAACCAATAGATGGATCTCAATATCTGGCGATGGCAAATCGGGATAATAAAAATCTACCATTTGTCAAGACTGTAATCAACCCTTATAAATCCGATTTGATTGGTCCTACTTTACCTTCCTCTCTATCCACCTCCAAGAAAACCGGTTCAAGCTCAAGACATCCCGCATTACCCAAAGAGAGTTGGCAGGAATTGTTTCCGATCCATTACCAAGGTTATAGAAAGGTATGTCATCTGTTTTTCCCGATAGAATTCTCAGCTGATCTGAAGGGGTGAGAATAGCATATCCAATCTCAATTATCATCATCGTCCTCATCTACATCTCCCTATCCTTTGGACTATCCACCTATACCGCCTGCATCTCGTCGCTCAGATTGGTATGGGTACATCAACGGATATCAGTCGAACCCTAAGAAGGGAAAGGGCAAAGGAAAACAGAAAGCAAAACCGGCATTGACGGAAGAAGAAATGATGAATGCGGCTATGGGAGAAGAGATGGATGTCGATGAGGAAGCAGCGGCGGAAGAAGAGGTTGTAGAGGATGTGGTAATAGGCAAAACGAGTAGAGGGAATGAAAAGGTTGTGGGAGCGCCGAGGGAACCTCTGTTAGGTGTATTGAGGAAATTGAATTCAGTAAGTGGTCAACTCCCATCTCTCGTCTCCTTGGCAAGTCATAACAATATTATTGTCATATATCTGACCAATATGACTGATCACCTCATATTATCCAGTCCCAAGCCCTCCTGATCCTATCCCATTTCGCTCACTGGTTATCAGAATCCATCGAACAATCTCCACCACCCCTCCCAGGTGCCCCCGAGTTACTACCTACTCAACCAGGCATCTCAACGCCTTCTCCCTCATCGCGTCATCCTCAAAATACGAACCACCTATCTTCAAATTACTTCAACTGGATTTTTAGCTTACTGCTTATCACGGACACTCAGCTGTCTTCGGAGGAAATATCAACATTGAGAGATTTAGCTAGAGCTTCGATGAAAGTCGCTGGTCATAGGTATATCATTGGTGTAGTGGGGAAACATATCAACGAAGGATGGGTGTTGGGTGATGGGCTCAATAACCAACAACGTACAGTTGAAGCCAACGGTCAAGATCGAACTGAGGTTCCGGGAGAAAAGACAGAAATCGGTGATAGTGTAGATCAAATATTGGCTAGATGCTGGTTGATCGTTCATGCGGTAGCTGTAGGGTGGGGTCAGAAGGACCTGCTATTTGAACTGGATACTCTGTTCACATGACGGTACTATGGAATAGAGGTTTATGAGCTGCTGACACTCGTCATGCAATTCCATGCATCAAATTGTTCATTCACTTCGGAAGGATTACACTCTACCTAGGATGAATGTATTTATACTCAACAGAGAATGTTATGTACTAATCGCTTTACTGTATTCGGAATCCACTCGTACTGTACTAAATTACAAGTACAGATCGTACTAAAAAGTAATAGAGAGGGAACTACCAGATAGTCTATCGATTTCCTCCTTTTTCCTCCTTGTATTTGACCTTATCGTAAGGTTTAAATTCCATCTCATCAGGATTAGTTTTAGGTTCGTGAATCAAAGAGAGTTTCAACATCAAATGTGCTGTCTACATTTCCCTTGGGATCAGGTGGGAAGATCGCAGAGTGTAATTGTTGAGCTTCTTCGGATACCAATTTCAAGTATTGAGCTTCCGACATATCTGTAATTCTGGGGCAATCCCTAAGTTGAATCTCGCCTGAGACTCTTGGATTGAGTTTGATATGACGAGTTACGTTACTCGTCAGTACCTGCTCAAAAACTTCCATGTAAATCCTGGTTTTGGTATCAATCGAATTATCGGTGTCACTGGGAGTTGGGGAAAAGGTCTTGTTGGCAATGGCAAGTTCTGCTTTGAACCCTTCGGACGTTTCAGTGTATCCTTTACTTAGGTACCCGGTGGTTAGTAAGATAGGTCGAGCATGTTTGGGTAATGCATTCGACTTCCCCATACCGGTTTCAAGGCCAGTCTCCTCAGTCTCATCATTGAGGCTAAGGTGATCGACATCACCTATAGTGGACGACGGAGCTGGAGGGGCGGCGACTGATGATGCTTCGATGGTGGGTGAGGGTGTGCCTACCCGAGAGAAATCATCAAAGGATCTAACAGAGGCAGTTGGGGAACTCATTGTTGATATCGATTGATATAACATAAGATGTTTTGAAGTGTATTATCGATAGTTCGCAATATGAAATGAAGTGTGCATGAGATGAGTTTATGTGTGGGTGATGAGGTATCCACTGTTCACAGTATTCACAAGTGGGGTTTTATAAGCATAGTTCGCTCGGGACTTCCGTCGTCACTAAAAAGTGAGAACAGATAGCTCTGCGAGGTACAAAGGTCATCGGAAGTATAGAAGCCCATAATGTACTTCCAATAAAATGAAAAAAAAAAAAAAAAAAGCTTTTCCTCTTTTGACGGAAGGTTGGGGAGATGAGAGACCTTGAAGGATCTTTGAAGATTTGAAGATCTTGGTGATGACTATGACAACATTTCCCGCGAACCTTTGTCTGTGTGGAGCGTCTAAAGGTCTTAGAGGGTTCCAAGCTCATGAAAAAGAATGAAATGGAATGAATTGATGAATGGAAGGTGATTGGATGACATGATGAGTCTACGGAAAGCGACCTCATGACTTTGCGAGGTTCACGATTGACGTCACTAGCGAAATGTAAGCTATAAAAAGTCTCTCCACTCATCCTCGTCACGAGGCCATCCTTTCTGTTGAAGATTCTTTCGCTGGGCAAAGATTATCATATACAGGTGTAGTGTATATCATATGCACGATAACTATAAGTAACCCGAGAGATTCTGCTTGATTGCCTTCTCGACCTGTCCCCTCTCATCATAACTTTTAACTTTACCAACGATTTTCACAGGAGCCATGTCATCTGCCAGACTTTACAGGGTCAAGTATATCAAGGGTGACAATGAAGAACGATCTTTTGATCTGACGGAAGGAAGTGTATTGAATATTTGCGGTGACAGATGGACGCCCTCTAACGAGCGTGAAGGAGGCAAACTTCAATTCATTTCAGAGAATAGCACTTACTCAATTTCACGGGTGTTCACTGGTCAGACATTCGCCTCTCCTCGTTATGAAGCGGTAGTCGTTGCAGCTCGACCTGAAGGGAGTGAAGACGCAGTGAGTTACTAGCAGATATCTCATACCATAGGAAAGCCCAATGCTCATGAACTACATCGCCAGTGCACCTACACCCCAATTTGACGATACTTATAAGAGCTCAGATACCAGATTCAACATGACGATTGATCCCCAAGATGGATTTGCCACTAGATCCTATCGAATGAGCGGAAGACGACAAATCACCTTTGGCGACGTATCGATCCTGACTGATAATCTGGGCGTAGAGGCAACAGCTCACGAAGAACCGGGGGGAGGTAGGGAACTCAAAACCCACTACACGATCATGCCTGGAGAGACGAAAGAAATCCTCGGAAAAAATTATACTGCGACCACAGAGGACCAGCAGCATCTATCTGGGGTAGCATCGGGAAGAAAACGTTCTGGTCCGGCTGGCACGATCCTCGAAGTGACCGTTGATGATCCAGATTTTAACAGTCGAATGAAAACCCACCTCAAGATGCCTTGGTACATGAATGTTGGGGACTGTGAAAGTCACGAGAATGCCATATTTACAGCCAAGGAGCGGCACCTGGAAGTTCTTTATACCCGAGAGACCCAGGGTATAATCAGACCTGCAACCACTCAGATCTACCCCTCTGAAACCTGGTCAAACAGCAGTTATAGAGTCTCTGTAAAAAAGATTGACGAGTCAGAGGTTCCTCAAAAAAGAATCAGAGGTGATGATGAAGACAGCCCTGGGGTGGAGTCGGAGTGTAGCGAGGCATGATATCTCGGCAACTCATTTTCCAGTCAGATTTCTTGGGACGTGGTGATATTTGTTTTCCGTGCGATATCCAAACTCAGCTACGCATAATAGATAGACCTAATACATAGGGAATCCAAGAAAGATGTTGTAAGGCTTCTCTTACGAGACGATAACAAAGACCAATCTTCTAGTAGCCTGAGCCGATCAACAGGATTTACAACACATATAACATCGAAATCAGTCATGGACTTAACCTATATACATGTGTATGATGTCTAATCCGCAAGGAAGCTGACTCACCTTTACCGTCCCATCCAGGTATATCATCACACCCCTTATCTCCCTCAGGGAGCGAACATTGTGCATCTGCTTTTGGACAGATAATCCCAATATCCGTTTGAGCATCCATTGTGCCACTGATAAGTGTGACATGAGGTAGACCAAGGTTGAGATCGTATTTAGCTGTACCTCGAAAATTCTTATTTACTTCTACGTAGCACTACAAACATCAAGGCGTGAGCATCAGAAGGTACTTTTTTCAACGAGGACAATAGGAAGGCAACGTGAAGATATATTTTTGAAGAGGTACAATCAAGGAGATTGGTGAAACTGATTCACCCTACGGACATACCTTTAGATGATACAGTTGTTTCCCAAAGTTAGATCCATTCTCAAAAACGTCCCAATAAAACTCTTGTTTATCGCTCATTTCACTTTCCTGCGAACCAGGTGGAGAAGCTCGCGTAAAGTCAAATACCGATTCTAAACCGTTCAGAGCTACGTTTTGAAGATCATTCACGTGGGAGATACGTGTATAGGAAGTGGTCATGATCTTGACAATAGATTCGTCCCTCTTCTCAAACCAAGGGGTAAGCGTGGCAGATGTAAGCAGGAGAAGGGAGGTTAGTGAAATTAGGGACTTGAACAACATTGTATGGGTATGGTCTTGTGTATCAAAAGATGATACTGGTCAACAGTGAAAGAAGAAGAAAATTTACACGAAACTGACGACTAACAGAGTAGTGTATATTACTATAGTAAAGCGAAATCAACGCAGTGTACGGCAAAGCAAAGATTCGAGGGACAATATGGATGTGAACATATATATATATGCTGATTCTGTAAGCTGAGGACGATACTACACATTTGTACGATCAATCCAGTTCAATCCAATCCAATCTGGTCAATTGCAATATTGTACCCCTGATTAATCAATGAAAGGAAATCCACAACCCTTTCATCAGTTTACCCCTAGATCTGCACGATAAATTGGCCTCCTGGGACTGGACCGAATATGATCAGCAGGATCAAGAGTGTCTGAGTGGTGAAATATGACCACGGATGCCTGTAGAGCTCAGGTGCTCAAGCATGTACGATCGAGCGATGTAATTATGCCACAAGCAGGTATTGCTGGTAATATAAGAGTATCATTGTATGGTATAGAAAGTTTGGGGCACTCTACGCCGCCATGCGCCATAAAGTGCAATGGGATGTTTCCTTTATTCTTTTCACCTCCATTTCCTAAGCTTCTAAGACTTTGGCGAAACGTCGCCAGCCAAAGCGAGGTGGAAGGAACACCCCAGAAGCGCAAGGAAGTCATGATAGGGTTCCATCGCGAGGATATGTATGGATGACTTGGTCGGCGACAAGACTGTATTTAGAGTATTATGCGACGTATCTGCTAACGATGTCGATATAGTAGACGGCATATCACTCGAGTGATGAAACAGACTCCGTTGGAATGTGGTGGATGAGCGAGCGCTTTCCCGATGTCATTCCAGTAATAATGTCCCACTGACAGTTTACCCTCCCATATCAAGTGACTTTGCTTTGGACGCCTTTCGCGACACATTCCTGTCCTCTTTTTGAGGATGAATGGTGCTCTAACATAGAGTATGGCCTGTATCAAGAAAGAAATAAGGCATGGGCTCGATGTTGAACTGCAAGAACAATAAGAGAGATGATACATAAAATTCAAATTACTATAACCTCCTTACCAACTACTGTAACTAAATAATGAAGAATAAAATCGATATATCTATCATATCGACTAATGACTAAAACTAATCTGTAAATGAAAGAGGTATAGTATAATATATAGTCGTACAGTACTACTAATCTACTGTGGATGGGAATTGCGAGATGTATATAAACAACTAATGTAATTCTTAGAAGAAAAAATAGAAAAGAGGAAAAAAGCCGAATCCGTGTTTTAAATTAGAAAGGAAAGAAAAAGAGTCCATATATTGATTGTACTGAACTGTATGATAGGATATAAAAATTGTAAAATTGGATTTATAATATGTATGCGAGTATAGTATCAACATGTGAATTATGATTTGAAATTGAGTTGGAAGTCAGGAATGATGTGATAATATTGAACAGACAAATTGTTGGAAAATGGATTGGGTTGGGCATAGATTGTGATTAAGCTAAGAAATGTGCGTATCGGACTATGACAGACGACGAACGAATCAGTCCACATCTCATATGATGAAATTCTTCGATGAATGAACACTTACGCTATGAAAAGTCTGAATATATCTTTGCGAGATAATTGGATTGGGATGATTTCTAATGAGTGAGAGTTGAAGTTCGTCTAATATCAAATGACAAGAAAAAAACATCAGCCCATCTCCTTAACAATCAGAGACCAATGTATGTAGACCAAAAGAAATGGGAAAACCACTCACTCTAGGACAGTTTGATAAATAAACTTGAACGACCAGACGCTTCCTCTCAACCTCTTGATATTTAACAAATACAATCCAGGCAAATTCTTGATTCGGCATAATTCAACAACAAATTTCACTTCGTCTCCTGAGTCTACCGAATGTTCACCATATAACGGTTCGTGGGATGGTAATTTATCAGAGGAAGGCAAGACAGGTGTATTTCCAATCGAGGGGGAACTGAAGATTTCTGAATCGCTTCGAGGTAAATGCGGTTGTGAGGAGTAAGACGATCCTCTACGTAATAACATTCCTTTTAGACCACTTGACAGACCGCCAGATGATGGAGACATGGGTAATGGAAGACCACGAGAGTCAGTCTGTGATACACAAATACCAAATTGATCAGCTGAGCTATCATTCTGTATCGATGCCTCAAGAATGATTTGAACACTCACCTTGCTTGTGCTAGCGGTACCCATCAGAGTGAACGGACTCATACCCGATCCAACACTCATAACACTCCCCAGAGCAGTCGTCGCACCAGCCTTTCTCCTTCGTACTCTCGTACATCGTAATCTGAACTCATTTTCTCGCTTGATATCCATACCCATCTCTTGGAGCACTTTCAATACTTCAGCCATAACTTCCTTGGGAGGTTTGGACGATAGAGCAGATTGGTCAACTAGACCAGTATGTACTCTCATCTTGACATCTTCAGAACCTGCTCGTGGTCTAGTTGCAAGAACAGGTTTACTAAGTGAGGAAGTACCGTGACCTGACTGAGATTGTGAAGGTGACACTCTGTGAGATTTAGATCGTTCGGGTGTCGGTACTCTAGCTCGAGTAGGAGATAATAGATCCGAAGTGGATTGTACGTTGGTTTTGTTTACTGCTTCACCCAACGGAATCCTAGCGGGTTCGGTAGCAGTGACTGATTTGGGCAAAGTAGCAGATTCAGGTTGTGCTTCATCCTCGTTTGGTTCTTCCGAAACTGTAACCACTGGTCCTTCCTGGGTGTGCCCGATACTACTAACAGATGACATTGCTAGGTTGGCAGTTGATCCATTCATTCTTTCAGCGACTCGAGGTCGAGCAGGTGACACTCTAACAAAAGATGATTGGGAATCCGATTTTACCCCAGCCGATTTCAGATGGACTAGAGTATCTTTAGCGAGCGATTTACGTCTGAACCAATCCATAACCTTCTTGGCAGCTTTGCTGGAAGCAGTCTTGTGAGGAGGTGAAGACGCTTGTTGAGCTGCGAAGGCATCGACAGTGACGATCGAAGGGGAAGACTGATCAGGACGAGGAGACGTGGAGGGTTGTATACCATCTCGTTCGATGACAACGGGTGGAGAGGTTTGCTTGGAGACGGGTGCTTGTGGGTTCATGTCTCGAGCAGTTAGCGGAGTAGCGGGAGTGATAGGGGTTTGAGGTGCTCGATCGTCTCGGGAATTCGACCTGTGAAACTATATCAGCTGCCGAAATAATCATTATACTGGAAAAAAGCTCACCTGTTGACCATAAGTTGTAGGGTCTTCCTCCTCGACTTCTTCTCAGGATCGGCTGTACCAGGTCTCGAGAGGGATATGGAAGCTCTCTTTGAATGGCCAGACTGGACAGCGACAGCAGAAGCACTCGCGCTTGGTGGTGCATTCCGATTCTCATCGTTGGTGTGCGAAGCTTGACCGAGGAGTTTGGCCAAACCGAATTTATCGAGTGACATACCTTTTCTGTATCTCTCCCTCTTGGGTGGCTTGGGTAGACCAGAAGGTTTGAGATCAGGATTTCTAGGAGGGGGAACAGAAGAAGTGGACAGAGCAGGTGGCATGGAATCATGTCGTTTCCTTTCAGCTACCAAAGATGCTTTAGGAGTAGGTGGTGCAGCTCGAGGTGTGGCGATGATAGTTTCTGGTTTGGCGGCAGTAGAAGCCCGAGGGGTAGAAGGTGACGGTGGGCCAGCAGCGGTGATCGTCTTTCGAGAAGGTGTACTAGGTACTGTAGGTACTTGGACGACCTCTTCTTTGACTTCTGGTATGGGTGAAGCGGTAACTGATGGAGTGAGTACGGGAGTAACTTCGGGAGTTTCCTCTTGGACCGATTCCGAAGTTTCACATCGGGCGTGTTCATTGTCAGATGAGCCAGATTCCATCTCGACATCACTTGTACCACCATGCCTGACATTCACCATGACAGGAGCGAGATGTTCCGATTTGATTTCAGCTTCTTCAACTTCCTTGCCCTTCTGTTTGGCTTGCATCGCTTCTTGCATTCTCTCGTACGAGGCTTCACCGTCATATTCGACCTGTATGGTATGTCGGTTCTTGTTGGATGACATGGGTGGTCTAGATTTAGTATCTGTCTCAATGGGAGGAGTGACAAGAGGAGTAGCGAGTGATTCATTCTCCACCGCCATGACCGATTCGACCGCCACAGATTCCGTAGGCGTGTGGACAGCAGGGTTGGCCTCGACGGCTCTTGGGGGAGATCCGGATGGTGATGGCGTAGATAGCGAAGGTATAGTGGGTGTGGGCATACTTGCGGGGGAGACGACCATAGAAGCTTCAGGGAGTAGCTGAGTATGAGTTGGTGCAGGTAGAGGAGCGGGAGAGACGTGCCGTGGTCCAAGAGGAGGTGTTCGATGACCAGCATTGCTGAGGTATTCCGGCATGGTTGAAGTGGTAGGCAACGCAGAGTGATGCCGTTGCTCTCGACGCCGTTGGTAGTCAAGCATACTTGCAGTAACGGACGAACCTGGCACGCTACTTTGACTCCTTTGCATCATAGCTTTGGCTTCTTTAGCCTCAGCTTGTATCCTCTTTCTTTCTGACAATTCTCTCTTCGCTTGTTGACTCTTCCTGTACATAGCCTCTTGGAAGACATATTCGTGTTCTTCGACCGATCGCACGAACATGTCTCGATAGGCCGCGAGCCAGGGGTGTTCCATAATTTGCGAGATGGTACATCGATGTTCGGGTAGAGGTACGAGCATGATCTGAAGTAGGGATTTAGCGAGAGGGGACATATGATCAGGGAAGTTGAGCTTGGTGTTCATGATATACTTGTAGAGGAGGTTGATGTTGTCTCCGTCAGGATTTTGAGGATCATCGTCATAAGGTAGATAGCCCGAAAGCATAGCGTAGAGGATGACACCACAAGACCAGATATCGACGGCAGAGCCAACGTAAAGACCTTCCGAGACGACTAGTTCAGGAGCAGCGTAGCATGGACTACCACAACTTGTCGCCATCAGATCATCTTGAGCGTGATCGAAACGATTGGCGAAACCGAAATCGGTGATAATGATATTACGATGTTTGTCTAGGAGGAGATTTTCAAGCTTGAGATCACGGTGAACGATGTGTTTTCGATGCAAATAATCGACACCAGAGATGAGCTGAGCGAATAGCTTCTGAGCATCCTTCTCCTTGAGATACCTATTAGCAAGGATGTGCTCGAATAGTTCACCACCTGAAGAAAGACAATAATCAGCACAGACCTTCTTGAGTGGTTAGGTTTTATATCAACTCACCACCAGCATATTCCAGGACGATACCAATATACTTCTCAGTATCTATCACATCGAACATACGGACAATATTGGGATGTTTGAGGGTCTAAAGTATATGTCAGCTGATTACCGTCTCACATGTATAGTGGACAGTCAATTCACCTTCAACACGTCGATCTCACGTTCAACTTTACTTGCCCTAACCTCATCATCCAAACTACCTCGTCTGATCAACTTGATAGCTACTTCTACACCGTAATCTGTATGCACGCCTAGTTTGACTTTACCGAATTCACCTTCTCCTAAGGTTTGCAGCAAGACATAGGGACCGAAGCCGATCATAGGCCGACGAGGGTGAGCCTGCTTATACGCGTACACCGATGGGTGAAGGACATATTCGTCCGTCAGGTATTCAGCTTTAGGTGGTGAAGCATTTCCCAAAGTGGTAGTGGGGTTATGTGATCGACGATTGGCTGCTCTTGATTGCTGTTGACCTTGAGATTGGGCGGTATGGGAGTGGGAAGAAGCGTAGGCGTGAGAGGTAGATGCGATAGGTTCAGGAACTGGTAGGGGCATAGGCATCGATTGTCTATTTCTTGCTGCAGCAGCCGCTGAAGTCGACTGTGATGGACCAGGTAAAGGTGCATGTCCAGGACTGTACGATCCAAACTCATCTGTGGAAGCCATGACTTGACCTGGTCCAGTCGACGCTCGATAGGGTTGTTGAGGTCGTGCTTGTTGGTGCGGAAGAGGATGCTGATATCCCGATGGGGAGGCGTATTGAGGATTGGCCGCAAACGGGTCGGCCATTGGATACGATAAGACAGAAGTCATGAAGTGATTAAAAGAGGTTGTATGGGTATCAAGAAGAGTCTATCCGCTGTTCTTGAAGATGAAAAGGGTGAAGATGACGAATGAAATGATATAGAAGATATGAAATAAACAAGTTCGAAAAGATATAGGTCAGCTTGGGACGTTCGTTGCTCGTGCTCTTGTCGATTAATTGCACATGACCCGCTTGAAACAAGAGAACTAAACAACTATTTGAAGAAGCAAGGTCCATGCGAGGTGTAAAGTAACAATAAAAGGGATTCTAAGGAATGATCGAAGTTGGTTCTACTGTAAAGTAAGTGAATGTGATGGGACAGGTTAGGAGTAGAATGTGTGGAAGAGACACCCCACACTGTAGGATTAGGAGATAATCAAGATGGTGATGTGAAAGGAACGTAAACTGAGCTGGATCAATTGTGATGTTGGTAGGTATATCACTGACAAAGTAGGAAAGGACGAAGAATGAGAAAAGGGATGAGTATAGAAGAAACGGGAGAGAAAGAGGTGTTACTCACTCAAACACAGCTTCTCAGGTTGGATGTCACGACTACTACTACCACTTTGGATCCCTTGCTACTAAGACCTGTTATTCTACGCCCTTGACTGTAAGTCTCTCCCCCTTATATACCCTTCGTCCAAATTGAAATCGCCACTGAGTCCTCACTTCCAACAAACAAACAATCCAATATCCAATCTTGTTTGATCCTTATAGCGGTGACGATGATGGATGGCAGTCGAGTGTGGATGTTGAGTGACGAGTGAGTTTGTCGTGTTGAATATACAGAACAGAGCGTTGGGTTGGGGTGTGAGTGGTATGTGCTCAATCAGGGATGTTGTGGTAGTTGAGATGAAACGCGATTGACTATGGGTGTTTGAATGTATGGTGTATATGGTTGTATGGGTCGAGGTGATCAGTGCGTGCCTTTTGGCTTGTTGTCTCTTGTCTTTGTCCTACCTCGTTGTTTCGTGTCGGATCGCAGTCATTCACCGCATGAGTGAGCTGGCGTTGTATATCGATCTTGACAGCAGAGACTGGGATTGCAGTCGATATGATGTTATATACGTGATAGCTGATTATGATATATTTATGTTGTTGTTGTTATTGCTGATCACGATCTCTTTGCTACACTCTACGCTTTGACCGTTATATTTTTTTCTCTTTAGGATGTTAGGATAACCATTCAACCGGAGATGGACTCGTAGCCTTGTTTCCCGTAAACAAATCTCGGGCTGTAATTGCCAGATATAGTAATCAATACCCCTCGATTCTCACTCAAGGTTTCAAGTTTTACGCGTTTGTTGTTTGTACGGTTGGTCGTTGCGACGCGTTTGCTTTTCTTTCTCAGACTATGAGCTAACAGATTTGTTTATCTGACGCTAAGTGCCAGCGTCAGACTCAACCGATGATCGTCGTACACGATCGACATCAATTGCATAAACTTGGTTTGGACTACTAACATCATATGTTATGAATACATATCAGGAACGTCCAGATACATGTTAATTTCGCTTTAAGCTCACGTTGGCGTAACAAGTGGCGTGGAAAACACGCCTTTTGATGGTTGTCTCTTGTTCTCAACTGTGAAAAGTCGTTGTAAAGGCGTCATCGGGTCGTGGGGTAATAGGCATGTCATGCTTCTTCATCTCACACGGTAGTAAGAGAACACCGCTTTGGATATGGCTTCATCCCAAACACATCTTTAACATACGTAGACATCCTGATGGAGATCGAAAATACAGTATATGAACCAGGTTCGACCATACGATTAATGTATTCTTGCAGTGATCGTGATGTATATGAGCTTGTTTTCGCATCTATGCTCCCCCTTGTCGGACGATATCATTGAGGAGTGCATCACATCAGACAGATGTCTCGGAAAACCGATTCTTTCAGAGACGAAGCTAAAACAAGCTTAAAATCTGAAACAACATTCTTCGGGGGCATTAAATGGGTGTGTCAAACAAAGACAAGAAAACGATGACGTTGGATGTTTTCATTCGTCGGATGAAGATCCAGATGAATGACATGATGCATGGCATGAATATTGAGCTGTCAATCATCATTTAACAATCACTTCACAATCATACAAACTACATTCCCCGCAAGGATACTTCAAGATGGCTACAGCGGAGGAAGATTTACCACCGACGACAAGTACCGACCTCCTCGATCCTCTTCCCACGTCTATCCCACTCACGCCTTCCGAACTCTTAGCACTACCTCCTAGCGAATTGACTCCATCAATTATCGAGAGTACATTCAAGCCTTTATCAGACCATGAGGCTCTCACTCTCTCTTCTCAGCTGATTTCTTCAGGTAAAAATGATGATAGCTCGCTGTTACGGTTTATCGTCCAGCTAGGACAGGAAAGGGGTTCATCGGAATATGACAGACTGCAGCAGGAGTTAGGTGAAGATTTAGTGAATGAAGATAACATACGCAAGATCTTAGAGCAAGGAAACGGCAGAAGGGAGATCGTCGAAGGATGGACGAATCTGGAAGAGATCAACAGAAGGTTAGATACATGGGATATCATCGCTCCTAAGCCTCAGATACAGCAGAAACAAGACCAGAAGGTAGAAAATGATGACGATGAAAAAGATGAGATGGAATTGGATGACCCGTGGGGGGAGACGGAGGAAAAGGAAGTCATTCCGCCTCAGACACCTTCAGCGTTGTTGGATGATCCATGGGAGATGGAACACACATCCAATACCCCAGACATTCCTAAAACGTCAAAATTGATGGTTGTCGAATTGTTCAATCCGCATGAACCTACACTTGATACCATATCCATAACTCTGCCTTCATTCTTGACTCAACCGATCCCACTATCAGCGCTAGAACTTGCCTCTACGGCTTCCCTGTCTGCACTCAAGACGGTCTGTCAAAGACACTACGACCAAGTGTATCCTTTTAGATTCGCAATTATAGAAGCTATTCCAGGATGGGTTAGTCCGACAGAACTGGAAACCCAAGGGTTACTACCATCCTTAGGCGAGGATGAACAGGAGAAATGGTTATCGCCTACATCTACCACTACCCCGACGTTAGTTTCGACACTATCAAAATTATACCTCCCTCTATCTCTTACCCTGGTCTCACCAAGTATACCATCACGCCTCGAACCCTTATCGAGCTCAGAATTAACTCAATGGTACATCAACCATATCATCTCTCTTGATTCTCTAGGTGTCTTAGACAACCAACTAGCCTATGTCCAACACGGTGCATCATTAGGTGTGAACGGTTTAGACGAAATAGGTGAAGATCTTTCTCTACTTTCTAGATTAGTATACGATTCCAACCTTTCCGCTTCTCAGCATTCTCAATGGACTTTAGCCAATTGGAGAAAGTCAAGCCCAAATCAAATCATTCAAGGATACTTATCGAATTCTAGTCCAGAATCAATCGTAGGGGATATACGTAAACTCATCTTACCTTATCTATACGTATTGGAATCGAGATTAGAAAGAACTGGTAAACCCGATTCAGGATTGGTAGAGAGACTGTTATATGATTGTATATTGGATTTACCAAATCTGGAATTGGCTTTACCCATATTCGAATATTCAAAAGCTACTTTACCCTCTCCTGAAAGAATAATCAAGAATGATCTAGATACTGCTCGGATCGCGCTTTCGCTGTTATATTCGACTGAAGAGAAAAATAGAGGTGTATGGGAAGTGATGTCTGGGATATTTGAATGTTTACCCGTATGGGAATTAGAGGGTACGGATCCGTTAGAAGATCAAGAATTAACGATAACGACACTAGAATCAATTGCAATGTTCCTTACGCCCACTACTGTCACGCAGTCTCCCGGTGAATTACCAAGTTCGAAAGATTTATATCTGTTTTTCCACCCTTTGCCTTTCTCGAGTCTCAGTAGGACTTTGGATATACTGGATGTGCATTTGGAAAGTGGTGAGATACTGTCGAAATGGGGTGTTTATACTGGATTGAAGTTCCTGTTACAATCTAGTAAGAATCATAAAGATCAGTTGGAGTTGGCTGAGAAGCTAGTTAGGAAACAGCAGTATGGGAATTTGAACGAGGATAGTTGGAGGAAACTATGGGATGATATGACTAGACTTGCTGGTGGAGATGACGACGAAATTAGTCCTGGGGGGTCTTTGAAAGGAGCTTTGGGGGTGTTAAGTAGAAGAGAGAGGGCGAGGGTATATATGGGTGGAGTACTGAGCTCAGGAAGTGAGTCGGAGTGGTTTATGGCGTCAAGATTTCTTGAAGAGCACGAGACGAGGCTGCGCTCTCATGATTTATATAACGGACAGACAGGTAGCTGATGAGACTCTACCCTACGTTATATTCAGATTTCGATGTAGCTCGTAAAGTCATCAAACGACTTCAACAGTCTCACTCGATCGATGATCAGATGATCGAAATAGTCGTATTGGAAACCTCTAAAGAGTTTTATCTAAAAGCTGAGAATGGGAATTTACATACTGGAGAAATGAAATTAGCTTATGATTGGTGAGTCGATGTGATTACGATACTACAATACTACTATCTCCTGATACGATGGTTGATCCAGCTTGTCTGTATCTCCACAAACTTCCAAGATTCTCTCTGAAAAATCATTCATCGAAGCTACTTCGCGATTATCAACTTTCCCATCTCTGTCACTCACTCCACTTGAAATTAGACATACTACCAATCCGCTAACTCTCATACAAGAAGTATTGGATAGTTCGAAAGATTCGTACAAGTATCCTGAATTGATATTAGACCTATCAAGTAAACTTGGATCAACGGATGAAGTGGATCAGGGGTTGATCAAAGTGATGATTGGTAAAGCGGCTTATGGGAATGATGATTATTCGAAAACCAAGGAATGTATAGAGGATGCCATAGCGGCTGTTAGGAGAATGAACAAGAATCAAAAAGGACACGAAAGAAATAAAAGCTCGATATCAAGTACAAGTCCAACGACCCGACTTGCACCTCGATCTGATGAGACTATCTTAACACCCAGAGACAATCAATTGAAATTGAAAGATGATCTTTGGAAATTATCATATCTCTTATCGACCACCACGGATTATTCTGATATACCTTCCAAAATTCAGTTAATATCATACGCTTTGGAATTATGTCCTCCATCTAGTATACCGGAGATACTAGGAAGCTATAGGGTATTGGAAGATGGTAGGATAAAATTGGATAAAGCTATGAAGAGAAGACGACAAACGGGTATATCCACCGAATCTACTCATCATCGACATGCTAAAGGTCATGATGATTCTGGTATAGATGTACGAGGTGAAGGAATCGAAGAGAGAGTATTGGGATCTCGTACAGCTGCTAAAGCAGCTAAACTTGCATTAGATATAGGAGGTAAATTTAGGAGTTATTCACCTAATTTAGGTAATCAATCGCCGGTATTGGGTCAATTACCTTTCCATTTATCTAGATCCACATCCAGGAGTAGATCTCCGGTACCTCCTCAGGGTAATATATCAACACCACGTATGGTGTCTGGTCCTGGTATAGAGGACGAGGTGAGATCGGAAACAGGGAGTGATACGGCGAGTATAAGAAGTCACGGGACGGGACATGGAACAAGGGAACTATTTGAGAATTTGGGTGTAGGTGTGGGAGGAGGGATGGACGAAGCTGAAAGAGTTCGACAGGGTGCAAGGAGGGTGTTGGTCAGAGGTGTTGGGTGGTTACTCGGTGCTGAAGAAGGGGAAATAACGGGTTAAAGGAAAAGATACTTTTGATGTGTAGAATAAATGTGTAATCTGATGTATGATATACAGCATTATGATCCCGAAAAGGTCATATTGCAGCATATGAATATCCTCCTCTTAGTGTATAACATCGAAGAAGCGAATAGAAGTAAGTGTCAGATTTCACGTACGATCGATACTTCATCCTTGTTTTAATGAAACATATTCGCAAGTTTCACTTTGAGATATGCATATATTGGATAATCCATTAATCATACCAATACATTTATAATTGGCAGACTAGACTAAAATCAATCTGCGCTTGGTCTTGACTGTCTTCCTATCGCTAATCTCTGGACAGCATCTGGTTTAGGTCCATATTCCTTCATCGCATGATCCGCACCTGCAATCTGATCGTGAAATATATAAAAGTACAATCAGCTTTCATATCCGGCTGAGAATTTGATCACAGCATTGAGCGATATTAAAGTGACAAATACGATCATGATTCTCATACATATCCTAGCTTTTTCAATCTCTGAAAACATTTGTAATAGAAATAAGTGATACATCCTCACTCACACGTTGTAACAGATCCCTCATCCAAGAAGGTACGACCCCCACCGAATCATTAATCACCCTAGCTAGATTGGTGTAAAAAGGTAATCTGATGATCCTACTTTCCCTAGAATCTAAATTATCGATAATGACTTTAACGACTTGGTGAGATTGGAGTGGTGGACAGAAGAAATTGAACAAGCGAGAAGCGGGTAGAACGGTTTTGGAGAATAGTGATGTGGTAGAGATGAACGATGGTAGAAGGAGGGTAGTTCGGATGTTCGGGGTTCTGTAACTATCATAGGTTACAAAGAAGTATGAGTACTGGTCGTTGATCTTATTCCATTACTGTTGTATATTGGGAGAACAGGTGATTCATACACTTGCTGAAAAGCCGACTTACCGATTATCCAATTCGAACCTCAAAGATTGATTTAGACTTATCAAAGCGGCTTTACTAGCGCAGTAGTCGGCTATAATGACCCCAAGACAAGAAGCAAAAGCGATCGACCTTCGGTTTAGCTTGGTTTTGAGGGGTTGTTAAAGCATAGCTTCAGAGAGAAAGAGGAGAAAAAAAAGAAGAACAAACTCACTCATTTGAGCAGCCCCCACTACGCCCATCACACTAGACATGGTAATTATATGACCATGGTTCTGCCTCAACAAAGACGGTAAGAATGCTTTCAATATCCAGAAGTGAGCTAGGGTGTTGGACCCGAATGTACTATCATTCCATCCCCGGAAAAGGTCAGCTGGGAACAAATCAGGAGAAGCGGCAGGGAGGGTCACTAACTCTTTCACATCTTCTTCTGTTAGATCCAGTAATAATTTACCTTTGACTACTCCTGCGTTATTGACAATGATAGTTGGATCTCCAACCTATGGATATGTATAAGTCAGCTCATCATGAATTATCAGGTGTCATATAGCTGGTACAGAGGCTTACTTCTTCCCTTACTTTCTCTGCTACCGCTTCAACAGATTTATAATCTGACACATCACATATATACGTATATATGTTTTCTACACATCAAGGGATGTCAGCTCATTTCATCCCATATGATTGAGAGGAGGAATGACTGACCATTGTCAGTTTCGAACTTTGGTGGATCTTTGGTAAGTACCACTACCGATACATTCCTCATTGCCAAGGTCTCAGCTAAGAGGGCGCCAATTCCAGATCCGCCTGATTGATGAACAGGGTCAGCAAATAGTTCTCACGCATGTACGCCCCTCCACAAGGACGACATCTGACTATTGATAATGTGTCCTCGTTGTTTAAGGTTTGTAGATAGGACTGTTGAATCATCGGACATCACTCACCCCCTGTGATCAGTACAATCTGTTCATCCCATTTCAGTTTCTCAGGAGCGAACAACCATGTCCCACCGGATCTATAGACTCTATCGATATGGTTCCATATACCTGTTCATGGTACAAAACAGGACAATCCAGTCAGCTGACCGTCGTGACAATCATGGAGGTACACTGAGGAAAGCAGAGCTGACTTGCCGATAAAGCAAATAAGGCCCGTCCATATACATGACAAGATAAATGCAGGATGACCAGAATGGGTCTGAGAGAGGAACGTGATTGGTAAGAAGATTACGAAAATTGGTGAGAATATCGTTGCGTTAAGTACTTTGATTACTACTCGCTCAGTGGATTAGCTAAATGCTTTTCGAAATGACAGAGGGGGCGGCAGGTAACTTACCTATGTCAATATCAAAATTGTCGGATACCAAGTGAGGCTCTCTGGAATCGATAGGAGGTGAAGATACATTGCCATTGTCTCCAGAGCCCTTGAGGGTTTGAGCTTCTTTCGCACCGACGAAGGTCATTCTGATTGAGGAAGTGGTTGGGTTTGACTGCTTAATGCGAAGCAGCAGCCAGCAAGGGAGAGGGGAGGAATGGCACTGAGCATAGGTTATATACCCATTCTTACTGATTTTGCGTTCTCACTGGCCTGAACTGTTGCTTGGTGACCATCCGGCCCTTGCAAGGAGAACGTCGTCGAGTATCAGGTATCGCTAAGTTAACGCTCAAATGCACAGACATCGAATAACTTATCGAATGAATCACCTCCACACACATACACAAACCGTTCCTTGATCTTTCATTCCAATGACGGGTTTGTAATGGGCATTATGATTGAGTCGTATTCGGAAGTAGATGGGGCCGTAATCAGGGTAATAGACTAATTAGGCTGTGAAAATTAAGGTTTATTTGGTTCATTACATTGGATCCATTGGTAAATCCGCCCTGAGATAGAAGGATGCCATGCTTCTGCTTCGCGTCGAGCTCAATGTTTTTGGGATCCATTGTGTGAGTGCGATAAGGGGGATACGACCGTGTTCATTGCTCATTTACTCCTCTCTCCCAACATCGCCTTGTATATCGCCCAGGACGTCTTCGTTCCGAGATTTGCCCGCTGGATTTGTGGGACGCATAGAGCTGCAGCTCCAACAGATCCTGGGTTGCAAGATACCGAACTGAAACTCCGCTCGCGATGGAACAGTACAACTCTCCATCGACATCATCCTCCTTCCCGACCTCATCCTCATCCTCATCCTCACATAGGGAAACGGCACCCACTCCCCCTCAGACACCTCAACACGTGATGAAGAAACGACGTCGTCGCGATGCTTCACATACAACTCTCGATCCCTCAACCATGCCTCAATACCTGCATCAGCGGATACCTTCACTCTCATTAACATTCCTTTTCCTCTCATGTCTCCTCGCCATCCTCTTGCCCGTCGTGTCAGCCGCACCGCCATGTGTCCGTTTCGCAGATTACGACTCTATAAACCAGATGTTCATCGACGGAGGTCCGGGTACCAAGGTATTTCTCTGTCCGAGCAAGCTGTATCGTCTATCTGGGACGATCGTCTTCACCGCAGCAGACCAGGAATTAGCCACATACGGATACCCCACTGGCTCAGAAAGAGCCATACTGCGTGTGGAGGGTAAACAGACTTCTACAGTCATACAGGGGGATTGTAGGCGGTGTGCAAGAGTGGGTGTAAGAAGTTTGATCATTGATGGCAACAGGAAGAAATTAGGTAGGATAAAGAATATGGACGATGCGGCTGGATTAGTCATATTGGGAGGAAACGAAGGTCAATCAGTTAAAAATTGTTGGATCAAAAATCCCAGAGGGTTCACAGCGCTACATATAAGAGAAGGAGATAAGTTACAATGTACAGGTGCGATGATAGATAAAAACGAAATTGGTCCAGTAGGTGAAGAATATG
This sequence comes from Kwoniella europaea PYCC6329, assembly GCF_036810445.1. Classification (NCBI taxonomy): domain Eukaryota; kingdom Fungi; phylum Basidiomycota; class Tremellomycetes; order Tremellales; family Cryptococcaceae; genus Kwoniella; species Kwoniella europaea. The sequence continues at coordinate 1,138,440 of NC_089488.1, read as the reverse complement.
ATCCTGATTTGGATGGAGAAGATCCCGAAACTTCACCACTTGGTAGACCTTTGGCAGACGGTCTATCAATAGCCTGTAGGGACTCGTTCGTAAGGGACAATACATTTTACGACAATACGGACGCATCAATAGTCATTTATTGTTCGCCTGGCACTTTGGTTTTAGCAAATCACATAACTGCTAGAAGCTTATCCTCAATGGCTGGTATACTATTAGTAGATCAGACGCCGTTCGATGGTGATTATTCGGGTGTGATGGTCAAACAGAATATAATTGATGCTGCATCAAGATCAATCAGAGTAGGAATTGGAATAGGTTCGACAGTTTGGTCAGATGATACGGAGACGATATTGAAAGGAGGAACAATATTGAATAATGGATTGAAAGGTAGATATATGGGATATGGAATTGCTGCGGCTGGCTTAGAAGGTTTCAAAGTTAAAGGAAATTGGGATGAAGCTCAACATCAAGGTCAAAAATCTGCTAGATGCTTTGATGAACCGGTTAATCCTGATCCAATGCCTTTCTTGTATAATTTGGAAACGATTAAGGAATCGGAATTTCAAGATGGTTTCAAAGATCATGATTTCCAGTATGGTAAGTGAGCCTCATCATTTTGCCTTGTTGCTGCTTTCGTTTTTTTTGTCGTTTGAACTTGACCTCCTGGGCCAAGCTGACATATCTTCCACCCAACTAGTCGTCTGTATCGATGGATTATACGATAAATCAAATCCCCCAAAGCACGACTTACCTCCTTTACCCCATGATCTAGATAATGAAGAATCGAAGAAAGAAATAGTACCACCTCAGAAGATCGACAAAGCAAACACTGAAAAGAAGGATACGGCAACTAGTGATGATGGTGCAAATGAGGAAGAAGAAGAAGATAGGTCTCCGGATATAGTTGAACCTTCAAAAGATGGATTTTCGACAGGATCAGAAGTGATGGACGACATACTCACGCATTCACAACAGAGGATGTTGGAGGCCATAGATCATTTACATAGAAGGGTGGATATACTCGCTAGTAATGTTGAAAAGTCCGATAAAGATAAGAATAAAAAGAAGTCGAAGGTTGTAGGGGAAAGTCTGGATCCTGCTATCTCGTGAGTGAAACGGGTTCATATCGAGCTCATGACCAAAGACAATCAGTATGCGAAGGATTGCGTCCTGATACGGAATTGAGTTTGTCGACCGTAAGCTGATATATTAATGCTTTTGTCAGCACCCACCTTGAGAAATTGCAAAGAAGAGTGGAACACCTGGAAACTTCCCAGAAGAATTTACTGGAATCGGCTATAGCTATGAGATCGTCTATTCAGTCTTGGGATCAAGAGATGGCCACAATAGGGGTGAGTGGACTTGCAATCGTTGTTTCGACATATCTGTCCAACTATTCTTTTGTAGACCTGCGGTCTTTTGTATATCTGCTGTCTTCCATCCTTTCATTTACTGTCTCGCACATATCGACACATGTTCTGATACTGATTACTTATCGACTGTAGGAATGGCAATACGATATCCTTCTTGACGTCCGACACAAACTTGACCTCCATTCCTCCCATTCCGACGCTGAATCAGGATATGTCCGTCCGCTAGGAGACGAGTCCGAAGAGGCGGGGATGGTAAATGAGATCAACTCGCCTAGGGTGGATCATACTCACCCTTCGATCAATAGGGATAATATAAGGGACCTCTCAAATAAGCAGAGATTGTCTCAGACGGATAGGAAGAACGGTTGGAATGGAAGTTTGGGTTGGTGGTTGAAGGTAATCTTGCTACAGGGTATAATAGGGATTGGGTTATGGTTATTGCGAGGATGGTGGAAAGGGAGGAGAGTACATGGTAAGATATTGTAGATGTAGGTGTTGATGGACAGTTGAAAGATCGTGATTTGAAAGTGCTTGAAGACCATAGAAGGAAGAAGATGATCACACATATACATATACATATACATATACATATGCATATGCATATCAATATACATATACATTTACATTGAGACCCAGATGGGCGTGATAGATGTGATAGATATCATGGTCGATGGGTGATTGTGATCGTTGAGTGGGTCTATTTCACCTGCTCGGTCGCTTGTACGCCGGACGAAATCAAACGCGTACTTGGTCGATCGGTCATGTTCACGCTTACATCTTTTTCGACCTCGATTTCACTCTCGCATCGCTAACTTTCCTTTTCCTGCCAGCACAGTGTCGCAGCATGCGTTAAGAGCGAAGCATGTCGACTTCAACCATACCGCGTTTAGCTCAACAGCTCGTCAGTGCACTAGTCCCGGAGCTAGGGGATGATCGAGTCGGTACATCCAGTTTGACCAATCGAGTAGTCAGAGAGATCAGAGCGGATGTTCAAGGAGGTGCGAGGAAGGAATGGGAGGATGTCAAACATGCTATACGGGGGTATGTCGTTCTCATCTAAAGCTGACAAATTCCTTGAGAGCGGACATGTATTTACTTTTATTTAGTTGTGATTGCTAATTATGCGAGGTAAATCTTGCAGATTATCGCGAACAGCCAAAATACGTGTCCAAGAAGATTTGGCAGCAGCCTTGGAGGAAAATTTCAAAGCCCTACAGAGATGTCGCGAAAAGGGGAAGGGGAGCTGGGAAGGGGATGAACAGATGAAGATAAGTAATTTACCTCAATATGTCCATTTATTGGTGAGTACTATCAACCTTCCATCTTTGTTCTTTCTTCTGAAGATCGTTTCTGACTGTAAATGTTGGAATGACTTAGCTGAACCTTTCCGATAAACCTACTTTGCAAACCAATGAGTTCGCCTACTCCTATTTGCATCGTACTACCCCATCAGGGCCAATAGCAGATCAGATATTGTACAAGGAAATAATGGATTCTGAACCATTTGATCCTGGTGAAATATGGGACGAAGAAGTCTTATCGGGATGGACAGATTCTGAAAATGAATATGACGGGGATTTTCTTTCTGAAGATTCAGACTCTGAGGGTAGTTCTGAAGAAGATTATGTCAAGACGCCTAGCTCAGCGGCTATTCGAGCGCAAAGAAGGAGGGACAATGAGAATAGGAGAAAACGGCTTGAAGAAGATAGAAGGGAGGAAGCTTTGGAGGTGGTTAGAGGGTTGAAAGATGGGTATTGGAACAGACCTGAAATCGTTCATGTAATTAAGGAAGGGTCATACGGATGGAGGGATCTTGTCACTCGTACGTTTCGCTATTCACTTCAAACACTGGACATACTATCACTGATGCTGATGTCTTTATAGAGTCAAGCACTGCCTCGTTAGCTGCAAAAGCGATTCCGAATAGACCAGTGACCGATAAAGTAAGTCAGTCCTCAACCTGATCGAGCTATTCCGATGAGTTCTAATCAATCGACGATAGGCTATAACATCGACTCAGCTGCAGCGAGAGATACTATTCGCTCTTTCCGGACGATCAGGAGTTGTATTTCAATTCTCGGACAAAGGTATTTGCTCTGTAAATCATCGTCTACATTACTCTTCCCATTGCTTTCACTAACTTTGCAATGTATCAGGTTATACCAAATCACCCACAAGTCAATCATCTGTCTTCAGGCAGCTTGGGTGACATTCTCATCGCCTTCCAAAAATATGCGAATCAAGCTGCTTCGATCAGGAAATTCATCCTGGAGACCCTTCAGCCAAATCAAATATTTTCAACCAATCGCTCAAGTCAAGCTAACAACAAGCCAAAAGGACCCAATAAGACCCAACAAGCTTTCGCAGGAGTTTGTCATACTATATTATCAGATTTTGTTTTATGGTTATCCGAATTGGAATGCTCTTTCATACAGGGCATTCATAAAGCTTCGACATCATCCCAAGTAGACAGACCTTCATCAGCTTCCACACCCTCTTCGCTCCTGCTAGCACTTGACAGACGTTATTCGGTGGTCCTAGACTTACTGGCATCGTTCATACCTCATTCCAACAACTCGACGATCCTTCTAAACCTCATTCTCACAACTATCAATACGTTCGATCATTCTGCATTCAACGAGCAATTCAATACTCTATCTGATATCTTCATACAAACTGCAACACCTTCCTGGGAAATGCTAAGAATATGGATCCAACACGGTATGCCTATCCCCTCATCATTCACCGATACCGAAGAGGCGTATACGACCTCGATCGATGAAGGGACTGAACGAGCATTGGAAGATGAGTTCTTCATCAAAAGAGATAGAGATGTCAGCTGGGCCGATGAGGATTTCTACGAATGTGGGTATGTAGTTGATGAATATGGATGGCCTGAATGGATAGGCGAGGAATTAGGTGAGATGATCTTAGAGGCTGGAAAAGCGAGAGGATTGTTGAAAAGTTTATTGGTTGGGATGGGTACGGTGGAAGATTGGCAGGATCTACGAGAGTTGTTGCGATTGGACTTCCCTTCCCCGAATAAAGAACGTTCCAAAAGGCCAGAAGGTGTGAATGTAGTCGAGAAGATATCAGGTTATTTGATGCCGATATGTCAATTGCTTCAGTTCCACCTTAGAAGGGTACTTGATGAAGAATGTGGATTGGAGGATCATCTTGATGCGATTGAGGGAGTGATATATCATAGAGGGTATGATGTTTTGGATGGTTGGAGTAAAGTATTGTTTGATAAGGTGAGTCCATCAATTGTCATATACATTCATCATTGAGGATTCGAATGGGATATTCCTTTGGGTTGAAGTTTCTCTCATTGGCTCTAAACCTGTGAAACTCACACTTGCAAATTGCATGAGCTAACCTTTTATTTCAAGGTGTCTGCCAACGCCAAATGGATAGATTTCCAAACACTTACCAGCACGTTCCGAACTATCGTGGAGGAGAAGCAGGCTGGATGGATGAACCCCTCTGCTATACGTATACGAACTATTCGATCGTCAGGTGCGCTCGTAGGACCAAGAGCTTTAGAGATACTTCGAGTGAATTATGAGGTATGCAGATTCGTTTGTTCTGCTCACATACATATTGGTCGTGATGGCTGATTTTTTTCCGGTGGGATAGGTTCCATTCCCTCTATCACAACTATTCTCATCGACATCGATCGAATTACGAGCAGAGGTGTTTACTTTCCTTCTGCAATTGCGTATGGCGCGATATCTCTTGATTCAAACCAAGGAACATGATCGAGAGCTCGTTGTTAAGAGGTCGTACGATGGGGAAAGGGAGATTAGGGCAATGTGGATGATGAGGCAAAAGCTATCATGGTTCATCAAGTAAGTTATTCAAAACTTCCATTGTGTTGCAGGGACTGGAAGTGGCTGATTTGTCGATCTGCTTGATGTAGTACTGTCTACATCTGGCTTACTGATCGCATCATAGAAGTGCAGAACACAGACTTCAGAAGAAAGTTGAGTGAGATGACAAGTCTGAAATCGATGATATCACTTGAATTGCAACAGTGAGTGTACGAGCTGAAATATAGTCTCGATTGTTGATTGGAAAGTTGACCTAACATCGAACTTGATGGTACTTGGTATTGCAGTACTCGAAAAATGCGAAATTACGCTTTCCTTCATTCATCAACTTCCGAGATATACGAGAATATCCAAAATATATTCGATCTAACTCATTTACTGTGGGAATGCTATACATCATACATGGTACAAACACCTTCTAAGTATAATCCCCTAGAGGAATTTGTGACACGTAGGAGACCGCGGAACAGACGAAAGAAAAAGATGCATGACATTTCGTCAGATGAAGATGAAGAGGGTGAAGTAGTGAAAGAAGCATCGATATCTTTCGTTGAGCTCAGTCTTGGTGAGAGGATGAATAAGATGGATAAAGATTTGGATGATCTTGTTAGACAGATCAGGGAAGGAATTGATATGCTTGCGATGGGGTCGGAAGGAGAGGAGGATGGTTGGAGTATGTTGGCGTTTGCTTTGGAAGAATGGAAATGATTCTATGATCTCATGAAAATTGTAGTTTTACTTGATTTGTTGTTGTACCTTTAAGCGCACACATGCAAAATATGTGTATCAGTATATGATACGTAGCCATCTTCGTTTGGGCGCAACAAGGGTAACATCTCATATGGTATAAAGGTATCAAATGGTATCTACAATCACAGTATAATCAAATCTAACAAGTCAAGTAATCCTATTCAATTAAGATAAGATCTTTCTTACAAGATATGATTTAAACCATTTGTACCTTTAAGTATATCGGTGTTATCACCTTTTCCAGCACCCAGTAAATCACCTACTTGAGGGACGATAGCTAAACCTTCAGGGAAAGAACCATCCTTGTTCAATCCTAAACCGTCAACACCACTTAATCCACCAAGGTTCCTCTTATTCAATAGACCATGATGCCCAGCGTAGGAAGGGATAAATTCACCATAGATCCTTCTACCGTCTTTAGTATAGGTGTATGGAGCATATCCATCATTTTCGAGCCCATCGATGTTTACTGCTGCATCTACTTCAGCAAGTATATCTGAGGTTTCACCGAATGGAATAACTTGTCCATTTGTTGTTCGGTAATATCCCGATCCACCGGTGGGTTGGTGGTGGGGTTTATCTAACACTGATCCAAGGGATGAAAGGACGTTGAGATTGTTTGAAACATTACCTAAAATATCCCTTTTCAATCCCAGTCCTAATGGACCATTTTGGTTGCCATTGAGATAATGGGGATAGTTGGTACCGTAATAAGGTTCATCATCGATATTAACCTGAGCATCAATTTCAGCTAAAGTATTGTCGATAACTGGCACGTATTCCGGTTGGACATATCCATTAGGATAATAAGTATTGACATATTTCGTTCGATCGTCCCCGCCACCTCCGAGAAGGTCAAGGCCTCTTTTTTTGGTAATCGAGTGATCTAACAGTTGAGTGATTGTTCTAGTCGCACCATCAAGCTCGTTGCCATCTGGTGCATTGTGAAGTAAACCATTTCGCCTGTTAAGGTGGTCGACATCGACTATAGCATCGGCATCGACGATCTCGTTGGTGGGGAGGACGGCGTGACGGGTGGGAAGGCCTGGAGGGCAGTCATAACAATCTTCGTACCCTGTGAGAGTCTCCTGTGATGAAATGACAGCAAGATTAGATATGTATTGATCGGATGTGTGGAATGACTTGAGCATGCTAGACTCACGAGTACATCTGATACCAGACCGTTGGAAGTGGTGTATCGCTTGGCGATGTTGAGATCGGCCTGATCCAGATGGATGTTAGCTTGAGACCATTCAAGTATGGAAAGTGCGAACAGGCTCACCAAAACGCAGAGATCGTTCTGCCAGAAACCTTGTTTACCATCTACCCAACATGGATCATTAGCATTGGCGAATGGTACAGCGGTGGGGAATCTGGCCGATCCATCAGTCACATCGGCGATGACGTTGAGATCGATCTGGATATCCATTGCAAATGTCATCAGCTAAAATCATGTCACATACAGTACGATATGCCCAATATTGTGGATGATAAACACTCACCAGATCACATAACCCATCTTGAGTGAAATAACCTCTTCTGCCATCTAACCAGCACTCCTGTCCTCCTTGATATCCAAATGGAATGAAATCTTTCTTTTGCAAATCGATATCAAGGTTTGCCTACGTACCAGTATATCTGAGATCAATATTGAACCGAAACGACCGATTTTGACTTTGGGAGAGAGAATCATGAAACTTACAAGAACACAAATTGCATCTTGCCAGAAACCAGGTTGACCATTCAACGTACAAGGTTGACCTTGTCGTACGTAACCTGTGCGATAAGGAGTAGCAGGAACGTATCGGCCGTTCTGTGATTGGTTGATATCGAGTGCAGCAAGTACACAGATATTGTCATCGCTTAGGATGCCTTGGAGACCATCTTGCCAGCATGGAGTTTGGTGGGGAAAGATGGTATCGGTCCCGGGGTGATTATAAAATCGAGAAGCGAGTTGTTCTGATTGCTATTTCCCACCCAACCAACCATATCAAATGAAAATCAGCTTTCTCCAACGGTTTTTGTTTCAAGGTGAGGGAGGGGATATACCTTTACAGCTGGCATAGGTAAAGGTGCCGCTTGAACGAGGGTAGAGAGGATGGAAAAGAGGATAGAAGTAGATGTAAGAGTGAACATCTTGTTTTTATTCGTTAATTGCTTTTGAACCTGGTTGAAAAAAGGTAAGGTCTAGGTTTTAAAATTAAAAGTGAAAAAAGAATGATAGTGCTCTGTCGAAGAGAAAGTAAAAGTAAAAGTAAAAGTAAAAAAATCAGAGCACCCGGCTAGAATGTGATGGATAAAGTATAAAGAAAGATGAGCGAAAAGTGAATGTAAAATGTAAGATGTAAAAATCGGAAGAGCGAAGAATGAAGTGAAAGTAAACTTAGACTGAAGTGAAGTGAAGAATGAAGAAATGGGAAGACAAATATTATCGAGAGCGGTTTTTATATCTTCACATCTCGTATAGCTCTCAAAGCAGAAATCGTATTTCAATATAGATATGACCTAAATGGGCTTATTGAGATCTCGACTGGTTTAGTCAATTGTTGAAGCTTGATTCAGATTCCATATTTGGATTGCATAGGAGGCTTATTAAGATAGAACCTGTTATTGGTCAATCCATTTTGAGTAGCTCTAGATAGTATTTCGCAGGCCAGATGACTTACAAAATACACTTGATGGATAATTTGTATATCTTTTACCATCGAACAGATCGATTTGAAACGATTTAGATGTCAACAAGCAAATCTAGGTGTTTCGGCTATGTCGTCGAGGTATGGATTGATGAGCGTTTTCCATTGTACGTCAGTCGAGCATCTTGCTATTCTACATGTCAGTGATGTGAGCTCTACATCTTTTTGATCTTGCATGACCCGACACCTGTATAGCTGTGGATGTTGATGTACGGAAGAAGAGATGGTGCAACGTTCTAACTAATGTTGACGAAAGGTCCGATGTTCAACAGATGATCGCGTCAGTCATCGGTTGACTCACCTGGTCGCTGCTTCCGACGGAAATATCCACGATCCAATCCCAATTTTAAACTGTTTGCTCAATGTTGTGACCATCTATCGCTCCCATCTTTCATCACTGTGTTAACTACTACTGCACTTAGCCCTACTCCTTTATCCACCAGATAAGTCGACAGCCGAGTACAACACAGGCATTCGAATCACTTCGAATGATTTATATACAGATATAAGCAATGTCGGACGACCCAATCCTCGCTAAAGAGGTGGGGGCCGTTTTGAAATCGCGAGCAGCCAGTCAAGAGAAACCATCAGATAGCGATCTGTTACCAGTTTATCGATACCTCGTTCCCACTTCCACTCCAACCTCCAGTGAACAGAAGGAAACACACTGGTATTGCGACAAGGCGAAATCCGCTCTACATAGGGAATCGGCTACATACCTCATCTTCTTGTTTGCTTTTCAACGGCAAGGAACTTCGAAAGCATGGGTTGATAGGTTGGAAGAGATTCTGTTGGGATGTGAAGGATGTGCGAGAGCTTTTGGGGGAGCAAGACGGACACTGGGATCGAAGTGAGTTCACTTCACTTTCTTGTGACGGTATAACAGGAGAGCGAGTCTAAGCTTATACTTGACACGCAGATATCTATCCAAATGGCCACCTCATGTCAGAATCAACTTTTTCGCAGCTGTTGATCGATGGCAATCGGCTCTAATCCTCAATCATGTTGGAGATGCTACTAAAACAGCTTATGGATCCTCCTCTTCGTCCATACCAACCCTGTACACGCTTGATCGTCCAGTCATCCAGCTTCTATTGGGCGAACCGTCCCTGCTCAATGATCATAATGATACTGGAATATCCTCCTCGATTGACGAAGCTGTTTCTTCCAATTCGACTTCATCCTCAATAACGTCCATGGGATTATCACCTCTATTGATCAAATTGCTCTCTTCACCTACCGAAGGCCGAAAGAAATGGGCGTTGTCACAACTCCCACCAGCCTCTCGCCGACCTGTATCTTTTAGCGATTGGTGTTCGCTTGGCATCGGATATGAGATCCAAGAACTGTATAACGGGAAAGTAGAAATAGATGAAGGAGACAGATGGAAGATGGTAGAAGCACTTCTGAGAGACAGGGTATTACACGATCAAACGATAGAAAAGGGTTTACTGGGTGGTCAATTAGAGGAAGATCCAAAGGGGAGAAAAGGACGAGGATTGATGTCTGCTCTCAGCACATTACTCGGAAGTGATGTACCTTGTAAGTTCACGATTGGCATTTGAATGCCATGAATGTAATACTGATATTTGGTGGTAGACTTTCCTGAACTATTGTCCTGCTTTTCTACCCTGCTTGAAATCGGTCCCAACAGACATATCTGGTCATTCGATCCATCTCCCGAACTCTCTCACACCCTCTTCTCGGAAATTCGCTCAAATCCTGCTTTCCAAGTTCTTCTCGAACGACACTATCCCGATGTCCCTGATACCATAGATCTGACTGTAAACGACGCAGTTACGAGAATAGATAAGGGAAAAGGAAAGAAGAAGGAGAGCAATGGACCGATAGATTGGACAAGCGATTTCTTAGTCTCTTTAGTCGATGCTGAGAGAACTTCGGCAACAGTGAAGGATGAAAAGAAGTCAGGCGGATTCTCAGAGGCTTTAGCGATTACCATGAACTTCGCCTTCCAGGAGATGCAACATACTCGTCTATCAGGAGGTCTAAGAGCTGCTGCTGCATTGGCTGGCTGCGAGGTGAGTTTGGACATCAACAGTTGATGGGGGTAGCTAGCTAACTACGCATGCAGGCCTTGATGAAGGTATACCAAGCTCTATCCACCGATGACGTCGCCCTTGCTGTCGTGCTCAACTCAACGATCGATCTTCATTCGACTTTTATCACAACAGTAGCCCTTCGACACAAGAATCACCCTCTTCCCGTATGGTCACATGCACGTAGTTCCGCCTGTAACCTCATCGCCACATGTTTTATATCAGACGGGGAGTCTGCCATACGGAGCGTTTTAGCTATGGCGACTGCTTCACATACTGAGAAGAAGCGATTGCAGAAGAAAAAGCGTAGTAAAGGGGACGTTCCACCTGCGACCCGCATCGAGCGTTTACCGCATGCTTCTATCAAGAAAGAACTATGGAGCATGGCGTATGAAGCACTGTCTCCGACGGACGTATCTGGAGCTGCCATTATACTCAAGTCCATCGCCCCTTTTGCTCATCTAGAGGTTATAGATAGGCAGAATTCATGGAAATATGAGGGTCTTGAGGAGGTGCTGAAAAAGGAAGAATGGGTGGACACCATACGATCCGTCAATGTAACAATCAGAGGAAGTCGAGAATCTTTCCCCAGAGCAATTGAATCATTGGCTATGCAAGCAAATCCCGATATCGTCAAATGGCTCTGGACACAAGAGGGCGTACCGAAAGCCGTCACTATACTACTATTGTCACCCGATGATGAGGTCCATACACCCATCATCACGCTAATCCAGCAATCTTTTGAAGATGTCGATGATCGAGCGGATTGTTTCCGAGCTTTACTTCAACAGTATCCAGATATGGCGATGGACGGATTAACAGACTTCTTACGCACTTTCATCCAAACGGCCAGTATCACGCCTGAATCATGCTCACTGGCCAAATGGCTGGTCCGATGTTTTCACGATGTGTTAGAGGCTTTATGCACTGGTTCTGGATCATCCGAAGCTCTTTTACAAACTACCGATTTCTTAAGCAGTTTTGCTGAAGGCAAAAGTATGGCCAAACGCATAGAAGAATTATGGCACCTTATGACCACCTCTCTAGCACTCATCTTCAAGCGGACCTTGGATTGGGCACCCCTGTTCGAGAATGAAGTCATGATAGATTGGATGCGAGATGCTCTAATTTTCGGCAGACAAATGACAGATCACATCAGAGCTTTTGAGGGAGCTGTGCTAGGACAGTCTGGAAGCTGGAAGCTAGAAGAAGGGTCATCATCACCAGTCAAGGTCACCTCGGTTGGGAAGAAGATGACGAGACAGCTTGAGATGATCTTGACGGACCTAATACTCTGGCTGAGACTTACGGAGTAAGTCAAATACATCAGTCTGTAAGGTTGTACTAATGCCAGTCGATAGCGTCGAAACGCTTTTCCAGACGCACCAGCTCATCAAGACAATTCTCGGTCGGATCGCTCGATCTTCCACCGACCTTTCCAGAAACCCATCACTCGAAAAAACGTTACAAGAAATAGATAAATTCTGTCGAAAAGCATCACGGAGTTATACGAGTCGGTTGACCGACGATCGATTATCCGAGTTATCTGACCTGTTAGCACCATTTAATCTGGCCGATACAGATGAGATCCAATTCGTCAAGCAAGTATCGGCTGGTACGGCAACTCCGGAACCTGAAGCTTCAAAGCCGAAAGCCAAACCTGTCATGCGCAATGCTTTCGAAGAAATGATGAAAGCTTCCGGTAAAACACCTCCAGCCAAAGAGAAGCCTAAATCAGTCGCGCCAGCACCAAAGAGCAGCGACATTGATGACTTCGATGACGACTTCCTCAGTAATCTCTCAGCCACAGACCTGGACATCATCGAGAAGCGAGCGAAGATTTCTGCCAAAGATGGGAAACCAACGATCTCACGAGGATCCGCACCACCCAAGCTATCTACATCTGCTCGACCCCAGATACCCTCCAACAAACTTCATGTCAACCTCACGCACAAACCTGTGCCTGTACCCAAAACTGCCACTTCTTTCACATCAAAGTTCATGCGAGAAATGAAGATGCAACACACCCAATCCATCTCGGAAAGGAAGAGAACAGACATCGGTGGTGTTGTACCAAGACTTCCTGCTGCTTCAGCTTTGGGTACTGGTCTTGGTGCGTATACTGGATCAAGACCTAAAGTGGTAGAACCAGTTGATAGTGGATCCAGTGCATCCGAGTCGTCCGACGACGAGAAAGGAGCTATGACCAATCTGGTAGCCAAGCAGAAACCCATACCACAGATTAAACCAGTCGAGAAAAGATCCATCAAAATCATTGGTTCCGACACCAATGAGATACTTCGTCGTAATGAAGAAAGAAGAGCTCGTGCCCATGCGACTAAGATGAGATTGAAACCCGATCTCAATCCTCTCTATCGATATGTACTATCATGGAATCCGGATCATTCAGGTTCGATCGCACCTCACGGACCGAAATATGCCAATGAATTATCAAACATGAGAAATGTTCCTACAACATTCGGTAGTGCGAAGCAGTATGAGCAAGTCATGCTTCCGTTGTACCTACAGGAACTGTGGTCTCAATGCAACAAAGAAGGATCAAATACGACTGGATTGCCGGTTCCCGTAGAAGTCTCATCGAGGCAGTACGAAGATGATTTTATAGAAATTGACTTGACTGTCGTAGGACCAGGTGGGGATTTCTACGTTAATGAGACGGATGTAGTTACTCTTCGACAACCTGGGAACCCAAATGCCATCTTCGCTAAAGTTCAAGCGTATAAGAGGAAACCTAAAGAAATCGCGATCAAGATCAAGATATTGGCTAGTATGGACCAGAAAGAGTTGTCGGGAAGATCGAAATGGCAACTGAGGAAACATCTTTCGTAAGTGGATTCGTAGCTCTTTTTTATGCTATATACTAATATCTGTTCCGTGAAACAGGCTCAGTACTGCCGTTCGAGAATTTGCGGCTCTGAAAGGGCTCCCGTTCTACGATTCGTCTCTGTTGCAAGATGCTTTAGCTGGTCGGACCGCACCAATGCCCAAGTTAGCTCTTGACGATATCGAAGACGCAATGAAATCGTATGATGTCAATGAACCACAAGCTAGGGCTATATTGGGCGCATCACATGTCAAAGGTTTTGCTCTTATCCAAGGGTAAGTCATTCGTCTGATATGATAACTGAATATTATGCTTACGTCATATTATTTGTATAGTCCTCCTGGTACAGGTAAGACCAAAACCATTAGTGGTCTAGTCGGCAAATGGATGTCTGAGCGAAGGACTCCGATGTCAATTGATGGTCGGCCTCCACCCAAGCCTAAGCTTCTCGTCTGTGCTCCTTCCAATGCAGCCATCGACGAAGTGTGTAAACGTCTAATCCTGGGTGTACCAGGCTCCGAAGGTATTCGATTGAGTCCCACTATAGTCCGAATTGGTATCGATTCATCAGTGAACATAGCCGTCAAGGATGTCTCGCTTGATAGTCTGGTAGAAGCTAGAGTGAACGCTGAGACAGTTGGAAAAGATGGTGGGAGCGAATACTCCAGGATTCAAGGTGAACTAGATTCGGTCAAACAGCAGATCAAAGATAAGCAAGAACAGCTCCGTTTAGTCCAAAACCACGATGAGAAACGTAAGATCGTCGAAACTGAATATCAAGCTTTGGTCACCAGACGTACTCAGCTTGGTCAAGCATCCTCAAGAGCTAAAGATGCTGCTCGTGATGCAACTAGACATTTGGATGGTGCTAGACGAGCAGCTAAGGAACAGATCCTGAATGAAGCGGACATTATCTGCGCTACTTTGTCTGGAGCAGGGCAAGATACTCTTTCTGCGCATACATTCGAGACTGTCATTATCGATGAAGCTGCTCAGGCTATAGAGATGAGTTGTTTGATCCCCCTGAAATATGGTTGTAAGAGGTGTATCATGGTAGGAGGTGAGTCAAGCGGTTATTATGCAGCCAGACAAGGTTAGCCGCTGACGGATATCTGTTTGCGAATAGACCCTAACCAATTACCGCCTACGACCTTCAGTGTGGAAGCAGATAGATATCATTACAACGAATCACTTTTTGTTCGAATGACCAAACACAATTCTTCCCAAGTATCTCTCCTGAGGTAAGTACCAACCGAAAAAACCAAAATTTATACGAAATGGTGATGACTTTTGAGTGCAGTATTCAATACCGAATGCACCCTTATATATCCGAATTGCCATCCAAAGTCTTCTATAATGGCCAATTGAAGGACGGACCTGACATGGCCAAGAAAACAGCTGCGATATGGCATCAACGTAATGTTTTCGGACCATATAGGTTCTTCAATGTGAATGGAAATGAAATCAAAGCTGGTACTTCCACCAAAAACACTGAAGAGGCTCTAGCTGCTGTTGATCTCTATAGAAGACTGAATTCGGATTTCGGCATGAAGATCGATTTGACAATGAGAATAGGTGTGATTTCGATGTATAAGGAACAATTGTGGGAATTGAAAAGGAAGTTTACGGAAGCGTTTGGTTCTCAGATTTTGGAGACTATCGAGTGAGTCATCATACATCCGTGCTCACCTAACTCGTTTCTCGAATCGAAGTCAGATCTAGGCGCAGACTGACCTCCAATGATACAGCTTCAATACTGTCGATGGTTTCCAGGGTCAAGAGAAGGATATCATCATTCTATCATGCGTTCGTTCCGGTCCGAATATACGTACAATTGGTTTCTTGAAAGATGCGAGACGTATGAACGTCGCTTTGACTCGTGCCAAGAGCTCTTTGTTCGTTTTTGGGAATGGACCAACCCTGGAGAGGAGTGATGAGAGATGGAAGATCATTGTTGGGGATGCAAGGGAGAGAGGTTTCTATATCAATGTGAGTCAACTCATCTCTATGACTTCTTACATCAGCTTTCCTCATGCACTGCTTTCCATTTGAATATACTGGGCTCGATCCCCTATCATCCATTCTGCTTCATATTCCGTTAGAACTCATCACTGACTGATTGCTGTACATAGTATACTTCTTCTACTTTCGGTCCAGAAGCTCTCGATCCTCCACCAGCCAAGAAAAAGAAGAAGGATCGTCTATCAGATGGAAAGTCAAGATCTGTCTCAACTATACCGCCTTCCCCTGACAGCTTGTTGCCACCCAAGGTGCTCGCCGCCGAGATGACCTCCATCAAGAGAAAAGCAAGCATGGATGGTGTCAAAGAAGAAAAGAAGAGGAAAGTTTCAGATTCTTCGGAATTTGAATCAGGCAATGTGCCTTCATCGAAGCAACCAATTCCGACTGCTCCACGATCGGTCCCTGTACCTGTTCCAGTGGCAAAGCCTGGTGTTACTAATGGTCATGGCGCATCATCAGACTCGAAGGCTATGCCAACTGGTCCCCGTCCTGGACACAACGTTACCAATGGTATGCCCACTCCCCCTTCGCGACCTCCCCAACCTACAGGTCCCCCTCCGCCCCCGCCGCCTCAACGGCCTGCAGAGGACGTTTTATTCATCAAAAAGAAGAAAGTAAGTATCCAGTTGCTTTGAACCTTCTACAAGCTTTGCTTACGTTCTCGTTCCTGCTCCGTAGAAACCCAATCGACCTGGTAACACCGGTCCTAGTACGGGCACAAATGTCCGTGCAGCGATGAATGAACGATACGGTGGCCGGCCGTAAGGGCTGACATCGCAAACAGCCACCCTCTAATCAGATATCATCACATTATCAGCATAGTTACCTCGACAAAACATATTAAACGCATAACACATATGTCATATCATCCTTTGCATTTTCGGCACTTCACATGTCAATGTACTGTATATCCTTCAAACGGCTAACAGATCTGCTTTCTTATTTCTCAGATGGAATGTCACCTGAACTTCCCTGGAACCCTAAATCGGAACGCTTGTCCATAAAGCGAGTATCTAGCTGGGTGCTATTCCCAGGAGACTGCCAATGCGTGTTCTCGCGCGGTTATATCCATTCAATGACGGCTTGCTCACGTATAAGCACGTTCTGGCTTCGAATTATTTCGGATCTTTGGTCTTGGGCTTTAGAGTGGCTAGAGAAACATACGAGACATACGGATACTAGCCCTAAAGGCAAGAAATGACATCACGTCGCACTACAGTCAGACATGTGGTAAACAACAAGCGAATCCATTTAGCATCAACCTTATCATGAAACTGAATCAGAACGTACTTCCACAATATGACCAAGGAAACAATTTATGAAACACCGTGACCAAGATCCACAAAGTTCCATTTGTGTCGGACGCACGGGTGATTTTTACCGCTTCTCACCCTATCACAGACGTTGTGCTTGACACCCAACCAGTTGAATCGACACCGCTCGACCCTATCCTTGGCTGTTGACGATGTCACCCGATACTAATTTGAGATGTTGATGTATATATCTGGAGTTGTTCGTCTATTGCGGGAGGTCAGAAGAAGCGGATTGGGACAAACAAACAAGCGGGTGCCTAACCAGTTAATGAATGAGTTCCTGTGGGACTTATCAAAGTGGGGCTTGAGAAGAAACGCTAAATATATGCAACCTCATGTCTTTCTAACCTTATCTGGTGGCTCATCAAATCTGACAATAAGAAACGCATTCCTACCGGATGCGAATTGGTGTTTGTAACTTTGTATACACTATAGTTTCGAGAGACCGCTCAAACCCTTGAGAACATTGAATTCTCTCAATCCTCACATGAGTTTCTGTACATTCGATAGCTGCGGTTTGACATCTCTGGTGGTTCAAGATATCGTACCAAGAACACGACCCAAGATTGAAGAATCAAAAGCTTATTTCAGTCATGTCTGAAAGTTTGACAGCAAAAGGTGCATCGCCATACGGTGAACCAAGTAAACATTCATGAGTCAACTTGGCGAAAATAGCAACAGAAATGGGTATTGTAGAGTGCGGACCATCCTGGAGATCCTGTCTTTAAAAGGCGTCGATCTCAGAAGACAATTCCCCTCTCTTTTTCAGTACAACGGAAACTTCTTCGATTCTCGAAGTTCAGTATAATCAGTAAACACCTCAAGCATCGATAACGCCTGGCCACTCAACAAACACAATGAAGGTTACTTTAGGTCTTCTCTCAATATTGGCTTACATCGGCCACACTTCAGCAGCTCCTGATCCCGGACTCGCCGCATGGCACTTGGACAACCTCTATCCTCTTGCCACTGAAAGACTCGACCCGGTCGTCAACCCAAATGGTGTAGCTTCTCATTTACATCGTATCGTTGGTGGAAGTGCCTTCGGTGCCAATTACAACTACGATGAATATAATGGTGCTTCGTGCTCTACTGCAGCTGTTCAGGCCGATAAAAGTAACTGTGAGTTTTCTCTCTCCTCCTTCCTACACCTTCCAATATTTAGCTGACGAAGAGGACTCAATAGATTGGATGCCTCAACTTTTCTGGAGAGAGAACAGTACATACGTACCTTTGAAAGCTGGTACAAGATTCTACTACTTCCTTCACAGAAATGTAAGCTTAGCTCTATTGCTACTACAAACGACTGAATTCGATGCTGAGTGAATGGTATATATAGAAACCCGATGAACCCGTTAGAGCATTCCCACCAGGCTTGCGTATGCTTACGGGAAACCTCAATGCCAAATCGTATGCTGAGACTGGTCTGCCTACTGGCGCTATCAATTTTATCTGTCTGAAGAACCACTTTTCAACTCCTAATGGGGATACTGTAAGTACCGACTCATCCTCTGTAAAAGATACTGTACGTGCTCGAAACCCACTTACTTTCATATAGGGCGGTCCCGATTTCAACTTCGACATTGATTGTCCTCAAGGTCTTGTCACTACTGTCAGATTCCCAACTTGGTGAGCCTATTCCTACAGGAGCTGAATAATACGCTGACTCTGTGAACATCATTCTAGTTGGGATGGTGTCAACTTGTACAAAGCAGATGGCTCTCACATGAAATACACGGATAACCTTCAGTTCGGTGTCTGCCCGGTATCGTGAGTGCAATCATGCCATGAACCTGCTTCATATCGAATCCAAGCTGACGCATTGTCCTTAAGTCATCCCGTTCGAATCCCAGGTATCATGCTTGAGTATACATGGCAGACCTACGCTTACCGACCTGGAGTTCCATTGAGAAACAAACTTATTTGGGCTAACGGTGATACCACTGTAAGCATATACATTTCCGCAAATCAAGTTTCATGACTGACCCCAAAACCTCACAGGGTTTTGGTCTCCATGCAGATTTCGTGAGTATACCATTCTTCGCCACAGCACACAGGTGGCTGACTTTGCTTTGACTACGCCCTAGGTGAATGGTTGGGACACTGATGTTCTCGAGAAGGCCTTGAATGATCCTGATTGTCTCAGCGGTGATATGTGAGTGACAACCAGTCCTTTATCTGCCTGTCTTATACTGACGGGTATCGTATCAATGCAACAGGACAATGACTGCTTGTCCTACATTGGCTATGTACATGAACTTGGGAACCGCTCAAAGCTGTCAACCGTCTCGAGGAGTCTTAGAGTCATATGAAGATTTCAAGCCCATCGGTGCTCTTCCAGGATGTAACCTTCCATGTGAGTTACCCACACCAACATATCGCCACATGCATGAGCTGACATCGCATGATAGGGTCATCGGGTTCCAAACCTGCTTGTAACCCTTCTGTACCCAACCCTTCCATTCCTAACAGCCTAAAAGGTACCGATGGTTCTTTGACATATTCTGGTCCATCCTACCTTACGAACACCTCTAGTCCGCCTAACACCTGGACTAGACAAGGTTGTATCGGTGGTTCCACTTCACTTGTCAATTCCTTTCAATATTCCGATGCCGCTATGACCCAAGCAAAGTGAGTCCAAACCTCGACATTAGCACCAGCATTCTCCTCCTGACTATATCATTCTTAATAGATGTCAATCCACTTGTGCTGAGTGGGGTAGCCAATACGCTGGTCTTGTGAGTTCATGACATCGTCGTACATGTGTTTTAAGCTGACGTACAGTACTTGCTAGCTTTCGGGACAGTATTGTGTCTGCGGAACAGATCTTGACCCCGCAGCATACCACTATGCCGATTCCAACTGTAACTCCCCATGCGGCGGTGATTCAACCAAGACCTGCGGTGGTAATGGTAAACTTGAATTATTCCGAAACCCTTCAGCTACAACTGTAAACCATCCGGGTGTAAGCGATCCTCAATACATCGGTTGTAGAAGAGAAGGTGGTACAGGTCACGCTCTGACCGCCGCTTATATCAACTACGATTCCATGACTGTCGAATGGTGTAAGAACTATTGTACTGCCCAGAAGCAGACTTTGGCCGCTATCGAATTTGGTAGAACTTGTATGTGTGGTAGTTCTTGGCAAAACGGTGGTGGTATACCTTACCCTCAAAACCAATGCAATACCCCATGTAAAGGTACGCTCAATCTTACTTTCCTCAATGTTTCTTCTAAAGAGATGATCCCAGGTGATGCTGATTCTGATACAACGTGATATAGGTAACACACAACAGTTCTGTGGTGGACCGCAAATCACTATATCGACCTTCAACCTTACCTTACCCGGCGGCAGCAGTCCACCGGTCTCGTCAAGCGCTTCAGCTTCTTCCGCATCAGCCAAGGTCACTTCTTCCTCGGCTAGCTCAGGCCCAAGTGGAGCTGTCACTGTAACTAAAACAGTCACTGTCACTGGAACTTGTTCGGCTCCAGCGGGAAGAAGAAGGAATCACAGAGATATGAGAATCTTCGGTGATGCATAATCGCCTACTCTTCCTGGGACTTTTGTTTTGTCGTTCTTGATTCAACTTCTTGTCTCACGTGTTCTATGATTCACAGTACTGTGAACCTTTCAATGTTGAAACACTATAAATAATCTTGCTTGTCAATCTATTCTCATATATTCATTTTAATAAGGTTTCTGTAAATATCTTCACATCTGTTGTTTTATTTTATTCATCTGTTGTTTTATTTTATTTGAGATTTTGGTAGATTGTAGTAGAATACATAATATACATGCACACTCCCTTACACATTACAGTGTACAAGACACTCGATCATCTTACTAGCTCTCCGGTCGAGCTAGAGATTCTTTCTCATCAACAGTCAACCCACTACTACCGACATTGGCTTTTTCTACCAGATTTAAGAGTTCCTTCTTCAAAGCTCTTCGTCTGGATTCTGCCATGATTACCTTTTCTTCCAATTCATCGGACGGACCTTTCACTTTGTTATATTTCATAATATACGCTTCGATCTCTTTGATTTTCCTTCTCAGTTCTTGCTGTTTCTCTTCGGTGGATTTAGGCATGAGCGAATTAGGTTCATTCCCTTTCAACTTTCTAACCTGACTCCATATCTCCTTACGCCTCTCGTCTACTTTGGCAAGTTTGGCTGTCTGTTCATACGTTGGATTTTCAATATTTCGATATTTCATAACATATTCGTCCAATTGTCTTGCTTTCTTCTCCAAGTCGTCGACCTCCCGACTCTCTTTCGATCGCGGGCTTGCATCTTCTTTTTCATTCCGGGGAGTGGATGGCATCATCGAAGCAGGTTCATTACCTTTCAAAATCCTGACCTGCTTCCAGAGGGCTTTTCTCCTCTCTTCCGCTTTGCCAAGTTTCGATCTCTGTTCTTCATCTGGGTTCTCGATCGATCGATATTTCATCACATAATCGTCCATCTCTTTTGCTTTTTTCTCTAATTCATCAACATCAACATCTACTTTCTCTTTCTCTTTCCCACGTTCTACTGCCTCACCATCCTTCTTCTTTGGTGTTGTATCACTATTACCTTCTAAATGTGCTTTACTGGATGCTGGTGGATCTTCATCAATGAGTTGTTTACGCATGACCATAGCCCTTTGTAATTTCTCTTTATGCTCCGGTAACATTTCAGGTAATGATCGGAGCTTCTTGATCAATTTCTCAAGCTCGGCGATCTTCTCTGCTCTATTCGATTCTGAGAACTCTCAGTAGACCCTCTACCATGGTCGGGTAACGGCGTACTGCTCGTGGCGGAAATCGAACTTGGTACTCTGCTTGAGCTGGGTGAGGATGACGAAGAACTGGTTAAGTTCGACCCTCGAAGAGATAGGATCAGATCGTTATGAGAATTGATATACTGCCATACGAAGAAAGTGAGAAGTAGAAAACCGAGTTGAGGGTTCACTGCGTTGTAGTCCATGTCGTCAGTGATGATCACATGCAGTGGGGAAAGTCACTTACAGTAATATAGTAGAATACTTAAAATACCCTGGCTTAGATAGGTAGCTTTTTGGCTGGAAAGTTCAGAATCAGATCTTATGTCAGTACTCGAGATACATTAGATAGAATAAAGAAAAAACTCGCATCTTTGGATCGACAGGTACTCTTACGGCATGATCAGGCCGTGAAGAAGAGCCAGAGGCTGCTTTGGCTGTAGCTTTCAATTCAGCTTCCTTTTGAGCAGCGGCTTTAGCTTTAGCTTCAGCCTCGGCCTTCGCTTTGGCTCGTTCTTTATCTTTATCCTTTTCGCTGGTACTAGCATTGCCTTGTTTCTTCTCATCACTCGCACTCTTGCCCTTGCTTTCTTTATCTGTAACCTTGTTCTTATCTTCACCCTTCTCCTTCTCCTTACCCATCTTCTTCTCTCTCTTATCCTCGTCTTCATCTTTGCTTTCAGGCTCCTTGGGTACTCTTGGCAACGCCATAATATGGTCCGCAGTCCTTGGTACATTATCCCACCACAGTGTATTCCTCGGACTTGAAGGCTTAGGGTGAAATCCATGTGGGAAAGGAATAAGAGAAGGTCGATATCCTCGCATGGTCATAAAGAAATTATGATGGATATTCTTACTTTGTTTAGGTTTCTTTTTTGATTTTTTCAGTACTGATTTGAGGGGGCGATAATCGCCTGACATCAATGGATCATCTTCTGTATCTGTACCACTACCGGTGGTGGATCGTGATGAAGCCGAAGTGGTTCTGGAAACGTTATCGGTATCGGATTGAGACGAGTCTTTAGCTTTGTCTTTACTATCATGATCACCAAGAGTTTGTGGCCTCATTCTGTCAGTAGGATCCTTCAGCTTTCTGTCTGTCTTATCTGAAGACGCTGGTGTACTTCCGGAAGCAGAATTTGACTTTCCAGGCCTTTCACCTTCCATTCGACTTTTGCCTTTATCTTGAGCACTATTGCATAGGATATCAGCCTGGTCTAACAACTAGTTGCAGAAATTATGACTCACTCAGGCTCAACAATGGTTCTATCCTTGTCCGACTGCAAGTCTTTGGCCTTTCGAGCCTTTTCAGACTCAGTCAATCCCGATCCTGCTTTAGGCCGTTCATCATTCTTAACCACTTTCGAAGCTGGTGTGGCACCTTCAGATCCTTTCGTCTTATCCGCTGAAGCAGATCTGGACGGGTCTGCAGTGGGAGCTTTGGCCTCTCTTGCGTTTTCCAACTCAGGCTTTTTACTGGTATCGCTCGAAGATCTTTCGGGATTATTGAATATTACTTGTGGATTAGAAGTAGATCCAGCTTTACGACGATCTTGCCATGGTGGCCAGAAGAGATCCCAAGACTCCTTCAATCTCCTTCTCAGATCATCACCCATCATCATAATACCTAGGTTAACCGCAAGCAGGACAATGGCTATATTGATTGGACTGATTTGAAGCCATGCTGGAAGGTGTTCGTGAATCCTATTGAGAAGAACATTTCCTGTTGATATTGTTGCCAGATGTCGTTCGGGTATTAGCCCCGGACTAAGGGCTGGTGGAGGTATATCTGTATCATTCATGATGATCGGTGGGAGTACCGGAGGTGTCCAAAATGGCGGAGGAGCTTGCATCGCTGTAGCCGGTTGTCAACTGAAGATCTTATAGTATTCTATGAGAAGCAGCCTCACTCACCTAGTCCAAGGATGACTATCGCGGCCACCAACTGTTCCAAGGGCCCAAACAATCTTGGACAGAATTTAGCTTTCAGCTGAAATGTGGGGACTGAATGTGACTCACTGTTCATTGCTTCGTTGATACCAGCTTGC
The DNA here is from genome assembly GCF_036810445.1 of Kwoniella europaea PYCC6329. NCBI lineage: Eukaryota > Fungi > Basidiomycota > Tremellomycetes > Tremellales > Cryptococcaceae > Kwoniella > Kwoniella europaea. The sequence goes on along the minus strand of NC_089488.1, from coordinate 1,114,744 downwards.
GATGTATTGCGCTATTTGCTCTTGGTAATATGCCACTAAAAGTAGTGGTTGAAGGAAGAATGGTAGAGGCATTTTTGTACAACACGGTGATTTTTCGATGTTGTCTATCTATCTCGAGAGATATACCATATTGCCATGAGTGCATATAGAGCTGGTGGACTTCACGGACATGCGGTGACAGAAACATAGAAAGGATGTCCGATACAAAGGATATTCACGCCTTATGAGTGCAGTATTTCTCAACGGATGCCACAGATGTGTGTAATAAGCGGTGATCACCGCCACCTTCCTTCACTTTACCTCGTGTTTTTGTTTTGGTGTGAGCCTTCTTCTTCGCTTGCTCGAGCATCCTGTTCACTGAAGATCTTGCTCGAGATACCTGTTGGCCAGTCGCTAATGAAGGTCACAAAGTCACCTGTGATACCCTTACGAAGATACCTCAATAACGCAAAGTGAGAAACCATCGATTTCAACTTTCTTCCAAGCTAATCAAGCTTCTCAATTGACTAGCTTGCCAATCATCCAACGATACCCATCACATACCGATGAATTCAGCACCATGTCGTACTCATACCCCAATGCACGCTATCCATATCGGAACAAGTCGCCGTACGGACAATCATCGAGCAGACAAGGGCCTGTAGACTATTCTGGTGGTGAATCGTCATCCTTCCGCTACGCGAATGGCAGGGACGATTATGGAAATGACTATGGACGTAGCTATGGTGGAGACGATAGGTACAGAGGTGAGAAGAATCATCCATATGATGATCGATATACGAATAATGGATATGGAGATGGGTATGGCTACGACAGAAGAATTGATTACAATTATAACACGAGGCCGTACGAAAACCCCTACCCTCCGCAAGATCATTATAGACCCACAAACAACGAAAGACCATCAACCTACATCCCACCTCATCAAAGAGGGTTCTCCAGTCCTATCCAGCCTTCCTTCCCCCCATATGACCGCCCTCCTTCACCTCAATCAATTCGCCAATACAGTACCCACGCTCATTCTCAACCTCGAACACCCTTTTCGCGAGATAGGACAGTAACATCGCCACCAGTCAACTTACCTCCTAGGGAATACTTAGATTTGCTACGTCCAGATCCTGCCGAACCATTGAAAAGTGAAAGAATTATACCGAAATTATTGGTGTTAGATTTGAATGGTGCATTAGTATTTCGTAATCGTTCTTCCTCTGCTGATGGGAGGAACTCCCATCCGAGACCGTACCTACAATCTTTCCTCGAATACTTATTCCTACCTGACCCGACCTCCAAGCGGGGAAAGAGAGGATGGGAAGTTTTCGTTTGGTCCTCGGCTCAACCGCACAACGTTAGGGGTATGGTCGAATCCGCTTTTGGTACAAGGTTCATCGAGGGTATATGGGAGGAAGAAACTGCAAATACGAAGTCGGCAAGAGAACAAGAAGGTGAAGGTAGATTGTTAGGTGTATGGGCGAGAGATAAGATGGGTTTAACAAATAACGATTATTGTATGTTCACCCCTATTTTTACTCATCAACATGAAATGCATCTGATAAGACCCGTTTTGCTTCTTCTTTCCTTTTTATTGCTTGTTATCAATAACAGCAAGGAAAGTTCAAACGACCAAAGACATACGTAAAGTCTTAGATCACCTGCGCCACCTCTCTTCCGACAACAACCAACCTTCATGGGACTTCGACGAGAAGAGGATAGTACTGCTAGATGATTCCCCTTTGAAAGCGATCTATCAGCCATTCAACCAACTTGTGATACCTGAATTCGGTAAAGATGAATATCAAAATTCCAAACTCGCCGCTTCTTCCCCGGGCCTCCAAGAAGGATCGCTCGATCAGACTTTGTTAGCTGTCATTGGTATATTGGATGAGCTAAGATATGTCAACAACGTTCCGTTCTGGATAAGGTCAGGTGGACTACTTGATCCGAATGGGCTTCCACTCAGTGTCGGTGTCAGTACCAAAGAGGATGAGGAGATACAGCTGGAACAGCTCCCAACACACGACTCATTCACACATTGGTTCTCGAACAAGGAGATATTCGATGGGTGGGTCGACAAAGGTAAAAATGCCTTGAGGGAAAAAGGAATAGATATCAGACATGGTATCTCCCCAGATCACAATTTCATCTCGCAATCACAGAAAACAAAGCCACCAAGAACTCATTCACCGGTAGAATTGAGAAATAAGCATAACAGAGGATATCATACGAATAATGGAATAGATGATGATGAATTTTCCCCTCCTCCCCCTTCGCCGAGTCAGATGAACCCGTTAGATGTGGCTAGATATATTGATAGTTTGATTTGCTCGACATCGAATTTGACGGTAGAACAGAAGGATTCGTTGGTAGTGGCTAGGGAGATCATATCTGAACTACACTCGCAACACCCTCAATCTCAAGCCAATGGACAAGATACATTGAATGGCAATGGACTCGTTAATCGAGAAGGGATCATTGGTAACGAAGACATACTTTATCGTCCAGTCGCTCCATTGTCTTCACCTCCTCTTATCCGCGGAACTCAAAGTATAGATCGAGATGTCGTGGACGATCCAAACTTGCTTCCAAAAGACTTCCAAACTTCAAAGGGAAATGAACCACGAAGGAAACGTCAGAATGAATATAGGCGGGAATTTAGTAAAGCAAAAACACTAAATCCCAAACTGACAAATAAAGAATTCAGGAAAATGTTCAAAGCGATCAAAAGGGATAACGCTGCTGTACAAGAAGATCTAGAGGAAGTTGATGAGAGTGGCAGTGAGAACGATAAGGAAGAAATCGAGGCGAATGAAGAAAGGGATGAAGATGAAGATGTACGAGTAATTTCAAAAATGGAGTTTATCAATAATTATCAAAAGAATCTATTACCATCTTCTCAACATCAGAATCCAGATCAGATCGAGATAAATGATAGTCTGAGTGAATTGTCGTATGGTTCAGGCTCAAGATCAAGAGATGGATCCAAGAAGAAATTGCGTTCGGATAGTTGGTCTGGTGAATGATCTGATGCGAACTGATCTATTTATGTTGTATATAGAGTGAATTAAACTCTTCAGTATCACAAATCCGCAATGTGCATAGTATACCATCATAATCCAACTATATGCATTACTAGTAAACCATGCATCATCTATGAGGAATCCATCCTGAGTGGTATTGAAGTATCAACATATATGAGTAGTGTATCTTCTCTATCCTTCTTTTCTTCCTGCCAATAAATTTCTCAATCATATCTGCAACTTCTTCAAAGCTTCCTGAACCATCTTCCCAACGACCTTTTTATCCACTCCAGCTTTCTCATCGCCCAACTCTTCCCATAACTTATTTAGTACCTGTCCTGCAACTCCCCTAGAAGCTTTCAACTCGTCTGTCAGTCCGGTGATGATCTTATCAATAGATTGCTGGAGGACTTCATTAGATGGTGCTTCTGGTAAGAACGATTTGAGGAGGTTGATCTCGTTTAAGAGGGAGGAGTAGTTCTCGGGATGAGGGGAAGGGGAAGTTGGTGAATATGATTCAGATGCTTGGGTCTGTGAAGAACCGCGTATCAGTACGGTACATATATTGTGCATAATGAGAGATGAAGTGTTGTATAGTTGATAGATATCCAAGTAGAGAGGAATGTACTCACTCTCTGCGAGATACCTTTCTTCAATACTCCCATGACCCCCTCGTCATTTATCGGTTCGTTAGGGTTCACTCCAGATTTAGTCGCGTTGGTGACATCTGCAAGGATTGACTGTATATATTCAAATCAGTACACAAGCATCTTGACTGATAGTCTAATGTTCATACATGACACGGACCCATTACCCACCTTCAAACACGCCGCTGCTGGTTTATCCTTGGCTTTCATCGATGCCTTCAAGGCGTTTCGCAAAGTAGCTTCTAAGCCGGGCTGAGCTGAGAGAAGCGGACGGGAGGTGTGGAGAGCACGTCGAGCAAGTATCTGAGCGAACATGGTGGACAGTACGATGCTTTAGCTTTGGTCTGTGTTGGTCTGTTAGAATGGAGGAAGAGGAAGAGAAAGCGGCAGATAGATAGATGGTCGGCCAACAAATGATCTTTTTTCCGCCCTTCCTCTTCGTAGGATTGAAAGTGTTTTCCGTCGGAAGTCGCGGGCCAAGGTGACGTATAAAAACAAGAAGATCGTCAACCGCTCCTGTGAATCTATCTACCTCATTTCATCTCATCAACGCCTCTTTATAGCTGAGACGAGCCAGTCACGGGCGATCGCATCCCTCGGCTTGAAAACCCACCCTTCCCACATCGCCGTCAATCATGTCCACACCCCAGCCCACCTTTCCTCCAAATTCGCGTCGTCACATCCCCTATCTCTCATTCCACAAAACACTTATACGGCAGATATGTCGACCGCAGCAGGATGATCTGGTGATACTCGCCAAGGGATTGGGTTTGCGGAGAATAGTCTGTGCATTGTTGAAGACATACGATAGGAAAGAAGATCTGGTTCTTGTGGTGGGCGCTACGCCCGCGGACGAAGCTGGGATAGGAGATGAGCTGGGTATTATGGGTGTGAGAGATCCGGGGTTTAGAGTAGTCGGATATGAAATGAATGTCAAGGAGCGGTGAGTGAATACGTTAGCACTTCAAATAGAAAGGCTGCGGCTGATTCAGGGGACGATAGAGAGGAAATGTATAGACATGGAGGACTGTTCTCGGTTACTAGCAAGATTCTGGTGAATGACTTCTTGAGTGAGTGTCCCAGGTTGAATCACTATTCATAAGTAGGAGACGCTTTTCATGACGATTCAAGCGTTCTGGGAGCTGATTGGTGGTCTGGGTGCTGTCAGAGGGGACGATACCGGCCAAACTTATTACTGGTCTTGTCATACTCCACGCAGAAAGAGTATCTCATGGAAGTCAAGAGGAGTTTGCTGTTCGTCTATACCGACGAGAGAATCAGGTGTGTTCGATGATATACTCATTCATCTCTATCTCACCCAATCCAGCAGCTGATACGATCTACCTCAGAGCGGTTTCTGCAAGGCTTTTTCCGATGAACCCGAGATGTTCGCTCATGGTATATCACCGTTGAAAGATATGCTGGTGAATCTAAATATGAACAGCGTGATGATATGGCCAAGGTATGTGATCACCAAGTCAAATAGCCGTCTTTGAGCCCAGCTAAGTTTTTGCGTAGGTTCAACGAAGATGTCAAGCAAGCTTTAGCGAGTCGGAGAGCAGATGTAGTAGAGATGTATCAGCCTATGACCGATCTGATGAGACAATGTCAGGACAGTATAACGGAATGTATGGAAGCTATGTTAGTGGAACTCAAGAGGGATCATTCTTTGGTGAGCATGTTCAAAACTCAGGCTTACATATAAAATCCAAATTGTTGACATGAACGCATTCGTAGAACCTTGATCTGGAAGACATCAACGTCCGGAATGCCCAATTCAAGAATTTCGATACCATTGTTCGATCCAAGTTGAAACCAGTCTGGCACAAAGTAGGTGCAAAAACCAAGATTCATGTTGCTGCTTTGACGGAATTGAGGAATTTACACACGTGAGCTCCTCTGTGTCCATCGATCTAGCCAAAGGAAGCTGACTCTATTGTCACAGATGGCTACTGGAGTACGATTCCGCTACATTCGCCTCATACATCAATACGCTACAAAGACAACATTTTCAAGCGGAAAAATTGGCTACTGGGCCAGCTAGACATGTGCACGATTGGTTCAATGCGAAATCAGCTAGTAAATTGGTGGAAGCGTCTCAAGCTAGAGTGTCACGTAAAGCACCTATAATGGACAATGAGCATCATGATGATTCTCCGTCGCGCGAAGAGGTCAGAGAAGGCCCACAGGGGGTCGACGAAGGTGTAGATGAGTTCAGGGATGAGGAAGAAGCACTCAGAGCAGCTGAAAGTATGGCAACCACAAATGGGACAGCTGATGATGAGAACGAAGATGAAATTATGGAGGTATTCGCTACTCAAACTCAGACTGTACCTCAGACGCAAGATGACGATGAAGACGAGGCAATGGTAGAGATAGGTACGAATGGGGATGGAGATGGAGAGGATACGCTCAGAGAGGCTACAGGTGATGCTCCGCCGGTGTTTAGACCTGTTCTAGTAGGACTGGAGGAAGGCCTATCACGAAGTGTCAAGAAAAGGTTGAGAAAAGGTCATGAAGCAGTCTTGGAAGAACAACCGAAATGGAGTTTGTTAGCAAAGGTACTGAAGGAGATCGAAGATACCATTGCTAGAGTAACAGAATCGCACGCTGGTGAGTGGAGCGATCGCTGATCTAGCGTTGTGCACACCGATTAAAGATGAAGAACGATCATAGAGACTGATTGTTCTTTGTACAGATTCACCTGGAACCAACATCGTCTTGATAATGTGTTCGTCCGATCGGACATGTTTGCAACTACGTCAATACCTCACAACGATGCAAAAAACAGATCCGCCCTTCGGTCCAAGGGCAGGAAAGAAAATGATGGAAACTTTGTTTTTGTCGAATTGGCAACATGAGAAAAACGGAGAGAGACTATCCGATCCAAATAAGATGAAGGGGGATGAGGGTGATGAGGTGCGAGTAAAAAGAGGTGAGATGGAAGAAAAGAGGTTAGAGGACGCGAACCAACGAAGGGGGACCAACGGGAACAGAGGTAGAGGTGTACCTGCTTACAAGCGAAGGAGGATAAGAGGTGGTGCTGCTGCAGCGATGGCTGCTCCCAGATTGGCTGATATGGAAAGGGATCACAAGGAGACGATGATGAAAGCTCAATCTGCTTTTGCCGGTGGTGATGACAGTATGGAGGATCAGCAGATGCAATGGGCTTTAGCTGAGTCGTCAGTTTCGTTACCCTCTTTCCATCTGCGAACCGATCTTTGATACAGGGCTGATAAAATCGATTGATGTACAGGTCAAGAGGGGCTGGATCGTCTTCGTCTACACCTGCGCCTGATCCGAGTTCAGCATTACTAGCTCGATCAGGTGTTGTGGAAGAACAAGATCTCGACCCGATGACTTCATCATTGACTTTCTCAAACACTTCTTCGACATTCAATCAGTTCTCCGACAGCTCAGGCTATGATTTTGGTCTTATGCCTGAAAACTTTGAAGATGAGTATGGATTATTGGCACCTGAAGACACAGTCATAATACGGCCGTACGGAGGTGAAGATGATGATATCTTGTTGCAAGAGCTGAGACCTAGATTTGTGGTTATGTACGAACCGAACCTTGCTTTTATACGGCGACTGGAGGTAAGTCATATTTCGACCTTGCATGTGTAGCATTCAGCAGATCAAGAACACAACAAGCTGATTGTTCGACGCAGGTTTACAAAAACAGTAATCCGGGTTTGGCACTTCGAGTGTATCAGATGATTTATACCAATTCTTTCGAGGAGGATAGATTCTTGTCGACTATCACGAGGGAAGCTGAGGCTTTCAAGAAGCTCATAGATGATAGGCAGGTGAGCATTCCCTAGCATAATTGATTGGTATGACCGGCGGGACAGATCTCGCTGATAGGGGTAACGAATCTCCCGTAGACCATGGTCATCCCCATATACAACAATAATCCCCGAGCACCAATGAGAGACAATGTGACTCGTTCGAAGACCACCTACTCGTCAAGGAACGCCGGTGGTGGTGAGCCTGTTGATGATGCTCGTGTAAGTCATACCTGGCAGTTATTGGTTCTTCCACTAAGAATATCATTTAAATATAGATAATCGTCGATATACGAGAGATGGGAGCACTCCTTCCGTCACTTATCGATGCGGCAGGTATCAAAGTTGTACCTACTACGCTGACCGTGGGAGATTATATCTTGTCGCCTAAGATGTGTGTGGAGAGAAAGGCTTTACCCGATCTGGAGGCGAGTTTTGCCAATGGTCGACTGTGAGTGATCTTCTGGTCTGCATCGTAAAACAATCAAAATCCTGACTGGATCGTCCAAAAATTCTATAGACACACCCAGTGTGAATCGATGACCGCTCATTATGAGATTTGCATCTTGCTTATTGAGTTCGAAGAAGATAAGTTTGGGTTGAGGGTAAGTGATCCCCCAGTCACGAAGTCTAAGTCTCACAGTGTTGAAAATGATTTTACGTGTGCTGATATGAGTATCAATACTATCAGACCCGTGAGGATGCTCGGCGGGAAACCGCGGGAAGATCATCCGAGAAAGACGACTCATGGCGCGATACATTCTACCTCCAATCAAAATTAGTGTTATTAACGCTGCATTTTCCGAAACTGCGAATAATCTGGTCTTCGTCCCCCCATGAATCCGTGAGGATATTATCGGACTTAAAGCTGAACCACGATGAACCCGATGAGATGTCTGCCACCATGAAGGGAACGTCCTCAGAAGCAGGAGTAACTGAATCGTTCAGAAGTGGAATCGAAAATACAGGTTCGGTAGAAATGTTACGTTCCATACCTGGCATAAGCGGACGGAATCTGAAATTAGTGATGAGTAAGATTGAATCGATAAGGGATTTAGTTCGGATGAACAAGAGGGAAATGAAGGGTTTGTTAGGTGATGAGAATGGAGAGAAGTGCTGGGAGTTTGTGAATCATGATTCGAGGTATAGGAGGTATTAGAGGGAAATGTTTCGGCTATCCGTTTCCAGGATTATCTATCAGGCTGACTGTTGGATCTACAAGTTGAGAAAGTACGAAATCTCATCGACCATGAATGCAATACGGATTCGCATGAAACACCTTGATAGCAACCTCAGAAAGTACGAGTCGCAATACTGTATGTATGCTGTCGTTCCGCTGCAAGCGGTCGAAAGACCATTTTCTTGTCTATATAACATATATACATTAGTATGTGTGCGATAATCTTGGCCGGGTGCATGTATGGGGATGTGTGGACGAGAATTGCAGAAGGTCTTCAACCAAATCAATGGGAAAGACAAAGCCAAGGCCGATCGGCAATGACAGAGTTTTAGGGCTGGACAAGCGGCCACAGTAACCCATTCGAGACTTCAGTGTGCCACACGATCTATGTGAGGTGTTTAGGCAAGTAAACAGGTTGAGATTACGGGTCCACGGGGACCGATCCAGTCGGTCATTGGTGACAGTCCCTCATGTTTGCGAATAGTTCCTTTCATTCAAGGAGCTCTTGTGTGCTGATCGTCGACGACATAGTCAGGGGATCTACTAATGACCTCGAGGGGTAGCATTTAATCAGGATCGACTCCTTTGATCAGTTCATATTCGCTCCATTCTGTTATGATCAACTCAGAGGCCCAATCAGGTTGTGCCACGGGCCTATAAATATGAGAAAAGAGGACCCTCAACAAGTCATCACACTTGTTTCTCCACTGACATCATTTTCTAGTCCAGCTCCCGCATATTATACAGTACCTACCTTATATTCTTTAACATATTGACTATGTTATTCAACATCCCTATTATTATCTCCATCCTTTCGCTAGGATCTGTAGCACTCGCCGCCCCCGCACCGTCTGAATTATCACAACGTGGAGATGGGAGTGCCGAGATTGTCCTAGGTCTTCCCGCAGGTTCAAGGATGGTAGACGGAGATGATACCTCTGTCGGTGTTATGGGAGGTACAGGTAAAGATTTCATCTTGCAATGGCCAAAAGAGACTTTAGATAAGATTGGTAACAACGAACATACGGAGAAAGCAGTTTGGTGGGACGTTTTTGAAAGTCCTGAAAAATCTGTGATGAAATGGCATATCAAGGTACGTACCATCAGAATAATTCAGACATATCACTGTGATTGCTTTACTGAATTCAGAATTTGACTTGAACAGTGCCGAGCACGTATCAGCAGCAATTTCGCCAACAGCTACAGATTCGATCTTCTCACTACCGCGCCCTGGAAGAACTCCAAAGGTGATGTGAGCTCCGACGCTGCCGCCTTTGGATGCTTCTTGGGAGAGAGTGAATGTTATTCTGATTGTGAGAATTTCCCGCGTATCAAATACGTGAGTCTACAGATATCCAACATCTCTAATACAGGATTGGCCCCCCGTCCCCCTCGAGAAGCGTAAGTGTCAGTAGCTAATCATCGGTTCATTCCATCAGGATTGATCAATTTGGGTCGTTATCTAGTCTGTAGCTGTGTCCGTGACTTATGCATTGAAAGAACACATGTCCGTTTGACTTGTGATCAACCTTTGAAGTTCATGCAAGAAGTCAGAACAAATATACTGAGAAACGTTTCAGACTGTACGGTGTTTCATACAAGCTGAGCTCGGTAACGGCCATTCATTTTAAGATTGACTCGTTTTGTCCAAGAGCGAGTAGTGTGAAGCGGATCTACCGTGACGCGTAGGCCGACATTAGGCAAAGTATCCAAAGCATCCAGGCTGATAGCATCAGCTACATACGGAAGCTACACTCGAGATTCCTTTAAAGCGTCTGCGAACGTTAGTCCCGTTTGAGATGTATGAGGTGTCTTGTCCAATTCTCCTTTATAGATCAATTCGTCCTCTCCTGATTCCTCCGGAATGGTACTGTTGATGTAACCTTCTTGACGAGCAATAGTTTGCGTGGCAGGATTGTACCTTTCAGCCTATGTATACCAATCTTGAGATCAGCCAAATCCGTTATCATTCACTTGTAAAACCTCACTGACTTGCACATAAGTTTCGGTAGTTACCTTGACATTACCTTCCATTGTTCGCTTTTTCAGTTGATATGTGTTGACCTGCCACCGAGGTGAAGCCATTAGCCAGAATACAATGATATTTGAGCGGATACATGTGTTGACTCACTTTCCTTTGTTGACTTGAAGCGTCCTTGGAGCTCATGACTGCCCGCAAACTCATTCGGGAATTCAAGACGGCCAAGAAACCGACAACGTAGGTTTTGGGCATGGTCATCCTGGGCAAATATGAGCTACATGCGCAAGCTAGGCTGAGGTGAAGAGGAATGGATGAAGGTGTGTACTCACATGAAGAAACCAGTCAGATTCGAAGTTACATCGATTATAACTTCGTCAGGATGAGCGGCAGCTTTGGTAGTTTTGTATGCGAAGATGATAAGGAACGAGATTGCCCTACGAGGATGAGACGAGCCAGCTCAGTGCGGTAGCATGATAGGACCATATAGCTTTTCGTACTCACATGAGGGTAGGAGGTAGTTGAGTTTCCGCTGAAATTCTATGGAAAATAACACACAAAACCAGTTCAGTCAGACTCAATCTTTCGCATGGGCCACATGGAACTTACGCGAGTAATTTGTTGACTAATTGATCGGTCTGAATAAAACCTGATTTTGTCCTTGAGAGACACCACATGATGGAGGTTGTTATGATACAATCTGCTGCCATCGCTCCGGCGGTCTGAGGCATTACGTGAGTCATTAGTATCGTACTCATGGTTTCGTGACCGGTGCTCATGAGATCCCAACAATATGACTCACGTAGAGATAGATGAATATAGTGGCTTTTGTGGCGGACTGATGGATGTGCCGAACAAGTCAGAGCTATCTTAAGTGGGTATGTACTTATCACTAAGTCTTACCGAAGCTTCTGTAGCAGATTCAGAAGTGATCTTACTTCCTATTCCACCTATGACGGAGGTAAGGCTGGAGCGATGGAGTGAAACGGAATCAGTGTCCATAAACTGATAAATATAACTGAGATGTTAAGGTGCGCACATGAATGACATAATGATGCCGCCTAGGATGTTGTTTTTTCGGGATAGCTTATACGCTCGATCACAGTAGAATATTTGTACTCTCGCAGATGTCAGCGGTGCAATTATACCCAGCCATGAACTCCCTATAATCAAGTCCTTCAGTTATTCTCTCCATATAAGGAAGCTGGCTGATTTACTTACAGTCTGCGCTGGCAAATGTTCGATAGGTACCGAAATTGTTGACGAAGACATGATGAACGTAGGCTACATTACTGATACATCGCTGATCCGTCAACCCTGTGAATCCACCTTCTACCCCGTGGTCAGGACTTACAATATCGAAGCGATAGTTCCAAATAAAGCACACCATGCTACGAGTATCTTGATGAACCACCTATCTTCCACCGCATACGAGCCCCATTTTACCAATTGGGCGAGCATTACGCCGAAGAGGACGAAATCACTGATGAACCTAGAAACAGTATACTTCACTCAGCATACGGTTTCTGTTTTTGTTTCTTTTTGTCACATGATAAAGTAAGGATACAAAGACAAGCCCTATAAGTATTGGGCCTAAGTATAATCCAGTATGAGGTTCTAAGATAGCTTTTAGTCCTGCTTCAACGGCATCCGTGGAATTATCGGTGGCTGCGAGTCTACAGCAGTCCGACAATTGGTTAGGAAATATACGATCAGTTGGGAATATGCAAGTCACTTACTGGAGTAAATGAGGTCCACCACAGGTCGGATCGCCCCATATCACCTTATTGCCTAAGAATCCAGTGCTCATCTTCTAATGTAGGGAAAGTTGAGGATGTAGACGGGACTCGAAGAGTATATACGAGTATGTATACGGAATTGAGAGGGGGACCAGTCGAATCTCGACTATCGAAGTTGGTATCTCAGTGATATGAGATGATTAATCTCTATGAGCAAGTTTGATGTTCGACTTTCTTATATGTTCACTGGAAGAAATATACTTCCTTCGGTGATCAACTTTCAGCGGATCATCTGGAAAAGGGACGAGAGAATGAAAAGGTACAGATACACATAATCATGTACCTCGACTACAGCGATCATCATTTGTGTCTTCGACGTGATGGCTCATCATCGGCGGTTGACCTGAATGAGCTCCAAGACCTATTCCCACATCATTGCTCGGTTTCGGTTGAGGAAATCGTTTCCGAGCACTGTTCAAAGTTACCATCAGAGTTTAGGGCATGCGACTCCAATTGGAAGGGTCTGTGCCACTCGCCACACCGCAGTATGAAACGTTCCGCTCCGAGGAGGGTGAGAGGAGGGTCTGTGCCAAGAACCTAGATGTTCCTATTTCTCCCTTCGCTGGCTGATCAAGCATTGCACCCCTAGGTACAGGCAAGGGAACTCGAAAGAATTGAAAGGACCATGCTTGTGTATTGAGCCATCACTCGATGTAAGTCTCGTCCCCGCGGATCGAGAATTCAGAAGAAGCGCTCCGCAATATCAAACTCATTGATGCGTACAAGTACATGCCAAAAATCAGGCATGGCTCATGGTATTGTTGGTGCAATGCACTCATTGGCCGTATGGCCCTGGCTGAGCTTGAGGCAATTTGTATTGCATGCACGAACGAGACTATACACTTTCGTTTTGAATCTCAGCACCAAGAAATACTGGAATTTCGTACATTGCATTACAGTGCGAGCCCTAACCAACGGCACGACTATTGAACACGCCCATTCTCCTACCTGTTCCATGACCTTGCATTGTTCCTAATCCATCTGCGCCAGGTGTAGGGGGGTTCGAAGCGAATTGACCTCTGAACCTGAACTGGTTTTGATTCTGACTATCATTCACACTTGGCGTAGCCGTACTAGCTGTAGGGATGGGTTCAGGTATCTGTTGTCTATATGAAGTGACAGAAGGTGAATTAGGACGTGATGTTTGAGTTGATAGATATGGTGGTCTGCGAGGTATAGGTTGTTCAATCTTGCTTGTTGACGTCGTGGTCGAAGATACCAATTTTGCTGGAATAGGTATTCTCTTTTCGCCTCTTCCTCCGATACCGACTGAAGGAGTAGTATCGGTATTACCATCCAGGCCTTCTTCCCTATCCAATTCTCTGGCTCTGGATATAGCTACTTCATCCAAAGGTTCATATAACCCTTCGTCCTCGTCCTCGTCTACATCCACAGTAGTATTATCCATACTTGGACTTGCCCCTGGTCCCATCATTCCATTGACCATCCTTGATATACCCTGCGACATAGCTTCGCTCATTGCATTCACTGCTGATTCGCCTAGGTCGTTCAATAATGGTGTGGGAGATACAGATGGAGAGAGTATGCGAGGTAAGGCAAGAGAGAGATGAGCAGGGTAGACGAATCGATCTTGAATGACGGATCGAAGACGGGATAAGATGAGTTGTTCAAGTTTTGGTATATCTACATGGAACCAATACAGGATCAAAGGTCATTTTCTGAGTTCGAATTCATCCAGAACGAGAAGCGATCAGTGTGAAGGGTATATGCGTACCTTGTAGTTTGGCTCTACTACCTAGTAGACTTGTAGTCTTAAGATTCAGGTGGAAATCGGGAAGAAGACTAACATGGACATGCTGTCTCTCGTCAACCGGTTCATGTAGTTGGACACTCAACTACAATCATATCAACTATCAGCTGATGTCTCCTAAACCTGTGAGATCGGAGACAGAGAGCCAGCTAAACTTACAGTCCCGCCTATCGACACAAGCTCCACACCTAACGCTACGGGCAGTACGGCGAATCTGGGTCTAGGGAAATTGACCAGTACTGCGGTCGACAAAGATAGGGAAATGGAATCTAGGTAATCTACATCTATCTCTGAGCGCTATTAACATGACACAAGTAGATCACCATCAGCTGCTATATTTCAACAAGGAGTCCAGTGTCAGAGAAACACGTACGATCCTGCCTTGACCGTCCGCAGGCCGTATTCTAGCATTTGAGAGTAATGGGTAAGCTTTACCTAACGATAGTGAGGTGACCTCGATCGGATCCTATATACCACAATTGTCATAAAGGTCAGTCACAATGAAGAAAAGCGGGTGTAACACGCATGGAGAGTTGAACTCACAAGCCAGCTGAGATTCTTTCCAGTGGGATTCAGCCATTTCTCTATCCTCTGTCTTGCTCCTTCTTCACCATTCGCAGAGAGCAGATCGTTCCTGTATCCTTGTAACATCTGCGAAAGACGCATAACCCACATCAGCTTAATGATAAATCTCAAAGGGACTATTCGGCTGAAACTCACCTGAGCTAGTAGGACGTTCACCCAATCTGTCGACTCGGCAGCATGAGTAGCCATTTCGTAGTTTGTTTTCTGCAACAGCTGAGTAGGTGGCGGAGGTGGAACGGAGGTAGTGGATAAGAGGGCTTTCTACAATACGAAAAGAGCAGATACTATATCAGCATACATGACCAAGATAGCTGTACAATTGTACTGACTGACCTTGGCTTTCTCCGCTCGTCTCCTCTTCCAACCTTCCGCATCTATCTCCTCCGAAGGTGAGAATACCACATATCTCACGAAGAGCAGTACGATGATCAGGAAGGATGCTTGACCCAGTATGAATCCTTGCGTGAAGGTCCATGAGGATGTTGGAGGAGGTAGGGGAGAGAGGGAAGGAGGAAGGGGTGGTGTGTTGGACATGGTGAGGGGTGGGATTGATAAAACGATGGGGGAAGGGTATTATATTGACATTTCTTGATGATCTTCTTGTGTTTGGTCTGTCACATGTACCGTCTTCTCTGTGTTCTGTACGCTGTTTGCCAGATCGTTTCGAAAGATGATGCTCCGTATCTTGAATAGTCTTCGTTCTCTTCATCTAGACTCGACTGATCGTCAATGTTCAAAGTAGCAGTGATCAGGTTAATCCTCGGTTAAATCAATCAACCACAATCATATCTTAATTACTCCCCCCTCTTTTGGTTGGGTTTGTTTGGACTTGGACGCGCCTCTCTTTCCCTTTTCACCTGTTTGCCGTTTGCCGTCTGTCTTTGTTTTTCTCTTTCTTCAATCAACCAAGTCAACCTCTGCGTATCAACGACCATCACCCTCACTATCACAACCAAGTCACCTCATCCAGTAAGTCAACCGTCAAACTCTCAGTTCAAAATGTCATCTAACAACGTGCTCCAACAATCTAAAGGTGAGCTCTTCGTCATCCATCTCGTCGATGATCCCAGCTGACTAACCGAACGAATATCATAGTCCAACCTACCGCCTCTGCTTCCACTCAGCCACACCCACCCTCTTTCCTTCAAAAGAAAGGTCTCTTAGGGGGAGCAGGCAGAGGAGGTGCAGCGTGAGTCGCTTTGTTTCCTTCAGATGAATGGATCAAAGCTGATACCATGGGATTGGGATCGGAACAGTTCGATAGTCTCTCCTACGGATAATGTCCTTTCACCATGTTCAGCTAAATTGAGTGGAGCCAAACAGAGACATTTCCAAAAGTGAGTTGGGCTTTCAATTCGATGATGGACACCGGGAGGGTAGTCGATCCTTCTTCATGTAAGAACGTTCACCGTTTACTGACTACAACCTCTTTGCTTCGTTCAGAGGCAAACCAATCCTGCTGGCTAGTCAACTCTCGCAACTCGCTTCGTCGAGTTCCAACTCAAGTGTCAAAACGGATGCTAAGATTGATTTTTGATCAATACAACCAGCGACCTAGCGACCTAGCGACCTAGCAACCTAGTCGGACCTGAGGATTTGTGTTTCAATCCATACCAAAAATGCGGTAATCTTATCTCCTAATTTATATGCCACATTTCCTCCTCTTCCCATTCATTCTGCGCATTGACATATACTCATATTCATACCTTGTCTGTTTCCATTTGTCATAATTTTTCTCATCTTGTGTAATTGAATTTATTATTGCTATCTCTCACGAGTGACTATTCACATGCATGTTATCTTTTTCATCATTCCCAACCCTAGATTTGAACTACCTGTCCGAAACCGAAATCTATTCAATTCAATAATCTACTGATCTACTGATCTACTGATTTACTTTACAAGTCCTTGTCATATGCTGGTGTCCATTCCAAACCATAGCATCTAAATCCTCACACCATTCGATACTTGTGGCTTTAACAGATGCGATCTACTTACTCTCGACAGATGGCCAGAATCGTTGTTCGTACCAAAGAATAGTCTTGAAAGCCTGTGGTGTGAATGGATCAGTATACAGACCATATACTACATATTCCGGCTCTACTCACCTTTTCACATCTCTCCGCGACCTCACTTCCCAATTCAATGTCAAACTTATTCATCGCATTTTCGCACCTCTCTACAAACTCTGTGAACTCAGGTGTCGTCCAATTATCGCAGAATTTGATTAAAGCTTTTTGAGTCTCGTTGGAAGAGTTGTTAAGGTGTGAGAAGGTTTTGGCGTAGATCCAGGCGGAGTTGTATATCTAGGAATTGTAAGAGCGTGAGCATGATACTTTGAGCGATAAGTGAAGGTTTGTTGATTTTGAGACAAAATACGTAAGAGGATATGCATTTTGTGATGTACCAGGTATTGAGTGATACAATGAAATCGTAGAGTGTAGACGTACCTTCTCACTTGCCCAGAGAACCATCATCCCTTCTTCAATACTACCTAACGCTCCTATAACCTGCAAATAATCTATATAACCTCTTGTGATTGGGCTGTATTCCCCAAGTAGACCATACTTGTTCATATCCCTTTCTCTTGGTTTATCGTCAAATACCTCCAAGCCGTGTTGGGATGCCACGGATAGGAACCAGTCTGTCTCACGGAGGAGGTTCGTGGCTGACCAACCCAAGATGGGAACTAGGTCGGATGCCGGGAAGGGTCGGATGGCAGAAGAAGAGGGTGAGAGGTTGATTTTGGATAGGAGGGCAGCGGTATACTATAAGATAAATAAGGTGAGTACAATTTATCAAGTTTTTTTCGTGACATGTGCTAAGTCAGGAAGGATGAGGGATTTAGAGGTGAATACTTTTGAGTATGTTAAGAAGAGTTAGATACCTCTCGATGAATGATGAACGATGGGTATAGTTGAAGGTTACATGTGAGTACCAAAATGATTCTAAAGTAAGAGATGACTTCGACCCACCTTGATACCACCCTCATAAGCAAATAGATAATCTTGCTTCAACCATTCTTTCAACACTTCCGAATTTATACTACCTTCTCCGGACTGTTTAAGGAATTCATGTTGAGTAGCTAGCTTGAAGTCGTCCGCCTATACCAGTTGGAATTGTAAACATATCAGTTTGTGTGTCCGTTGGTCTTTCGTGTACAGCTATATTCACTATATATGATAGTTCACATAACTGTACAAATTCATCCTTGGTCGACTACCTGTTCAATAGGAGCAATAGATTTCGTCGGATACTCACGTATTTCTCTAGGAGATAATCTGTAAACTTCTGTTTCGTGCTCATTTCCACACTTGTATTTTCGAGATTGGGCGATACCGTTCACAAGAATGACAAGTGGAAGAGGCAGTATTCGTATATAAGCTATGTATGAATACCTTTACTTAGTATCTATGTCTTACAACCGAGTACTCTTATATTCCCCATTGCATCTTTTACAGTTCCGGTACTCTTGTAACAGATCTCAGATCTCGTTCGGATATGTTTACCCTTTAGCTTAACCTTATCCGTCCTCCGTTATCAGATCGGACCGACATCACCCCCCATCGCATCCTCATTCTTGGTATAGTATGCAAATCGATCCTCCTGGTTGTGATGCATGTATGTACATGCAGCTATTTTTAAGTCGTAGAACAGATATGCATGATGCATCAAGAGATCGTGCCAGAGTTTAAGCAGGAAACATATAACTCAAAAGATTGAATATGGTACGGTACGGTATGGTAATTTGTAGTCCAGTACGAATGAATACAGGGATCGCTTGTCTTTCATCTCCCCATAACTAAATGCATACGGTAACGTCTTGGTTGTAGAACATCGTGAGTAGGGAGGACCGAAATCAATATATATAAGTATATGGATCTTAATACGCATTGACAAGATAGGTATACCTGCAGTAGGCTTCGTATTGTACAACAACGTTGAGGAATCAGCAGGTTTACTTGGGTTCTAAACGACAAGCAGTTTGAGGACACGAGTTCGCACGAAACTCATTAACATGGTAACGATCGATACAGTAAACCCTTTCATGTGTTCAGCAACTTAGAGTTAGAAACTAAAGTGGGTTTATGTACATGTACGAGATCGCATCAGTAGGAGAAAGATAGATCCCCTAAAATTGTTTCGCTTGAACGAAATGATCCAGGATTTCATAACCGCAGGATGGACAAGGCAAGGAGTCGAAGATCAACCACAACGGGTCAGGTAGGTAATCCAAAAGCTATGAGGAGCTGAGGGAGAATTGAGAAACGGTTGAAACTCAGATTATAAGATAGAATGATCATCATCAATCTATATTTGTAGTATGTCAGACCATTGTTGCAGCCTTGTACGTCAATCATATCGTTTACTTGGACAAACAGCGGGGAACAGCACAATCAAGATTGTAGGGGGTTACCTCATAAGGTAGTTATATCAGCAGAACCAGCCTGATTAGCTATAGAAACCAATGTGATATCGTGAGTCAGTAACGTTTTGAATAATGTCAACGTGTGGTGAACGATCTTTGCAGTATCGGTATCGGTATACAGGGTTCAAATGCATCTCATCCCAACCCTAATCAAATCCCAATCAAGTCAGATCTAAACAGCTACGAGAGAAGAGAACCGTTTATTTCTTCTTGGGGGCTTTGTTGGTGATGTCCTCAACTTTCAATCCTGCGACGTAAATTGGGAGTATATCAGCTGGTGTCCTTTTTGAGAAATCCAAGATAGAATCAAGGGTATGGAGATTGTAAGATGTATATGAGATACATCCTATACTCCTACCCTATAATCATGTCTGATGTTCATATAAACGGACGACCGACTCACCAGGGGGAAGAGATTGCTTCAATTTCTCGGCCTTCTCAGCATCGTCCAAAACCAAAGTGTAAAGGTATCTAGAACATCTGATCTTGAACTTCGTTACGTGGGTAGGAGCTTTCTTGGCGGCCTTGGTCTTGAGGGCGGCACCGGTAGGAGGTTTGATGGAGGTCTTCTTGATTCGGGCGACTGTGAGGTTGGTAGGGGATGTACATGGGATATGGGTAAGAAGGATAGGTCGAATGGAAATTTGTTGGTGGTTGAGTTCGGAAATGGATAGTGAAGGATAACATAAATCATACATCTGTCAGCATCCATTTCATCACATCTCCTGATGTATAGTCCAACACAACTCACGAGTAGCGTCCTTTCTTCGAGCGATCTCGAGGAACTTTTTGATGTCTTTGACTTGTTGGGGCTATAGAGTGATATATAGGTTAGCTACTGTTTTGCTTTATTTTCATTCCATCCGAGTCGTTTTCTTCCATTCGTCCTATTCGTGTGACCAGTCCTGTCTAGCCTTTGATCCAAAACGGTCTGGATGATCTACACTTTTCGATAGTGATGATAATGTCCGTTACGACCCATCTTGTCTGTTTCCCACGTCTATACCCTGCCGAATCTATCTCCAACACTGATTTTTTCTCCCTCCAACCGTTCGTTGATTGACCTTTGTTCTTCCCGATGTCCAATCCGTCTCATCTAATCCATTCCAAGCTACTGCTCTGCACTATCCGCTAAAGGTCGACTCGACTCACCATTTTGACTTGACCTGTATATACCTTGATGTCTAGGGAGCAAAACGGATCAGAAGATGTTTTCTTTTTAGCTGAAATCAACGGTGGAACCATCCAATGCAGGGTATGCAGCAAGCAGCAACTACCAACAATTCTCATCCTCAGTCTGTCGCATGGTCGATGGAAATTTCACAAAACGCCGATACCCCTCAAAACCACCCAGAGTCAAAACACCGACTGTGTGGCGCGGGGGGAAGACAAATCGCGAACGTCGGAGATAAGGTGCTTAACCGGGTCAATTGAATCCACTTCACCATACGTTTGCGAGCTTACATGTTTAAATCCGACAGCCGATTTATCCCATCCACCTACCCACTGGGTGGTCTACCATTCATTCATTTTTCACTCAGCCCTCCCTCACCATCGCACTTGCCTTCTTCTTCATCCTTCAAGACTCTTTCTTCTCTTACCTTCATCCATCAACCAAAAAAGAAGCATATCAAAATGGTACGCTACCACTCTATACAACCTAGGCATCACGTCTACACACATTTTTTGGATACATGAAACAATCTTCAGCAAATTGGATAGTACGGTCACGGTTACCTTTACGACTTTAATTAGGAGATGAAGGATATATCCGTGGTAGATTCGACTAGAATTTGGAAAAGAGATGTACGGTGTTGACTTGGTCCGGATCTTTCGTCTCCCTGTTCATTCGTATGAGTGAAGATGGAAGATTTGAGAGTGGATCATTCAGGTCAAACCGCCTCTTCCCCTGAGGATAGTTGGATCCCAACCGTATCTTGTCGAATGAACTTTTCTTTTATTCCTCCTTATGGGAATAGAAGGACGGTGATGATTTCT
This sequence comes from Kwoniella europaea PYCC6329, assembly GCF_036810445.1. NCBI lineage: Eukaryota > Fungi > Basidiomycota > Tremellomycetes > Tremellales > Cryptococcaceae > Kwoniella > Kwoniella europaea. The sequence continues at coordinate 1,093,553 of NC_089488.1, read as the reverse complement.
ACAAATAGCATGACTGTCATATCGATCGATCTACCTCGATTCGATTCGACAATATGTCCTCTGCTATAATTGCTGTCTTTTCGACCATCACATTTACCTCTTTCATGTAACCTGTTGGGTGATTCCTCAGGTTCGGATTGGGTTGTATGATGGTCAAACGAAAAACCCTAGAGCTCCGACATGACGTGATGCCTATTTATCTTCGAAGAAAGAGCATCGCTGATGGTCGTCTCAATGACCCCCTTTTCCATAAATAGCCTAAAGCCGCTAAAGGAAAATCTAAGCCCGCTTCCGCCCCTTACGGTACCAAGAAAGCCGTCAAGAAGGACCAAAACCCTCTTTTCGAGAAGAGATCCAAGACTTTCGGTATCGGTGAGTACTACTTCCTTATCATCATCTCAACTCCATCATCTTTACCTTGTTTCTTTCATAGATTCATGTCTATTCCTTTGCGGTAGAGTACTGATCTTCGATTGCGTATGTATACAGGCGGTGATATCCCTCCCAAGAGAGATTTGACTCGATTCGTAAAATGGCCCGAGTACGTTAGACTCCAAAGACAAAAGGTCATCCTCAACCAACGATTGAAGGTGGGTCATCACTCGATTAGCTTCTATAGAGTCAAGTCCGATTTTCAATGCTCAATGCTGATTGTGTTATTTCCGGCATTTTTTTTAGGTACCCCCCGCCATTGCTCAATTCTCTCAAACTCTCGACAAGAACACTGCCACCCAACTCTTCCAATTGCTTAACAAGTACAAGCCCGAGTCCAAGCAAGAGAAGAAGGCCCGATTACCGAAGCCGAATCAAAGGCCAAGGAAGGTGACAAGTCCACCACCAAGGACTCCAAGAAACCCGTCTTTGCCAAATACGGTCTGAACCACGTTATCGCTTTGGTCGAAGCTAAGAAGGCCAAGTTGGTCGTCATTGCCGATGATGTTGACCCTATCGAACTTGTCGTCTTCTTGCCTGCTCTCTGTAGAAAGATGGGTGTACCTTATGTGATCGTTAAAGGAAAGGCCAGACTTGGTTTGATCACCGGAAAGAAGACCTCTTCTTCCGTCGCCATCACCGATGTCCGATCAGAAGACCAACAAGCTCTCGCCAACCTCGTTTCCGCCGCTAAGGCCAACTACCTCGACAAGGCTGAGGAGATCAGACGACACTGGGGTGGTGGTATCCGAGGTAACAAATCGTAAGTCAACCTTAATACCCAATATCCGACAGTGTGTGTATACGGAGGAATACATGCTGATTCCTGTTTTTCACCTCGCAGCGTTGCCAAACTCAGAAAGAGAGCCAAGGCTCTTGGTCAAGATGCCAAGAAGATCGATGTTTCCCTTTAAGCGGGTTTCATATGAGATTCAGGTGGATGAAGTCTTTAAGATAGGTCGTGTTGATTAAGGGTTTTTTTCTCCATACTATTGATACATCTATTTTATTGACATGTATGATATGGCTATAACGAATGTGTTTTGAGTTTGTGTTTGCGTTCATTGCTGCAACTCTGTTTCTGTAAAATTGATTACTCAAAAGTGTACAACGAAAAAGTCTAAAGTCTTTTTGTCTGAGAGTCTGAAATATTACTCAAGCTTGAACCACAAGTGGAATCACAATCAATCAACTGGACCAAACAGTCCTTCTCCTCAGTTTTTCTTTCACAATATTCATTCCTTCATTAGCATTTCTTATGCTAGAGCCATCATCTGTGCATGCCATATCTCTAACATGTTATAGACCATACATGTAGATATCATTGAGTGATGTATAGTATAGTATGGTAAAGTGAGAAGAGAAGAGAATGGGGGTTGACCAATCAATTCGCCACAAATGGTCAATCTCATTCATCTATCGTATCATCAAAGATCAAACAACGTGGCACGAGCCTTTTTGGTATTTGGGTTCCTGTTTTTTTTCAGATACAGCATAACTCTGATATATCTGATCGTATTCGTCGTATCAACTAATCATACATTGCACTCACCAACATAATCTGTCCTTCTCGACCCATCCCAGGAATATCATCAACCATGGCCGACGCATCTTCTTCCACCGCCCCACCCCCCGAGGCTGCCCCAGTACAACCAGAAGGTACTTACTCTCTCGAACAGTTGAAGGAACACAACACGCGAGAGAGTCTGTGGATGTTGTTGCATGATAAAGTCTATGATATCACGGCTTTCATGGATGAGGTGGGTTCAGACTGTCGTGTTTTTTTCTAAGTTCCTGAATGAGAATGAGAGGTAGGGGTGGTTAGGTGCTGAAGGGGCCATGTCAATTTAAATTGATCAGGTAGAGATGATCGAGATCGATTGAGAGATCATTGAAAGGTTGAAGCAAGGATGACTTAATTGTATAATTCGCTCCGATTAGAAATATCGGGCAGGGAATCACAGACAGTGAGATGAGATGACTGACTTGGATTAATTCTATGTTTCATGTTTATAGCATCCAGGTGGTGATGAAGTGTTGATCGAAGAAGCAGGTGAGTCCTTCCAAATCCATCGATAGTAAATCCAATCCGATCAGATACATGTACGGATTCCATAAACACTCTTCGTCATATCTTCACTCCTGTATTCATTGGGTCGTAAATGGACAAACGCTGATTTCAATCTTACGTTGTACAGGCCGAGACGCAACAGAGGCATTCGAAGATGTAGGACATTCAGACGAAGCTAGGGAAATGTTGCCTAAGATGTTATTGGGTGATTTCTACGGTGAGGTGAGTAGATGGTCCATTTTGACTTTCGGTTTGTCCTCTTGGTACGGGAAAATCAGCAGATACAATGGATGGTAAAGAAGGTATTTTTTTGGGGGGGAAGATGAGGATTGTCATGATTCCGGAGGCTTCAGAATCGGATGGGGGCAGCGTTACGTTTCCAGAATACATCCTCAATCGATCGATCTCACAGTTTGATCGGAGAGGAGACACTTAGAAGTGGCAACGGACCAGAAATAATCCCTCTTGAATCGAAAGGGAAAGGTTGAGCTAATCTCATTTCGATCTTTCATTAGAAAAAATCCAAATCGAAGAAATCACTCTCTTCAACCGGTGGATCAACTTCTTCTTCAGGGTGAGTACACCAAGTCATTCATCGTATCGACTCAATGGGGTATCCGAAGATGTTACTCATCTGTTGGTTTTGTCGTGTGAATAGATTCCCAATTTGGGTCGTACCAGTAGCTTTACTCGCTGCCTTCCTCGCATGGAGGGTGTTCTTAGCTTAATCAGTCTGGTCACATTTCAAAAGACTACATGAGGGGGTGGATAGTAGGTGATTGGACGTTGTTGTTGTAGATGGGACAGAGTGTTATAAAACATACATGATCAAGTTTACGTTTAATATATATAGAGAGGGAAAGAAAGGTCATTAGGTTTCTTTCCTGCTGTTTATGGTTTCGTTGTTTATGCATTTTCTCATCATGTTTCATATCAACGTATAGTACATGAACCATCGGCATATCATATAATCGCTCATCATTATTGAGTGATCTATCGTCTAAACGGAAAGTAGTATAGTACAATCTGTATCGTATAAGATACACAGGCTAAGCCTTCCCTCTCACTTCCTTCCATCCCATCCATCTTCACCCCACGGGCCACCCTTCCTAGCCCAAACTTTCTGTAAGATCTCATCCTCTTTTCCTATCCCCTTACCATCCAATCCATTATGTTCCATCGCAAATACCAAATCCAACAGTGTAAGCACCTTATCATCTTCCACTTTCTTATCTTCGACATCACCACCCTCTGTTTCTTCTTTCTCTACCAGTATCAACCGTCTAGTTGGTTGACGTATAGTAGGTTTAGACTTTTTGTTTGGTCTTTCTTTCTCTTTTTCGATATCAGATGTATTGGTATTAGGTGTTGAAGGTTCAGGTGTTTGTTTATTGCTATTGCTATCTCTGTCGATTGGAGAATTTGTAGTTACATTTGATGATAATTTTGATTTCTCCTTCTCTTTATCTTTCTCTTTATCTAATTTCCTTTTCTTACTTGTACTTCCACCACCAGCCAGGGGACTAGATATACTAGGTACATTTCCAGTCATCCAACCGTATTTCTTACCCATCCCTACTGATCGCATGGCAGTTGCGTTCGCCATCTTATGTTGAACTTCGGCAGATACATCTCGTGGATTGATTTTCCCCTTTTTCGAACTTGAATTTCCACTCTTGGTAGTTGATTCTCTAATAGCACCAAACATTGGTGTCCCACCTCCTGACCCACCTGCAGCTGGGGTCGAATAGGATGATGGAGAAGGTTTTGATATTGGTGTACTTGGTCCCCCTCCAACCCCACCGTCGTCAGGATTAAGGGAAAGGGAAGATGCACGATCTTTTATTTTTTGTAATTCAGCTTCTTTAGCTAATCTGTTCATTCTGCTTTTCCTGAATTCCTGTTCTTCCTCTCTATATGATTTATTCACTAGGTCTAGTACTTGGGAAGGATCTGAGGTGATTCGACTTGACCACATTGCTCTTCCACCTTTTCCACTTCCACTGGCGTTGGTACTGGCATGGTTGCTGTCCGCATTATTTGATCCGGTTAGAGGTGGGAAATATAGGTGAGAAGATTGTGTACGATGTTGTTGAGCTTTGATAGCGGAGGAAAAAAGTGCTTTGATACGGTTTTCAATTGTTGAAAGTAGGTAAAGTGAGGCGTCTGGATCAATGGTGACTCCATGGTCTTTGGCTATACCCATTCAGAGTAAGAATATATCAGTAATGAGGTCATGATTCACTTGTATCTTCATAGATGATCACATACCTATAGAATCTACTTTCTCCTTCAGAGCTACCTTTCCTATCAGATCGGTCCTCTTGGCACGAGAGTTGAGACCACTTATGGAAGATGAGACGTTGATCGACTTCCCGACGTTGAGACGACGGGCTGCATCTTCTTCTGCCTGTAAGAGATGCACAGATAAGTATCAGATGAGGAATGGCGTCGTTCTGACCGTCACTCTGTTACTTACCCTCAGATCGAACGTGTCTCCTTTAGTCTTCTGCATGTTGTTGAAGCTATGGTTGAATCGGATGACTTCGAGTCCCGGTACAGACTGATGTGCACCCACTGGTCGAAGGGAGGTCCAGATGAACGGACTTGGTCACAACCGACCTTGTTGCTTGGATGTATGGGCGGAGACGAAGAAGATGGATATCATGGTTGTTGTTTTGTAAGATTCGTATAGTCGTGAGTTGCCACCAGAAGCACTATCAATCCAGGAACACTACCCATTAGGCGCACCCCATCTGGGTTTATGTACAATTAGGCGTGGGTAGAGGCCTACCGCGCCAACATGAGATGGACGCGAGGAAATAACATCCAACTAGCGATGTTTTCATTTTCACCTCTCACTTTCACTTGATCATCGTCGTATCTTCCTAAACACCACCTTGTCTTATTTATCACTTGGCCTTTTCAAGCTGGAGATAGGACAATCATGGTGAGCTGCTAGATCTCATGGGTAAATAATCCAGCTGACCATACCTGCGCACATCGCCAGAATCCCTTATTGGCAGCTTCGAACGCGACTCCTGGTGGGGCAGGCGCGGATGATGACAAGTTGTCTGATTATGTACCCAATTCGAGGGACTTGTCAGTCTCCAGAGCTGTAAGTCTTCCCATTCGTACATCGCTCATCTACCTATGTGCCTTTCGCTAACATTGTCTTTCCTCTACTACGCAGCCATCGGCAGTAGCTTCTGACGAACATCATATAAATACTGCACCTCAAACCCCCGAACCGGAGCAGGAACAGGACAGCGAAGATGAGTTAGAGGATGAACAGTTTGATGAAGATGATTTGATGAATGGATCGGTAAGCTCGATCTTCCTCTATCATCCGAGTGTGTGATATGGAAAAAAACAAAAAATATCAAGCTGATTATCCAATGATTCGTAGGCCAAAGCAGCCAAGAAGGCTGCTCAGTCATCGGCGCGAAAAGCTGCTAATGCAGAGAGGAAAGCCCAAGTGGCTGAGATCGGTAAAAAGAGGGGTGCGATGGAACAAGCAAAGGTTAGTTAGCTGTTTCCTTCTCCCGGTATTTCGAGGAACCAGCTAATCTAGTCAACTGCAACTAGTTCGCCGATTCGATCAAACGATTTCAGTATCTACTCGGTCAGACTGAACTGTTCCAGCATTTCATTGATCTCAAGGTGAGCTGAGCTGATCCACGACTGTTGTCCTTTTCATGAGATCAGCTGACAGCTGTATGCAGAAACAACGTGAACCTGAGTTCGCCAAGATGTTGGACGAACAAATGGCTAATCAGAGTGGGAAAGGAAAGAAAAAAGCAAAGTGAGCTGATTAATCAGCCGACAAGGTATGACAGCTGACTCGTCCATTCCAGTGATCATCGACATCGAAAATCTGAGAAGGAGGAAGATGAAGAATTATTGAAGGATGAAGATGCAGAGGATGAAGCTTATGTCTTTGAAGAAAGTCCTCCTTGTAAGTCAACTGAGCATTCCTTACTCTATACTCTAGCTGACGCTCCATGCAGATGTCAAAGGTGGTAAGATGAGAGATTACCAAGTCCAGGGTTTGAACTGGATGGCTTCGTTACATCATAATGGTATCAATGGTATCTTGGCCGATGAAATGGTAAGTTGTGTGATGGTAGTTAATGGTGCAGCAGCTAATTAGATCCTGGATTTGATGATCATAGGGTCTCGGTAAAACCCTTCAAACCATCTCTTTCCTCGGATACCTCAAATTCCATCAGAATATCCCTGGTCCTCATCTCATCGTCGTACCCAAATCAACATTAGACAACTGGTATAGAGAAGTGAACAAATGGGTGCCTGGCTTTAACACTTTGGTATTACAAGGTACCAAAGAGGATAGAGTAAGCTCGGCTCACCTACTATTTGACCATACGGAATCGCAGCTAATCATGATCTGTTTAGGCCGATCTCATCAACAAACGAATCCTTACTCAAGACTTCAATGTCCTCATCACTTCATACGAAATGTGTCTTCGAGAGAAATCTACTCTTCGGAAGTTCAGTTGGGAATACATAATCATCGATGAAGCTCATCGAATCAAGAATGTTGATTCGTTGCTCAGTCAGATCATCCGAACCTTTACGAGTAGAGGTAGATTGTTGATCACCGGTACACCTCTGCAAAACAACTTGCAAGAATTATGGGCGTTGTTGAATTTCATCCTACCTGATGTCTTCTCCTCGAGGTGAGCTCCCCTATCTACGTGCATAGCTTGAACGTGAAGCTCACTCTGCGTATGTAGCGAGGATTTCGATGCCTGGTTCAAAACCAAAGATGATTCCGATTCCGATGCAGTCGTCAAGCAACTCCATAAAGTCCTGAGACCCTTCTTACTTCGACGTGTAAAAGCGGATGTGGAACACTCCCTTTTGCCCAAGAAGGAAATCAACTTGTATGTGGGTATGACAGAGATGCAGAGGAAATGGTATAGGATGTTGTTAGAGAAGGACATCGATGCGGTCAATGGTAAGTTGGATATCTGCAGATTTTTCCATATGCGGACGAGTATCTGATAAATCATTTTCTAGGTGCTTCGGGCAAGAAAGAAGGAAAGACGAGATTATTGAACATTGTCATGCAATTGAGAAAATGCTGTAATCACCCTTATCGTGAGCTGAGTTGCATTGTTGATCGGACAATTTAGCTGATGCAATTTGTGTAGTCTTCGACGGAGCCGAACCTGGACCACCTTTCACCACTGATGAACATCTCGTTGATAATGCCGGTAAAATGGTCATCCTCGACAAATTGCTCAAAAATATGAAAGCTAAGGGGTCGAGGGTTTTGATTTTCTCCCAGATGAGTAGAGTGCTGGATATCCTGGAAGACTATTGTCAATTCCGCGGACATCGTGAGTCGATTCTTGATTTTTTACTGGGATATAACTCACGTCTTCGTGTAGAATACTGTCGAATCGATGGTAACACACCACATGAAGATCGTATATCCGCTATTGACGACTACAATGCGCCAGGAAGTGAGAAGTTTGTCTTCTTACTGACCACTCGTGCGGGTGGTTTGGGTATCAATCTGGTCACCGCGGATATCGTTGTTCTTTTTGATAGTGATTGGTTAGTTATTAATTTCCTAAGAATCACAACATAGCTGATGAAACTGTGCAGGAACCCTCAAGCGGATCTTCAAGCGATGGACAGAGCGCATCGTATTGGTCAGACTAAGCAGGTCTATGTGTTTAGGTTCATCACCCAAGTAAGCTGCTTCGTTACACCCAACAAACCCGTCAGCTGACTCCTTTGATCTTTCGTAGGACGCAGTCGAAGAACGTATCCTCGAAAGAGCTACTCAGAAACTCAAGCTTGATCAGATGGTCATTCAGGAGGGGCGATCACAACAGGCTCAAAAGGGTAAGCTGCCCATAATGTACTTCTTCTTCTTCAGAGAGCTTATCTCGGTTGTAGTTGGTCAAAACAAGGATGAGCTGCTTGATATGATCCAGCATGGTGCTGAGAAGATCATCAACAACTCTGCCAGGTAAGCTGATCTGTCCCGCTTGTCGCCAATACTAAGCTAACGATATCTTAGTATGTTGATCGATGATGATATCGACGAAATCATCAAACGAGGTGAAGAAAAGACTGCTGAGCTCAACAGTAAATACGCTGGTCTGGACCTCGATGCTTTGAACAACTTCAAGTCGGAGTCGATGGTGAATACCTGGGAAGGAGAGGATTATGCTAACAAAGTAAGCTAATTTTCAAAACGCAGTTGTGCTCTCAGCTTACTGAGTATTTTACCTTTTATACAGAGAGGGGGTAAAAACCTTATCTGGATCGAACCGGCAAAGAGAAAGGAAAAACAATTATTCGATCGACCAGTACTACCGGGATCAACTTAACACCAGCGCACCCAAATCTGATAAACCCAAGATCTCTCGACCACCTAAACAGGTCAATATCAATGATTTCCAATTTTACCCACCTCGATTGGTAGAACTGCAAAATAAGGAATTTGACGCTCACAGGAAATCTCTAAACTACGTGGTGCCCTCGCGAGAACCTGAGGAGGGTGAGACGCCCGAACAGGTCGAAGCGGAACGTGCGGAAGAGCAAGAGAGGATTAATAATGGTTAGTCACCCGCTCAAGACACGCTATTCAGTTCAAGAGAAGATGCTGATTTCGATTTGATGTGATTCTTTTAGCTGAACCCCTGACTGAGGAGGAAGCCGCTGAAAAAGATACGTTGGTTGGAGAAGGTTTCCCCGACTGGCAAAGAAGACACTATCAAGCTTTCGTTCGAGGAGTCGAAAAATTCGGTAGAGATGCTCTGGATAAGGTTGCTCTTGAGATTAGCGATCATACGGAAGATGCTGTACGGGAATATGCGGCGGTGTTCTTCGAGAGGTATAAAGAGTTGAAAGGTGGGTTGTGGTCTTGTAGTCACTTACACGTGATCGATGTGGGAGTGTTTCTAATTGAGGGATATGAGACTGACTCTTTGGTGTCTTTTCGATAGATTGGGAAAAAGTGATGGAACGTATTCGAATAGGAGAAGATAAGATTCGTGAACAGCAAGATCGAATTGACGCCCTTCATCGCAAAGTGAAAGCTACCAAATTCCCCTTACAGGAATTGAAGATTGTGTACGGACAGAATAAAGGTAAAACGTACTCAGATGAGGAGGATAGATTCTTGTTGGTTAGGATGCACCATCATGGGATCGAGAGAGATGATTGTTATGAGTTGATCAAGAGAGATATAGGAGAATGGCCTTTGTTCAGGTAAGTCACAACTATTATTTCACTTATTTCTACACCTTTCTTTCTATACCATCCAATTCATTTCGTGAATGGGCATGGTAATTGCGATGAGGACAACAGATCTGACTGAATTTCTCTGTGTGATGTAGATTCGACTGGTTCTTCAAATCGCGTACACCCGACGAATTGAAACGACGAGCCCACACCTTGTTACTATGCGTGATGAAGGAGGAAGAAAAGGAAGATGATAAGAAACCTGCTATCAAAGGTGGTAAGAAACGACCCATAGATGAATTGAAATCTGGTCCGGGGTCTAGGGATACGACGCCTAGTAGTGTGGGTGGACAGAAGAGTGAGTGCAATATTTTCCCATCATGCGTGACAATCGATTGTTCGTGCTGATGATGGAATGTGTTTCCTTGGAATTATAGATAAGAAGAAGAAAGTGTAAGATGTTATATGGAGACCTCACCTTGACCCAGCCCTCATGACTGATAGATCAGGAGCAACAGGAAAATTTACTCGTGGTCATCAATGTGGTCTATGACACGTACATGTAGATCTGGCCATCATGGAGTATGAGTTTGTAGTTTTTGTACGATCTGTTTGGAATGAATGCATATCTAGATATTTCCGAACGTATTCGATGGAGATCTACAGAAGCATTTAGGCGGAGTATTTTCGCAATGTGATGATGACTTTAAACATACTCGTCCATTTGATCACATCGACAACACAGACCATGCATCTCTTCGCATTCCACTGCTCTACTCTTACATCCCTCGCTCCCGCATCGCCATCGCAATCAGAATCGTTTTCGGTTGCATGCTCTGAGATTGAAGTAAGGTGAGATTTTGCGGCTACGGTTATACACTCACTCGGTTGATTGGTAGACTGGTAAGCGCCTTTAAGCGCCATTGAGATCGATCCGATCCATTGTAACATAAAAACAATAATAATACTCGTATGTTGATGATGTTATACTCATGCAACTTACTTCTACTCATCGTCTAGTCTACTATCTCCATATCGTATCCGCCAGCACGCTCCACCAAGCTAGATAGATACATGTGATGTCCAACTTACTCAAATTCAGTATCGCCCCAGCAGTAGAAGCCACCGAAGCTCCACCGTGAGTTGATCTTTCGTCATTCGATAAGGTAGACGATTGATCTTGACAATCCATCCTGATTCATATCTTGTCTTGTTCATGTATCAGTATCCCAAGAGCCCAGGCATGGGGGCGTGAATATCTCCTCTCCCCAACATACGGGGATCTCCTAGACCTTTCTCAAGGTGTACCTAAAAACGCTCCTCATCCATCTGTCCTGGAGGCATTGGCCGGATCGTCAAGTGATCCCCTATCAGCGAGGTATGGTCCGATACTAGGTGAATTAGCTTTGAGAGAAGCGTACGCAGAGGAAATTAGAGTACAATATCAACTCCCTTCTTCTTCCTCCACCTCTACTTCTCAGTCTACGAAGGATACTGCAAAGTTGGTTCCGGGATCGTCATCGAATCAAGACGGTTCGACCCAGTCACCTGAAGCGGAAGTTAGTAAAGGCAAAGGAACGGTCAATTTCGATGATATATCAATAACAACAGGATGTAATATGGCATTCCTCGTTCTCATCATGGCTTTATGTCCTTCTGGAAATTCCTCTGTGATGATTCCACTGCCATCATATTTCAATCAGATGATGGTTTTTTCACTACAGGGTGTTGAACCTATATATATCCCTGGGGATTTTACGAATGGATTTAAACCGGATATACAAGCTGCTAGAAATTACCTGTCAACTGTAAACGAAGAAGGGAAGCCGAAGATGATTGTGTTAGTATCGCCAAACAATCCCACTGGAGCTGTTTATAGACATGAAGAATTGAAAGAATGGTATGATCTCGCTAAGAAACATGGAATGGCACTGGTGTTGGATGAAACGTATAGGGATTTCGTGGAGGATGAACAAGGTGGGAGAGGGGTGCCTCATAGGTTGTTTGAGGAGGAGGATTGGAGGGAGACCTTGGTTTGTCTAGGAAGTTTTAGTAGTGAGTTGGAGTCCTAATCTGCTATTCTATCTCTTTCGCATGTCATGGCATGTAGAAGACTCCCTCAGACAGAAGATCGTTGCTGATTCAATGTCTTGGAATGGCTTACAGAAGGATATAGGATACCCGGGCATAGACTTGGAAGTATCATTGCTAGTCCTGCTTTATTAAAGCACGTAACGACGATAAGCGATTGTATGCAGGTGAGTCAAAGTCCAAGTTTCCTCCTATCATGTCGTATATGACATATATCATCTTGGACTTCCTTGATGTACTAACCCCCCGCATCTTTCCTGAATTGGCTGATTGGCTAATTGGATTGGCTTGATCACATATAGATCTGCGCACCTCGTCCACCTCAAATCGCCTTATCTCCCCTCCTCCCCTCCCTCCGATCAGACCTAGAAGAATCTTCCAAAGCTCTCTCTCATCGACGACATCTCTTTGTTGACGTGGTCAACAAAGTTCAAGGGTGGAAGGTAACTTCCATAGGAGGATATTTCGCCTATGTCTCTTTCCCCAAGGAATACATACATGCTTCTGCGAACGTCGGATTGAAAAGGAAAAGATTAGGAAGTGAGGATATATCTCTGATCTTAGCCAAGAAGTTCGGAGTGGTCACGCTTCCTGGGAGCTTCTTCATGCCTGATTTAAAGGATGATGAGATTTGGGAAAAGGATGTTTTGAAGGGTGGGGAAGGGTTGAGGGAAGATATCTGGTTGAGGTGAGTGGAACCACTCGAGGTGGAACAAAATGATCCAGACTCATCATTCACTGGTCTTGTCGGTATATGCTGACTGTTGTGTTCATACAGATTCGCTGTGGCTAATGTAGGAGACGAAGTGATCCTCAAGCTTGGACCAAGACTAGAAGAGATGAACAAGTTGATGGGGATTGGGGAGTTGAGTAAAACGGAATAAGAGGGTATAACAAACCTCCATTGAGGATATTTCAGCTTCAACAGAAGACAGACTCGTAGGTACTTTATTTGGGATATATTTCTAGAGGGTATAATAATGCATCTATTGGATTATACATATGACAAATATGTTGGTATCCATCCGATCCGTTCTAGTGTGAGAGAAAGAGTCAATTAAGCGGTGGTCGGATTTGTATTTTGCGCTTGAGATTGAGCTTGTTTCTCCAACATTCGCCTACAAAGAGGGAGACAGGAGATCAGTAAGGGTTCTCCTCCTTACAACATTTGACGGATTGGAGGGAAAGATGGACAGTGAGGGATGATTGAGGAACAGTTGTTTCGAGAATTCATTATGATCATATCACCAGGTTGGTTCTGTCTTCTTGTGATCAAACAGATTGTTCGAGTTAAGATATCGCTCGCAAACACTTTGACTCACCTTCTAGCTTCTAGGATCATCTTCTCTTTCCTCTCCCTCAACCCCATCTCCCTCTTCTCTCTTGTATCTTCCCAATGCTTCTTTCCTTCCGCCTCACTAATACTGACAGGAGTGGACGCTCCCGAATCAACGTCATCTGGTAACTCCTTCTCTTTACCTTTATGCGAAGGCGTAGGAATTCGCGATGAGAGGTTATATCGATCGATCAATGATGAGTTCTTGGTATTTTGGGATTTACCATTGTTCGATGAAGGCGTGGTAGTAGTGGTTGTGGTGGTAGATGGAGGAGGGGTGGTGGGGAGCAGAGAAGCGGGAATTTGGAAATTTGGTGGTGGCTATAGTATCATCATGCAAGCGATAGCATTAGCGTTAGCATGAGTATTATATACGTTATGGGAGTTGAGGCGATAACGTACAGTTGGTAATGTGCCTCTCTCCAATATCTCTTCAGAGGTAGCTTGAGCGCTCCTCGTTCTTGATAACGAGTATATTATGTTTGGTAGTGGGACATGAGGGAAGGCTCCGTGTATCGTGTCAACCTGTTGACGTTGAAGTGATTAGCTGATCATGTTCATTTGATAGGTATATCGAGGTTTGGTACCGTGTCCATTCCACGCCATGATGATATTCATATGGAAGAAAAGGATAAAAGCTTACCATACTAGGTGTCACTCCCCTTATACCACCTTGCGTATTATTGCCTGGTTCTACAACATCAACGCAGAGTATTAGCAATCAGGTCGAACGAAGGCTTGCCTTCGCAGGATGAACAGAAACTCACTCGATCCAGTGATCCATCTTACCAAGAAGTATATGGTGGCTATGATGATGATGGTAGGTATGATATCTTCCATTTTCAACTTGGGTTATGCAGTTCTATGTTAATGCTCTCTAATAACACACTAGATCTGGTCTACTCAAGCTCTAAGGTCGGATTTACGAGCCAAGTATGTTGCTGATGTATGAGTTGTTGGCCCAAATATGAAAGGAAAGGAAGGAGAAACAACGAGTGAATCGGGGTAATCCGAGTGACCAACACCTAATGTGCAATGACCCCCAACGGAGTGGCGATGACATGATCCAGATTGCATGGGATCCGTGGCACAACATCTGAGACGAGACGTAACCAGTATGACCCTCGTACAAGTCACATCACATCGCTCTACATAAGCTCCTGATGGTCATCCACTACGTTTACAGCTGTAAATCACGATTAAACATCCCAAGTCTGCATCGTACCGCAATCTCCTCTATCGCATTTCGCAGTTGGACAAGCAATGGCGAGGGCATCGGCAGTATGTCCATTGAGGTGTTGGATCGACCGGGGCTCAATACCCAGTTGGATGGTCTCCCCTGCTCTAAATCCATTCGAAGCTTTGTTCAAACTAAATACAGAACCAAATCTGTCGGTAGTCCAGTTCCATTAAGAGGAGGATGAAAAGTTTGGACGTACGTTGAAGGGACAAGCTATATCACCTTCATCCACCGCAAATTTCAATTCCCTTTTGTTTATATCACCTTTAGGTCCTATCCCTTCATTTCCTCTTTGGACCAATAGCAATTACATGATTCTGGGCGGGCTACGTCGGGCTTGCATCCCCCGTAACTGAGCTTGGTTTTTTCAGGGATCCGCAGATCACATATCGCATCTTGCGGTCCTAGGTCTTCGTCGGCAGGTGCCGCGAGTGTACTCTTGAGTGATAGGACGCTGACGAGAAAGTGGATTTGGGTAACATATTGTATTGTATTACAGATCGATAAGAATCGAAAATATAATCGTAAAATGTATGGAGGATTGGAATGAACTGATGTGGTAGTATGTACAGTACTGCAGTACAATCAGAAACTTTATCTGATCAACAGAGTTATTAATAAGTGACGATTGTATGGGACAAGGGAAATTGTTTGGTTAAAAATCGTGCAATGAATGACAACGGGGGTCACAGTATTGCCTTCTTGTAATGCTTATATAAACCGTACCTTGTAAGGAAAGTCAAACAGACGTTCAATTCCGATGGTCTTAAATGGTATAGTCCAGTATTTGTACCACTTCACACCCCACCAAGCAACGGGGAAAAAAAAGGATAATGCATGTTAAAATTAATTGACATCCACTCTTGGCTCCTAGTGAGAATGAGATAAAGGAGCGAAAAATCAAGTACTGGTAAGGGTAGGTGCAGGGTAATAAGATGCATACAGGTGATCTTCCTTCGGTAATCAATTCTGTGACCAGATTGAAGGATGGATCTCAAAGTCGCTTAAAAATATTGAGGGTGGATGAGGGTTGAAAGGCTGAGTTCCCAACGTTACGAGTGAATCGCTGGGTTAAGACAGTGCAGTGCAGTACAATATTAATGCACGCTCGGTTGTGGCTGACTCCCGTTGGCTGTCAGAGAAAGATAATCAGGTCGATAGAGTCCTTCAGACAGTGTTCTATTTGTCACACAACAGGTCTAAGACTTGATATCTGGCTGTGTCGAGCTGATGGGAGATCATGCTACGAACAACTTGATTAATGTCAATACAGTACAGGTACCTCTGTCTGCCCATTATTTCATTGAAACACCCAACTAAGCTATAAAATCACAGCCCAAATCATCAATCCAATTTCGAAGCTCGATCGTTAGAATGATTGAATGTTTGGATGTTTTAATGATAATCCATACAGTATCTCTCTACACACGGAAAAGAGGCTGTACAGTACAGTACATAGATAGTAGTTCGGTGATTGCATAATCATACTGTAACTTTACGATCCACAGGGACGGATGATTCACTTCCCCCATACGATGGCTTGATCGAGTTGATACTTTAACTTGACTTATCGGAATCTTTACAATCTGAAGAAAACAAACAACATGTTCCATGAGCTTCGATTCTACAGCTCTCACAGAATCACTGGTGAGACAGTCAAACTCAGAATTAGACTTACTTTCCCCATACAGGAGTCTTTGAACAGTCCGCACCATCCATACAAGAATGATCGTCCTCTGGACAAATCACATCCACCATATTGGTCCTGGTCACATCGTCTTTCGCTTTAGCTCCATTTCGACTCAGGATCCATTCTTCATTACCTCCAAATTCTTGGAATACTCTGACGTAGCACTAGAAAATCAGAGGGATAAAATTTTGTATGGTATCAGTTTGAGCATTTGAGCACGATTCCAAGCTGTTAAGGATGGAATGCAGATATAGAGATAGTTACGAAATGGTGTGTATACAGTATGCTGAACCAGATATGTGATGAGATGAGATGACGAACCGTAAGATGGTACAAAGATCCTCCAAAATTAGACCCTTCTTCATATAAATCATAGAAGAATTCTTGTTTATCATAATCAGTAGATGTCCCACCTTCTTTAGCAGGAGGGAATGTGAATTTATGAGAACCTGCTCCACGGATTAATACGTTGGGATTCTGTCGAATCAAATATGTATCATTGGGGATGTCCACTACGACTGTACGGTCTTCTCGTCTTTCCAAAGGGGCGGAGAGAGCTGGAAGAGCGAGAGCTGAGAAGAAGATAAACAGGATGGTAGATCTCAACAAGGTCAACATTGTAAAATGTATTGTTCGTGATGCTTAGTACTTGAACGGATTGCAAGAAAGTGATTTAGCCAGATAAGTTCGCTGACTGATTGATGCGAGTCGGTCTCTGATCGACAGAAAGTAAAAGAAAGGTCTTGCAGGTAAGCACTATATGTCTCGATGAGATGAGTCGCAACATTACTCAATTCTTTTTTATTTTTATATACTACTTCACCGCTGTATCGAATTAACAGTTAGGTTCACCGACCCATTCATTGCTCATCTTGTTACTCCTTATTCCTGATTAATGAAAGGGAATTTGATCATCAGGCCGGTAATCATCTCCTATGATCTCAAATAGGTCTCATCATACATCAAAGGATCTCAACGGACTGTTGTAATTGATCGATCGACCCCTACTCCCCATCTTGATGTATATCTTGTCTTGGCTTTCGCAAATTTGCCTGCCTTCTCCGTGTGTCAGTGTCGGCGCGGTCAGCTAGATTTAGAGCAAATCGCAGCAGGTATGTCTAGATATGATACTTCGGAATGAGTGACCAGGACACAAGTGTGTCTGATTACAGTATCTGATTCATTGATTGGAGCCATCCCTGATAAAGTACACTAAAAAGTACAACATTATTTTTAGGATCATACAGTACAGATATGTAAACCTAGATCATTCGCGGATATAAATTTTCACTCTTGACACCTTCTGAGACGTTCGTTGACCTCACCAACGAGATATTCTCACAATTCTCATCCACTATATTCGAGTGCTATAATTCCTTCCAATACCAATGTTCTAGGACACTCCATCTGAGCTCTCGTACATGTACATGTCAATAGACAGTGATAATGATCCCTTTCCTCCTATAATGGTTCAAACCAATTAACGTAGTCTTACCAATATGATCACCTCTCTCCATTTTGACTATATCCTTACACTCGTCTTCCTCCTCATCCCACCAAGTGGCAATCCCCCAACATTCTCTCCATTCCCTAGCCCATTCACCTCCCTCTCTAGCAAATCACCATTCTTCAATTTCCCTTCTTTCCGTCTGTCCGGTTCCTCCTCCATCAACTCATTCTCATCCTTCTCCTCCGACGCCAGGAATCCCAACAAGTCATTAGGTATCTCCTGCATCTGCACACTAGGCGCTCCACCAAGATATCTCAATTTCTCTCTGATCGTCATCCGTATCCTCTCGAGACTTTGTCGAGTATTCAGATTTTGAATTTTACCAGTAAGTGGAGGATGAAGTTGATAATCCGGACCGAAGAATTCCGTATAGTTCGTTTCGGGTAGATCATTCGGTAAGTTCAAACCTAGACAAACTCCAGTTTCGTACGCCCAACATCTAGCTACACTACTTTGTCTATACCCACCTCCTCCTAGGACCAATAATGGGAGACTAAACGATTTGATGAATCTCACACATTCTCCATGAGCCGCTATGGACAAATTGAACGTTCCTAATCTATCGCATCCTAATGAGTCGGCACCACACTGAAGGACGATGGAAGATGGTCGGAAGGTGGTGATAGTTGGTTCCATTACGGATTTAAAGAGGGATATATATGATTCATCATCTATACCATCTTGCAGTGGTACATTCAACGAGAAGTATTTTCCAAGGTCTGAACCAATTTCGGAAAGGTTACCTGTACCGGGGAAGAAATCGGCTGAGTATTTGTGGAAAGATACAGTTAAGACTCGATTAGAGAGGTAGAAGGCTTCTTGGACACCGTCACCGTGATGGATATCTATGTCAATATATAGTACACGGGGTTGATACCTGGATGTATAGCGTCACTCTATCTGATAAGTCTACGTGTCACAGTGTCACTAGGAAAAGACAGGGTAGATTGATACTCACCTTAGTAGCTCCAATATACCCAAAACTATATCGTTAACATAACAAAATCCACTCGCCTCTCCTTTCTTCGCATGATGTAAACCCCCACTCCAATTGATGGCTATATCCGCAGAATCGCTCGATAACTTCCTGGCGGCAGCTAAACTCGCTCCAGCGTATTGTTGACAGAATGAGAAAAGGTCGTAGAATATCGGGCAATCATCTCCTACATTGAATTTCGTCCAGTCTTTGGTGAGGTTCTGGGCGTTTTTGGGAGTTACCCTATGAGGAATACCATGAGTCAATATTTAAACACATCGAATTATCTGGTTCTGAAATGCTCTCTTCCTCTTCCATTTTAGATCGTCTCAATGGCGATGTGTGACAAAAACATGACTATCTTCACACCAACACCCATCGCTCATTTTTGTTGGACACACCCGCTCACCTCTTGAGGAAATCCACATAATCCGAATCATGAAACTCCAACAACTCCTGCTCCGTAGCTTTCCTAGGCGCGTGCATCGTCATTCTCTCATGTAGCTTGTACCCCAGGACTAGTTGATTGGTAAGTTCCATACGATGTGGTCTCATTGGATGACGTTCCTACCACAGATGACGACACACCGTCAAGGTCAGCTAAAGTCATTCTCCTCATCTTGATGAGACCTATCAAGCTGAGATGGAAGTGTGAAAACTGCGACATACCCCATAATGATAGTTTCCCACGTTCTTGGGATGATAATACGCTACTCTAGGTGCCGAGTGGGGCTACACACCGTACATAACTCATCAACTGAACCTACTTCGACAATCCGATTCAATAGATAAATGGTTTGCTTCACTCACACCCACCAGACCATCTTCCTGCTCTGGTATACTAGCTGATCGGCGATCAAAGAAGAAAGGGCTTTCTGAGAATGTCGGATAGTCCGTTAAAGTCATTGTGTTGGTATCAAGGCTCTTGAGGAGGAATATGAGTTTCTCGAAGAGCGGTTATGGTCAAGGTCTATATAGTGTGGTAAGGAGGTAGTATACTCATATGGTATTGGACGCCTTCTGTTACGACTGGAAGCTGTCAAAATATTCAATAGATGTAGAGAGGTGAAAAGGTTGAATCAAGAGAACAGTTCGAGTTCGAGTTCCCGAGTTGTTATGTTTGCCACCTAATTTATCTCGAATTTCGACTTCAGGGTTTGACTCATTGGGTGTTTACCCTTTGGTTACGAAACCATCACAAGTGGTTCGTAATGATGAGTGACCAGATTAGAAAATCATTTGTAATCGGTTGTTCTGCAGTCCTATTCCCGGTTACTCGCAATGTTCTCTGTTCTCTATCCTCTGTGATCACATCGACCCCTTCCCAATACAGCATTTGCAGCTCTACATTCTATCACCAGTTATCACCATAAGAGAAATCCATTCACACATACAGACAGCTACAATCAGCTATTGTGATTCGGAAACTGGCCATCTGAAATGGACCAACCGGTAGCTTCATCTTCCCGGCGTTCTTCGTCAATTCACCAAGAAGAGGAAGATTATACTACTCGACTAACTCTTGAAAATGCCTCTCAAGCTCAAATAAGTGAGCTACTCTCTGCTGCATGGTTCGACATTTACTAAAACGACAGTCAGCTCATGAACGATTTTGATAGTACGAGCTCATCAAAGAGATTCCAGTACGATATACCAGCTCACTGAGCTAGTATCGGAAATCACTAGGAACATAGCTGGTAAGCCCCTCGCCCTCCTGGATGTGTACGGTATTGATAATATTAATCGCGATGTAGGTACAAGATGGTTAGCTCAGAAACAGAGTATAATAGACATACTCGTTAAAGGTTTGTATCTCAGTTTGACCTTTGGCAGAGGGTATTCGACTTTAGGAGAAGAATATACGGATATATTACCATTTCATCTGCGGAGGGGAAGATTACCCTCAAAGAAGGTAAGCTACGTTAGTTTTCGGAAGGGTTCATAAGAAGGACACGTAGCTTATATGTTTTTGTGATGAAATAGAGAAGGATAATAACGATTATATTCTTACTTCTACCTTCTATGATATTCTCACCTATGACTACCAATTACCTACGAACGACTACATCGAGTGAAGAGCAAACTCAACAAACGAGATTAGAAAAAGTCAAGAGACGATTGATCAGCTTGATCGACTCTCCACTTGGACGAATTATACCTGAGATACATATGATACTATTCCTGTTTAGAGGGAAATTCTCCGAGTTGGCTAGGAGATTAACGGGATTATCATATGTGAGTGAAGCGAGATTCGTAAGATAATGGGAAGATGGAAAGGAAAAGGGGTTGTGTCTGATATGCTGATATGATGCTCGATATAGGTATCTACCCTTCCACCTAAACCTATAGAAAGGAAAGCACCATCATACGAGCCTTTAGGTTTATTGATGCTATTACCATTTTTATATCGATTATCGACACGACTTCGTTCATCAATATCTTCTTCTTCTTCTTCCGAAGAGTTATCTAAGCCACAAGGGCATTTACCAATACCAACACCATACAAAGATGATATCCTCCCACTATCACCTCCTTTAACTCCACCTCTTACAGCTCAACAGACCATCCTGTTAGAATCGCACAGTACAGCTAAATACAACGAAGCCAACACATATCTCACTCCTGACGCGTTGGAGTTACCCGAGAGACAGTGTACCCTATGTTTGGAGAGTAGGGGGACAGGTGAGGGGTCTGGTGGGACGACGGCCGTGACGGAATGTGGACATGTGTTCTGTTGGGGTTGTTTAGGGGGGTTGGAGAAGGTGAGTTAGTAGATTTTCATGATGGTTTCAATCTATTATCAAGGTCGTCTCATCTCCTTCCTCATCCTGACAAACCTATTTGTCGTTTTGATGATGATCATCTCATATGTTTGTCCCGATAGATTGACAACTAACGATGTATGTCTTCTGTTCGTCTAGCTCGAATGCCCATTATGTAGACAATCCTTGCGGATGGAACGTCTTGTAGCAGCTTATAATCTGTAAGATGGTAATATATTGTCTTACATATGCTTGACTCGCTTCATATCAGATCAGATGACTATCTAGATGATGTTGTATAATCAGTATGTATATCAAATCCAACTGGAGATCCCACGGTTTTGACGATTTAATAAATCACAAGTTGAAACAGGAGTATGCACGTGTAACATCCTTCTCCTCTTTAGCTTGTCACTTGCATGTTCCTTTTCCTATCGAGTCCATCCATGACCTTGTTCGTTACGGAACCAAGTGAGGATGATGATGTACTCTCACGGACAATTGGATAAATGACCATCCTATGTGAAATATCACTCAAGCCACTGCGCGACTGTTTTTTCCTTGTCTTATCCCTGATCTGGTTGGATTGGATTGTTTGTTGAATTTGACATTCGAGATTTGATCCCTTGACCTTACCTCAGCTTAGCTTGGAGGACTAACTAATCGTTGTATGCTTGCATCTGCAATGACATCTCTACGCTTGAAAACATTCTTATCATCAATATCCATGGATAACCTTTCAGACAGAACGAGCGAGTGACGACAAAACGATTAACGACCGAAAAAAAACAGACACAAACAAAGCACGCACATAGATCCCTTAATTTCCCTTTCACCTACAGTCCTTCCCTTCGACCTCAACTCGACAAAGCAGCAGTCAAACAAGATAAAGCAAAGACTAAAACTTAGAAACACAGGTATAGACAGGAAGGCCAGGTGCACCACGGACAGATACAAGATAACATACAACATAGGCTGAGTTTGATTGTGTTGTGGTGCTGTCCTTCACTCGCTGCCTAAAGGGGGGTCACCCAATCATCCGCACAGACCAATCAGAGTAGTGACAACTGGTAAGTCGATCAACCTTATATGTCATTCAACCTTGGCCCAATTCATGTGGATCCACTCGTACTCATCATCTTCTTGTAGCTATACCTCTAAACCTAAACCCCAAAAACCACCACACCATGACAACAACTACATCCACACCTCAGCGATACCCCACTTCCCTCTCCCAAGCCAATCCCCATCCCAATCCCAACAATTCAGGTCCCTCTCGTACTCGACCCGTCATCAGAGGCTATCCAGCACCTTCCATCGATTCATCCATCGGTTCTCCCCCTTCTTCTTCTTCCTCCGTACCGCTAAATGAATATTCCTCCTTGGCCGATCTACTCCAACAGGCTGGATACAAGGAGACGAGGGTATTCACACCTGAAGCAGAGAAGATACCACGCAGGAAAGGAATAAAGAAGACTTTCAACGAACAGGACGAGGATGAAATCAACAATTTATATGGGACTTATGGATTCATACGTCCCGGTGTGAATACTCCCATGGGTCTAGGATTGGGTATGGAAAGAAGTCAAAGTGAAGAAGAGCGAATGATAAGACATCAACATATAACTGAACATGGTCTACCAATGAAATCATCTTCCTCAATCTTACGATCTCTGGCTATTCAAGATCAAATCTCTTCTTCTCTACCTAAAGGTCAACAGACTCCTACAGGGACAGGCGAAAACGCAGCCTCATGGTGGAACGGATGGGTCAAACCTAAAATTTCACCTGTAGATAGTCCCTCGGGCGCATCAGATACGTCAGCAAGCGTAGAAGTGGGTTTGGGATTAGCCAAGAATGGAGAAGGAGTAAGGAAAGTTAAATCAACTATTGATATTCGAGATCGAGATAGAAGGGCTGGAACAGATTCACCACCTCAAGAACAGAGACCACCGCCACCTGATGCACGTCAACGTGTTATCTCTTCTCCTACTCGATTTATGGGAAATGCCAATACTAATGCGGTTGGGTATATCTCTTCAAGAGACAATGATGTGTTCACATCTACTTCGTCTTCCCCACCACCTCCTCAAATGGTTGATGAAGACGAATATGGTTATTCACCTTTACCAGAAGATTACGAAGCGCAGTGTACAGAGGATGAAGTACTCTATTCAATGGGCTTAAACGATTATACCTCTATTTACTCTTTGGGTTCATCATCGAATTCAAATGCCACATCGTTAAGAGATACCGCATCGATAATTTCCAATGACTCGTTCAGACTCGCCAATGAGACGTCATCGACCATAAGGGAAGATAGAGTAGTAAGGGAGATCAACGAGTTTCAGATGTATCATGCTTACGATAATGAAATTGGAAGAAGGATCTTAAATGATACGGTTGATGTGGATAGGTATTTGGAATTTGATTCACCAGATAGTGAAAATATCGAATTACCCAATCACGATGACGAAGAAACTCGCATAGGGATGGATCATGGTGTACCTAGAATACCACTTCCTATCACTCCCCAATCTGCTTCGTCTTCATCTTCGTCTGCATGGACCGACGAACATGAACAGCAACGACAGCCAAATGTAGAAGTCAAGAAGCCCTTGAAGTACGGCGATAGAGCTACCAAGTTGCGCATAGCCCATTCTACACCTACCTTACGACAAACTGCATTATCTTCCAACTCGACCTCGGCTGTACCCCTCCCGGAAGGATGGTTGGGGTCAATCAAATCAGCTTTATTAGGTAAATCCGCCGACCCTCCCGCGCCACCTTACCAGAATGAAGTATCGAAACCTAAAGGACCCATCAAGATATCAGAAGCTAAACCTGCTTTACCGACTCTGATCACAACCTCTCCTGTAATTTGCGATTCACATTCCAATGAGGCTGTCGATCTACCTCCTGTCCCTGCTATCACCAGACCGAAGTTGGTACACCATACGACGAGCATATCCAACTTAGCTCTAAGTCTCATGAGTAAACCATCTTTGGCTAAATTGAGAAGTGTCATGCTACGTCAAGGACAAGATCAGGAGACGATCCCAAAGGAAGATGAGGATCATCTTGTTCTGTCGCCTAGGTTGAATTGGGATGAGCAAGGTAAACAATTTGCTGGGTGGTCACCTTATAAAACCCGTTCGACCGACTCACCATCACACACTCCTGGATTATCGGGTAAAGGGGATATAGATTATTCTAAATCATTTTTCTATAAACCGATCACACCACCTAAATCCAGTTCAACCCCATCGACTACCGTCACACCCTCCACTCCCCCTTCGACAACGACAGCGGATAAAGGAACATTAAATAAGAAAAGATCAATCAAATCGCTCAAAGCTGCCCTCCTCCTCCCCATGGCACCTTCCCAGCCTCCCGTCCCACCTATCCCAGACCACCTAAGTCATCTTGCCACTCCTAGGAAATTACGGAACACCACTGGACCACCGATATTGGCGATTCAGAGTCCCGGTGCGTGGGTGCCTAGGGAATTGGTGTTGGAGGGTGAAGAGTGGGATGCGAGAGAGGGAGATTGGGGTAGAGGAAGAGGACGGGCGAGTGGAGTGGGAGGTGGGGGAGGGAAAGTCAGGAGGAGGAAGAGTAAGAAGATTGTGAGAGATTAGGATTAGACGAATTTTGACGAGTTGGTTTCACGGAATGTTTTTTGCAGATGATACCTCGATGTCGAGTCGATGAGAGTGAGGAGATACCTATATCCGGACGATGTTGACCCTTCCATTTTAATGTCATTTAATGATTTTTGTCTCATATACTACATCACTAAAATAATGTCTTCCTCATTCGTTAGTTATTCTATCTGTCGTTTCTCTTTTCGATCATATCGGACAATCAGTGTCTTCATCCCGATTCTTTACTCATTGTTAGCATTTGTCTTTTGTCTTGTCTTGTCTTAGGTACATACAGTTTAATGATATGATGTTATGTTATGATATCCTGATGAAGTTACTTTACTATACAAAAATCATCATTCAAGCGACTTAACGAATCACGAAATCTTGTTTTCTTGGGACGGAAATCGTTAAATGATAGAGTATATAATATTCCATGAGCATTAGGTGCATACAACATGATTGATCGAAATGCGGGTCTACTCCTTACTACTACTGTACACCCATCCCAACACTTGGTATCTATTCTCGTTATCGGTCAAATTGGACCTCATTACTTCACTAGCCCAGGTTCGGGGCTACCTCTTACCATCAAATGTATTCGATCTCCTCTCTCCTACTCTATCTAAGAAATCTTTCTTGTCCAAATACCCTCCACCGTTCTTCCTATTCAATGCTAGTTCATCGGAAAGTCCGGTGGTCGAGCTGGTATGCGATTTCCAATCCATCTGAGACTGTGATAGAATTCTTAAGTCAGCACAACCAACCAACCAACCAACCAACCAACCAACCAAACAACCAAACAACCAATCAATCAATCCAAGATTCGACAAGAACAGAAGAAGATCAAGTCGATGAGATCGAGAATTATGTTCAGTATTTCGGGGTAAGACCATGCGATTGACGATTGACTCACCTTCTCCAGCGTAGTCATCTTCTTACCTTTGTCTAAAGCTGCCGACATGGCTTCCAGACTCTGACGTGGTTTTCTCCGTATGGGAGGACCTTTCGGACGGGGTGCGGGTGCGGATGTGGTGATAGGAGGTTGTTGTTGTTGCCCTTGAGTGGGTACAGAGAATGAATGATCATCTTTCGGTATATCACTCTGATCTTCGGACGTGTTCGTAGTATCTTCCTTGGATTCTGAGGTAGTTTGATTTTGATTTTGATCCTCTTTAGACAAATAGGCTATCGTCTCTGGATCATCCTTTTTCAATTTGACTGTCTCACTATACATCACAACACGATACAATACATCAACTGTCAGCTTCAATACGTCTATCCCTTCACCCGAGGATGCCGTCTTTCAACAAGCTCACTATATTATTTCCCCTGCGAACCTCCTAGCTCGTGTAACTTCTACCAATTCCTCCTCTTCTTCTTTTTCTTTCGTATCATTCGTGGAGGTCGATAGTTCAGCTTTCATCCTTTCGAACTCTTCTCTAGCTTTTCTCTTCCTCTCTTCAATCTCATCTATCTTCCCATTTACCTCATCATTCTCAATCTCATCTTCGTCATCGGAAGAAGAGGAAGTAGCTGAATCCGACTCCTCTCCATCCAATTTTGCTCTTTTGATTCTCTTGGACCCCTTTTGAGATCTGTTCTTCCGTTTCGGCGAGGTAGGTACATAGTCGCCGTCGTTCTCCGAGTCGGAAGAGAGGTCGGCGTTGGCTAGTGTTGACATTTTGAGTTGGGTGTATGAGTTGACAATGTTAATTATAGAGGAGAGAGAGAGAGATGTACGATCATTTTATCATGTTTGTTGTTGATTTGGTGTCGAGTGCCTTAAAAGTAAGCTTTGCCTCGATTTGTAATATCCATTAGAAAGTCATTTGATCCCGCTAACCAAGCCTGCATAATGGTTACCCCGCACTGTTACCCCACATTTGGGATCTACGATTAACTTCCTCGACGTGTCGTGAAAGAAAATCAAATCAGAAATCAGACAATAGTCACTCCTTTATCCTTTCGGACCTCCCAGTTGTCGCAAGCGGACCTCGACTTGTAAACAAGGACAACCAACGAAGAGCAACGGGGGAGCTGGTCCCAAGCAAGCGCACCGCCTATTCTCTACTGCTGTGTGATTTTGATCTTTCCTTCAAATATTGAACAATCTTAATTCGCATTTCGAGTTGAACTTCCCTAGTCAAATCAACTCAATATGCCATCCCGTCAGAAACTCCTGATTATCTCGGTGATTTCATTCATCCTCCTGTACATCCTCATATCAAGATCATCATCAACAGCCTCCGATCCCTCACCACATGACCCCTCAAGACGCGAGACCCCTAAAGTTCAACCAGCATTCAAGCAGCGATTGATAGCAGTAGGCGACCTGCACGGGGACATAAACAACGCTCAAAAAGTTCTACGTATGGCCCATCTCATCGATGACCAAGCTAATTGGGTAGGAGGAGAGGATATATTGGTCCAAACGGGCGATATAGTCGATAGAGGTGCGCATGCACTAGATATATACAGGTTGATGCAGAAATTGAGAGGACAAGCTGAAGGACAGGGAGGGAGGGTTGTCAGTGTGTTGGGGAATCATGAGGTCATGAATGCTATTGGTGATTGGAGGTGAGTCGATGCTACTTGAAAAGCTCACATCCATCAAAAGGCTGACGGTTTGGACATGGGTATCGTTCAGATACGTTACTCAAGACGATATCAAGGTGTTTGGAGGGACCAAGCGCCGTCAGGAAGCTTTGGCTAAAGATGGTTGGCTAGGTGCGGAATGGTTAGCCAAGTGAGTGCAATGAAGTCAAACATACTCTACTCTCAACATCGTCATTCTTCGTGGGGAGATTACAACTGAGGTATTATGCTGATTGTGCTGATTCGAAATTTACTATGAAAATCCAGCTACTCAATAACAGCCTCTGTCCCTCTATCTCCCCACCCATCCTCACCAAGATTATCCTTCACCCATGGTTCACTCCGACCTTCATTCCCCAGTCTCCTCCCCTACCCGGATGCCATCAATGATCTAGGTAAATCGCTATTGACCAAAGCACTTAATCCACCGTTGAATCCGCCTTACCCTCCTAGTCCGTATAGCGGTCTACCGAAGGATCATACAAGGGAAGAAGCGGAGCTGTATGCTGAGGGAGGCCCATTATGGTGGAGAGGTCTTGCAGAGAGGGAGGAAGGGCAGGTGTGCAAGTGGGCAGAGGAACTGAAAGAGAAATTGGGAGTTAGGAGGATAATAGGTGTGAGTGCTCCCCCATGGATCGATGGATCCACGAATTCCTTACTATGGTTATGGTTTGAGTTCCATCTTGGTGGTTTGGCTGAATACACAGAGCTGACAAGTGATGTTGAATGTATCAGGGCCACACTCCGAATTTCGAACATATCGTATCGAGATGTAATGGTTCAATCATCATTATCGATACAGGTATTTCCTCAGCTTATGGAGGTGTATTATCTGCTCTGGAGATTGTCTATACTCTGACACCGGTCAAGGAGGCAAAAGAAGGACATAGACAAGATCCGTTCATTCTCGCATCTACGATAGATCAAGACGAGGACAAGCGTCAGGGAGAGAGGGTTATCGAAGATGAGCAGGTGGACGCTAAAGCTAGTGTTAGAGGCGGACTGAAAGGCAGGTATATAGAGAGAGAAGAAGTCCATGCGATATATGAGAAGAGGAGGAAATGGATAGCTGTGGAAGAGAGAGAAGTGGTTCTGTTAAAATCTTATAGATATATGCATCGACCATAGACTGTACATGAGGAATATCTACCATCATTCTGGGATAATCACTATTAGATATATCCTCGAAGAGCTTGGTGTTTACCTACTGAAGCTACTGACGGTTCCGGGTTAAGATTCGCTCGAACTCGAAGGGGTGACAACGGGGTAAAACCTCTGATGTAATCCTCAGTTCCAAGCTTTATCGAAGATCCCTTGATTGTATAGCTCATGAATCCATCTCCAAAAGTGAGAAGAGGGGAAGCTAGAAATACAATTAGTTAGTTTATGGCTGTAAAAAATCACTAAGTGCAAAATCGGTGCTGGGTATCGTCCAATACTTCTAATGTATAATTAGTGTACTGACCCAGCAACATTATCATAATCCCCATGAATGGATTTCACCAATACTCCACCCATACCCTACAGTGCATCATTCATGGAATCAGTCAAACCTATCACAATGTTATAGTAGTGCGAATGCGGGTACTCACTTGAGTAGCAAATCCACCTGATCGATCTAACCCTTCTTCGGAATCGACATAAGCTTGGATGAATTCCTTCTGTTTCAGTGAAAGTCCTTCAATTAGTGACAGCAAGCTCTGAGAATACAGCCACAGTGCATGTCGTATATCCTGTATCGTATATCGTATGGTAGGACGAACGAATAGCTCACAGAGTTGTTAGCGAACTGTACAACGGTACTAGCTGAAGTTGAACTGCAGTAATGGTCAATCAGCTCAGCCCAGCCCGATCCAATCCAACATCAATGATCATTAATGGTGTGACTCACTGGATCTTGTATACTCCTTGGATATTTTTCGCCGGAACCACTGATTGAACATGATAAAAGATCGATCAGTAAGCAACAAAGCAACGAAACTTCCTCATACTGTGAATCGAATCTATTTGGTCAGATTGATCAATCGACTTACTAATGGAAATTCCAGTGACTATCTCACACTGTTTCCCATTCATTTCATTCAAGATCTTCGACTACAATTTTACAGCAATTATCTAGTCAATTCATTCGGCGTCTTGACCATGACCGAACGCATGGCCATACGCTGTACATATGTAGTAATAAGGAATGGACGGGACGGCCCCTCAACCGAAACTCAAACTCACCTGCTCTTCCTTCGTACCTGGTTTTTCCAAGATCCTACTAACATGTCCTTGATGGGATTCAAAAGATGGTGGGAAAATGACTACTGTGTCGGCTGTAAATCGATATTAACATGAAAACTAGAAGGTCAGTCAAGCTCACGAATGAAATGACTTACCTGAAATAACCAAGTCTGGTTTCTTAAATTGCTTTTCATTTTCATCATGAGTCGATCTCAGAAAGACTTCTCTCGCCTACCGCATCAAACCGTATATCAAATTCAAATTCAACTTCAAAGTCAGTACTCTTACTTACACATAAAAACATGAGAAGATCAATCATCGTAGTAAAGATTGAGAAGATGATTAGGTGCGAAGATCATACCTTACTGCAAGGCTATTGTAGGCTGACTGATCACTCCACCCCGACTCACCTTCTCAGTACATGTAGCAATTGGATATTTAGTCAAATCATAGTTGAATAACTCATGTGAGAGGTCTTCTTTGAAGGTCGAAGGGACGATCTCAGGATGGAACCCCTACAATACATCGAACAATACAACATACACGTCAACCTCAACATACTTGTAGCAACACGGAGGAGGAAGAGGTATTACACGTCCACGTACCACACGAGCCAGGATCTCTTTCCTCCTTGGACTAGAAGAAGCTAAGATGATTCTCTTATCTTTGAATATTTCGAATACTGGCAAGTTCAATCTGGGTGAGTCGAACATGATCGGTATGTTATAGGTCAGAATATACCAAACATCCAAGAATGACCTGTTTTGTACATCGACGGAGATGGAAGATAATGTGAGGAAGTGTGAGGGATAACAAACAATAAGACTCTGAGACCACAAAGGAGACTGATTTCGATGGTGATGACGTTTTTGATGGTCGGATTCGGATCAATCGCCAAAGGGAGGCAAAGTAGGGGACCATGATCACACTGCTTCCAAGGGTACAGCTGCAACCAAGGCGATTTATCGTGGAGGAAATCTATGCATGTTGTGGTCATGGTGTTGTAGTACAGTGGTGAACAGTCAAGAGGAATCATCCTCTTTGATGAGTAATTCAAGTATACCGGATACCATGTGCTATATCCTGTAATTGCACCTTTACTCCTTCCATGCTTCGTCGAATACACCTTCCGAGTCCAGCTCGGATATCCACCTCCAGAAAGCAGACGAAGGGAATCTAGAATGAGATGAGAACAAAGAGGGTTAGCCCAATTCGTGTACTATATATGGTATGATACGAAAGGGTGCTAACAGGGATAGTGATACTCACCCAACACAATTGTTGTAATCACCATCTATCTTCTCTATCAACACTCCTCCTAATCCCTAATACCGAAGTGTATACCATCAGCTTTGGATTTGTGTTTGCGGACTGACAAGGGGTCCTGGTATGGGACGAGCTATAGTGTGATTATAGAGAGAAAATCCCTTCCCTCACTTGAATAGCGAATCCACCAGCTCTATCTATACCTTCTTCAGAATCTACATAAGCCTGAATAGTTTCTTTCTGCAAAGTCCAGCGATACGATGAATCAGCTTTTTCTGTCTGAGCGGCACCTTTAAACCGTAGTTTGTTGAAGGTCTGGAAATGACATACAGAATTATCATAGAATTGTACAAGTGTCGAAGCCGATATCGATCTGTATAAAAGCCTGATTAGCTACCTTCTACCGTCATTCGCGAAATGTCATAGCTTGACTTACTGAACTTTGAATCCTGGCGCTTCCACGGTAGGATACACTATCCCAACGGAATCAGACGATGCTTCGGAGGAATCATGGACAGCTGACATACCTATCGATACACCAGTGATCACCTCGCATTGTCTACCCGACATGGAAGAGAGACTTCGTATCTAGAGTCAAATCAGTATGACATCAATCGGAATTCGATATGCGATCACATGGAGCATCTGCATCACAACTCACCTGCTCATGTTTGTTTATTGGTTTCTCCAATACTTCCGATATCTCACCGTGATACTGTCCACCTTCGACTGTATCTTTCTCAGGAGGAAAGATTACCACTGTATCGGCTGTGGTACGAGATATCAGCTAAGAATCCAAGATCCGTATCATGATAGATGATGTAATGAGATTGACATGATGGTCGACTAAGTGGAATGATTCAGAGTGATACCCACCAGAAATCACCAAATCAGGCGGGTCATACTCATTCTCCTTGACCAACCTCTCATACACTTCCATTGCCTATCATTGTCATTTAATTCATCAGCTATGATCCTTTGTGTGACATCCGGGATCGAGATCAAGCTGACCTTCTCTGCACCTGTCGCTATCGGATAATCAGCCAGTCTCCCCTGGAATCTAGAATGCGGTAAATCCTCTGCGAATGTCGAAGGAACTATCTCTGGGTGGAAATCCTAAACTGCTGGTCAGCACTGCTCCACTATAAAATCTTAACGTGTAGGAAGTGATGTTGCGATAATCGTAGTAAAGGGAGGGCACTTACAGCCGCAGCAAAGATCTCTTTCCTCCTTGGACTGGCAGAAGCCAAGACCACTCGCTTATCCTTCAATTTCTGAAAGATGGGTAATGGAAGTGCTTTGGGACCGACTGGTGAGGTACGGGTGAGGGATGATTTGGAAGGTGCTTTGCCCATATTGAGAGGTGTTTGTCGTACAGACGTGCAGAGCTTCTATTTGCTGACAGTGACGATGTATATCTAGTCTATATTGATGCTGCGTTTGCTATAGTCAGTTGTCTTCGCTGCTCTACTGTCATCATTCATTGCTCGGCCTGATGCTGTTGTTGTCACGTCGGAGATCCTTGTGTTCTCCGTCTGCGATCCATCTATGATGGTGGAGGTGCACCCGTAGAATGACGTCTGGGGCAAATGAATTTCTCGATACGAGCGAGGTATTCTCGATCTGAATGCCGTTAAATTGTAGGATCCAGTATATATATTCAAGTGTTCCACATCCCACTATCCTATCGAGAAGACTATCATTCATCCATAATTCACTATAGGTCTAGCCAGACGGTAGCAACACAAAATGGGCGCCTCATCATCCAAAGCAGCTCGTCGACTCCCCACTTCCACTACCTCATCAAACATCTCCAGAGCCACAGCGCAAGGTGTCAAACCTTCTACACCACCCTATGGCGGACATCCACCTCCCGGATCCCCAAAACCCCCTCCAGATGGTCAAGAGCCCGATCCCTTGATGGAAGCTCCGACGTACCTTGAACAAGGTCTTGCAGGTGAGACGAGGACTCCCTCAGAGCAAGAAGGCAAAGTCCAACCTGGAGGCAGGGGCGCGAACGTTGGTGCTGATGCTGATGCCAAGGGGATGGCTAGAGGTGGGATGGGCCGAGTGGAGTTTAGTGGAGCTAAAGATGATGGTGGGTTATACAAGCTCAACAGAGCATGATCATCATCCTGTATATCCTCGATGACCTGAACAATTCATTCTGAGTGTCCGTCTCGTCATGTTCTCAACTGATCAGTTAACCTATTCCATCAGCTATCACCAAAGACGCGATGGATCCTCAATTCATGAACAACCTAAGCAGAATAGGTCAAGTACGGATCCAAGATGCAGGGGAGTTTGTTGTGAGTTATGTCCTCATTCACATCTCTCTTGAACAACAAGTCATCCAGTATACATCTTTTATCTCATCATCGGGTATACCATATCTTTGCTGTTATTGTTAAAATTCAGTTTCAAAGCTCATTCTGCTAATAATTTACTAAAACCGAAATATAGCCAACCCAAGCTCAACGTACCCTTCTCTCCCGATCATCCCACCCCGAATACACCACTCCCCTAACTCCCTTCAGCGCTCCACCCACCAACCACCTCACCGTGCCTCTCCTCGTCTCACTACTTGACAAACTCAAGTCGCTCTCGCCCACCCAGGACGTCTCGGCTGTGTATAAGGAGTATGGCGTAGAGCAGAGCGTGATGGACGACGTGAGGAGGTTCGTCAATAGTGTTTCGGTCGCTGAGGAGGATGAAGTTAGGGTTGAGGAAGGGGAGGAAGTTAGGGAGATGAAAGCTATCTGGGTATGAACGATATGGGATTTTGTAGAAATCAACACAAATAAAATATAGTAATAGTACAATCAAGAAAATGCATTGAAAATCATTGTAGAGCAATTAACATCGTGTTCGATGCGTATCTCGTCTTGGCGTGTCCCTCGCTCCCGGATGACCAAAAATCTCTCCTTGTGTCTATAGTGTATTCACATCCGACTGACCACACCATGGAAGCAGAAATCGATTTTGTGTGATGGCTGAAATATCTGGCAGATTGCATGCGTATACACAGATCGACGTGACGTACGTACTCTGCCATCATCAAAAACCAACCTTGAATTCTACCCAATTCACACCTACATATATATCGCTACAATATGACAAGGATATATATAATGCTGTCCTTCTGACAACAGAGCAATCTGTACACCAAATCATCTACAGCCATACACCGCATCTCGGTGAACTTTAAACTTCAGGAAATCGAATTACCAAGGTCCATTCAGCTCGGCCGGCCCTCGCCGAACTATCTTTGTCAAAAGTCCTCCTAGCTCTGCCCGTCGTTTTTCTACGCTGGATCAATATCCCAAAGTATGGAGAGAGAGGTATGGAATGCATATGACGTCTAAGAAACAGGGAACGGGCGAATCAATCCCCATACTTGGCTGTGTTTACATCATAAGCTCCAACTCTACAGTCATAAAAGTAGATTGACTGGACTGCTGTATACTTTGAAGGGGAAGGTATATAAGGACTGTCACCAACCTATGCATATATCTTCGCCGCATTTATCTCAAACTCTATCTTAGCTACGTATATAACACTTCGGACTTTCGATTGGAGCAATATTCGACCGAATTGCCGGGACAATTGAGGAGAGCGAGTTTGGGGGAAGGAGGATCGTTAGGAAGAATGAAGATCGTTAGGGAGAATGAGGATGGATAGTAACAAGAACTGGCGAAGTAGTGAGTTGAAATGGCCTGATTGATCGACCAGCACTAGATGATTGCAACGAATTCGATGGGGAAGGAAAGCTGATGGGGCTTGAGCCATGATCGATGAGGGATTGCGAGAGATCGAGAAAGACTTTTCAGGTGGGGCGATTCGAAGCCGGATATCTTTACTGAAAAAAGCACTCGACAACTCGACCATGAAGGACGCTGGCCAAGAGTTCAGATTTACCTTCTCTCTGTCACATAGAAGGTAAGCTACCTAATCTGTTCGAATCCAACAATGGTGAGGCGGCACCAGAGTATGATGAGTGCCAGATCGATGTTTCGCGAAGTCCTCCTTCGGTGCGGACCTCAAGGTCAGCGAGGAGAGCTTCGCGTGGCATACATCAATCTGGCACTTACCGTAGGGACCATCCAGGGTTCATCCTCTTCAGACTTGCTGCTGCCGGCTATTGGCCAGGTGCTGACAGGAACCGAGTCAACAACGGTGGCCGTACGGGAGCAATTTCCTTTTACCAGGATAAAGTTCGAAAGCCCCAATCGTGGCGGACTTCAAGATGGCACCTTGTATCAAGAAGAGAGTATCGACAAGATCGAGGGAGGCATGAGGTAGATGAGTGGTGGAGGGATACTAAATCAAGGTCTATGATGAGGAATGCTCACCAGTGTAGAGAAGCGAAAATGAGCATAGCAATCGTCCGACTGACTCCTGCTTGACGCATCGGATCTACAGTAGTATTTCACCTTGACTCATAAGCTCTTCCCGTCGCAGAAGCAAGGCTACCGCTCGATGACCTGGGTGGATGGTCAGTTCTGATCTAAAGGTTTAATTGTCAGTCGAACCGCCCAAGAGAGAAAACACAAGAGCATGGGTTGTTAGGTGGCATAAGGGTTCATCGATCACACTCGGTAATCAGAAGTGTCGACGGCATTCACCCAAGCCCCTATCACATACCGGGCTCAGCTGAATACCTGTATTGAAGAATTTGACTTGATTTCACTCACCTACCAGAGATTCCCACATAAACACAAATCTGCTAACGGTATATACCGAAGAGGCCGAGACGGACCATCATCATCGGTGGGTCCATCACACCCAGCAGTCGGCACTGCTCCCTATCGTAACCGCGTGGTAGGGAAAGCACATCGACAGACGGAGGTGAAGTTGTACACCATCGGAGGAAATGAGAAGCATTGGTCGGATTTCAATGGAAACTATGCTGGGCTATTGAGACGCAAAGCATGTCAGCTGGAGTAGGTGTACAAGGCACACGTCCCTTCCGACCCTCTTGGCAGCTCTTCATCACATACTACTGTAGAACTATCAACCAGCACATACCTGCCAGCAGTAGGAACATCGACGGAGATTACGGACGGTCCACTAAACCATCTGGCTACACTCACCTACGATAACTGATCCATTCAGAATGATACTTATGATCCCTCTACTAACCTTCTATCATATTGGCTTCAGCAGTCTCTCATACCACTGACAGTTTGACAAAGTTGGATAGTAGCTTTGATGTTCGTGCTCGAGGACGAAGAAGTCGAGAGGGTATTGGGGTTGTTTATTGACATCAACGAGGGGTAATCAGTAGTTCAGCTTGGACCTCGTCTCGCATTCGATGCATCGGTGAGTAAGGCCTAGGGAGGTACGGACTCAGCAGTGTCATGATATGGTAGTTCGAGGGAAGTATAGCAACGTATGAAGTTGATAAGAGTTACTAAAGTGAAGAGGAGTGGGGAGTCCTCGGTTTACTGAGTTAGAGTTATTGACATCTCTCGTCAGCTCCGATAACATAACCTGAGTGATTGAGTACTACATCTCCTACTCACTACCCCATGACCGATGAGGCTGATGGTCTTCTTGTAATATAGGTATTGACCAGTTAATCGGCAGTACGGTTGATATCCTATCGGAGAGGTGAGATGTGTGATGATTTGGTAACTAGACCTGTTGTGTCATATGTGAAGTCAGTATCCATCCTTGACCAATTGACTAACCCATCCCTAACGCCAACTAGGATGCTGTTGTACTCAAGAAATTATAGCTACTTGTGAAAGTGACAGATGACAGATCGAACCATTTGAGATATTTATCCAAATAAGGAGAAGAAAATAAGGTTAAATGGTGAATCGATGATTACAGTATGAACGGTCTGAAAGTCGACCGTGAAATCGTCTAGGTGCAGTCGTACTGACTGGGTGGGTACTGATCATCGGTACTCGCTACTGAGGATAAGTTCCAATAGAGATGATTGAAAACAACGAGAGGAGAAGAGGAGAATGAAAACAAAAGTCATACGTTCCAATTCAATCATGTTGAGTGAGTGAGTGATATCAAGTCGAGTTGATCGATGTGGTGTAATCGGTGGTCTGTGCGTTCCTTTGGGTGATGATGTACCTTCTATCACCACTGACCCTGACCAATCACTCAAACATCCAATGATTTACGGCACATGTCAATGATGTCTAGATATCAGAACGTCATCAGACAGGAAGCACAGCGCAGGAGGGAATAGGAGATGGGCATCATTGCAAGTACCTTGCCACATTGTATGTCTGATCGGGGATTCCTACCTTGAAGCTCTTATCACCAACCAACTCGACAGAGCTGACGTGATGTCATGGACTAAGAGATGTACTCTGATGATGTAATGGTATCACTGGAATCATTCACATGTCTCTCGATCAGGGACCCAAGAACAATACCAGGTCGAAACAAGTTGACCTTATGTCACGCCAACCCTAATCCATGTAGGGCTGTCGAATGAACGATCCTCTCGTACGATACAATGGGAGATCTTCGACATCAAGATCGGCCGGATCAAGAATAGAACAATGGCACGGGAGTTTCCTCGGCCAAGCAATTAACGGATGTGCCAGAGACTTGTAAGAAGTGACTATACTGGGTTGGAACGAATGGAACCAAATAAAAAACCCTTGAGGCTGTGATCGTTCTGTCCATGTCAACCACCAAAAATAAGAGTCGTCACTCTTCAAAGATACCCAACAGTGCACATAAATGACAACAAGGTTCCTCCAGCTCGTCGCAAATCCCCACAAGAACCCTTGACCGGGCATGATACCAGAGCAACAGCAGAACATGACAATTCTGTAATGTTCCACCACATCGATATCGCCGGAAATACCTCCATGTTCAACTGAAATGAGAGTCGTACTGATCTTCTACTTGCTCTGTGCTGTAATGTACGGTGGCACGGTACATTGTAGCATTAAAAGATAAAAGAATGTAGAGAAATGTAACTTACTGTTATTTTCGTTTCTACACTTGAATTAATTTCACCCATCTCTGGTACTTACCTCAAGGTCATTTGTTAAGTAAAAATGACACCCCAAGTACAAGAGAATACTCCGACGTCAGATTGGGAGACCGTAAGGTCGACCATGACGATGTCGGAGGCCTGTGCGTGGGAATCACTCGATGTTAATGCCGTGATTGATGGGGTTTGCCACCCCGAATCCACCACCTCCCCCCAACCTCCTCTTGGTCTCGAGGTTTCACCTCCTCGAACCCTCAGAGTGACCCCCTCCCCTCTCCCCTCTCCCCCCTCGACTCCCCCCTTCACTCCTTTCGCAGTCTTCTCGACTGAGGAGATGAACAGAGTTCCTCTTCCGTCCTTCTCGACGCTTCTCCGTTCCGACCCTTCCCCTCCCCCTCCCCCTCAACCATGTCCTTCGGAGATCCCCAGAGAGGACTCCATGCCTGTTTCTGTAGGGGTGATACAGTGAGTAAACCTCTTCTATGCATGCAAAATCAATCTTCACTGCTAATTTATCTTCGTATAGGTCGGTAGAAGGTGGCGACCGAACGGTTGGTGGCAGTGGCACCGTAGGTGAAGGAAGTGCTTCGATGCCCAAAGAGGAGAAGAAAAGAAAGTAAGTACGAATGTTTCTAATCATATTCCTAATAACACTTGAACTCATTACAAGATTTTGTGAATCATTATAATATGTTTCTAATGCTAATTACGATTTTTCATTTCTTATAGGAGTGGAGACTTTTCTTCCTCGGCAGACGAGTCCTCAGGGCCAGTGACTCCTAAGAAGAAAGTCAAGTACTTGCCCACCCCGTCTCCCTCTCCCACCAAGAGGAAAAGGGGGCGACCGCCCAAGCCGGCCGTACCTCCCCCTGCTCTCTTCTCGGGTGCGTCTGTGGTGCCGACACCGCAGACGTACTGGGAAGTAGTTGAGGCCCAATCCTGGGATGAGATCGACAGGATCACCAGGAAAGGGTGGAAGGTACCTCACAGAGGGCCGGCCAGGGACGTTTGGTCTAGGCAAGAGGATGAGTGAGTAGAAGATAGACCCAAAAAAAAACTCCAAAAAAAATAAAAACATAAATACAAAAAAAAAAAAGACAATCGTATGAGAATGAAAATAAAACAGATAAGAATGATAAGAATGATAATGATGAAATGAAATGAAATGAAAAGAATGCATACGATTGAAAGAAACCATGACGAGCAATTGTCCCCCATAGCAACCTCTTCATTTCACTTTTCCTCTACTGACGAGAGGTCCAGTGCCACATTCAAGCTTTGATACTGTATAGTACGAGATGTTTTGATATTCAGGGTTCACCACCCACGCGATTGACTTGTTACCTTTGTTTGTTTGGTTTCTATTTGTGATCTTTCATTTCACTCAACTTGCAATTCCTCATTGTTCATCCGTTGTACATACACATCACAGCTTATCAAGTATCACCTGAGTGTGAGCTGTACTCATCATGGCTCAACGACAGGGAAGAAGGTCATTAGGTCTCGCACCTTTACCTGGATTACCTACCAAGGTAGATAACGGGTTGACCGAAGCTCAAAAGTTTGAAGACTGTAAGTCGCCCCTTATACTTCCCGTCCCGTCTACCCTTTAACGTCAATGCAAGTTGCTGATTGTTGCTTTCTGCTCCCTTGTCAGTTCGTCGCAGACATAGCAAGCAGAACAAAGATATCATCCTAGATAATGTATCTCGCAAATCGATGATCAAAGGCTTACAAGATGATATCGCTGCGTTACATACGGAATTACTCGAAGTCAGACAGGCCAACTTGATCTTACAAGCGAAGATCAAGAGAGTACAGAAAGATGCGAATAAGAATATACTTGGTGGAAATGGATCACAAGTTTTCGAAGCGCTCAATCAACTCATATCTGCATTCCCCGCTCTAAAACAATTACGGGATAATCTGTGGACTACAACAGCCCTGCAGGAAGATGAAGATGGGAGTCAGAAGCAGGGGAGAGGAGGTATGGGGAATGGTTGGGTAGTGGAAAATACGTATGCAACTCGACCTGCCGAAGTGGCAAGGCAGAATCATGGATTGTGGTCTTTAGTGGAAGCTAGTGAGAATGGAAGTGAGAGCGAGAGGGAGCAGCAGGATTCTAGGAAATCGAAAGTGAAACAGAAAGCGTGAGTAGTCCAATCAAATTCCATTCTCTCATCGTCCACCAGTGTAACAGTTCATCATCACTCTTGAGGTTGTGTGAAACTGATGCAAACCATATGCGATTTGCGAATAGTCGTCATACGGGTGTAGGATCAATAGCCAACTCACGTTCACCTCGACGGTCCACTCAAAGTCCCATAGTGACATATGTCGAAATCAACTCTCCATCACCCTCATCGTCCAGAATCTCCGTATCGCCCAGTCCCAGAAAAGCCAAACAGCATATTGTCGGAGAGAAGAAACAGCGTAGGAGACGAGAAAGCGGATTAATCACCATCCCACCGAAATCACCTTCACCGTCACCATCACCCAATCCACTTGTGGATGAAGACGTGGGAGAAGCATCGGAATGGGAAGAAGGTAAAGCGATAGAGCTATCGCCGTCTGATACCAACCTTAACGAAAATATCTCAATGCCTCAGGATATACTTAATTCAGCTCCAAGCGCAACTAGGTCTGAGTCTGGGTCGAGGGAAGTAGAGTTGATGGACACTATAAGGGAAGTGAGCAGTTCAGATAGTGAGTTGATCTAATTTAGTATCCGCGTTTTTATTGAAAAGATATCAACGATAAACTGACCGTACGATGATTAACCCAGGCGGTTCAGGGTCCTCCTCGTCCCGTCAAAGACCTTCGACTGGCTTACCTGTACCTTCGGAAGAGTTGGGTAACGTAGAAGAAGAAGGAGGTATAGGGAGAGGTAGAAGATCCAGGTCTAGTGTGAACTATAAAGAACCAAGTTTGAGCAAGTGAGTCCAAACCTAATTTACGATGTTCGGCTGTCTTGTCGGTTATAGTAGCCCTTCTGTTGATGGTAGCTGACGTGTTCATGGATCTCATGAATAGGAAAATGCGTAAACCAGATGGAATATCCACTGAAGAAGTCTTATTGTCCGCCATCAAACCGCCTTCACGCAAATCACTCATACCGAATCCAACTTCTACACTTCCTCCTTCACTCACTTCGTCTCTTCGACCCAGTACACCACGTAGAAAACCTTCTTCTTCGTCCTCGACATCGAGGTCGGAATCTCCTTTACCACCTGTACCGGCATCTTCTGAAGATATTCCCATCAGTGAATCTAGAAATACGTTAAGCCTGGCTAAACAAAACGGCATGAGAAGGAAGTCTGCATTACCTAATCCCGCTAATCAGAAAATACCAATAGAAAGAGAAAATAAAGATGAAGAGAATGATGTGGATGATTTAGCTGATTTGCAAGTTGAGTCCGAATTGGGATTGGGATATGAAGATGATTTGGATAATGTTCAACTCAGAACCGAGAAAATGATATTGAACAGTCCATCTAAACTCAGACCATCATCAGTATCAAGCAAGAAGAACAATCAAGAAGATATACCGCCTCCAAATCTACCAAACTCAGCAGACAATAATCTACCATTACCAAAACGAACTTCCTCGTTATCGAGTGCGAGTAAATCGACATCTTTCAGACCTACTTCCGCAACTATCGCTTCCAAGACCTCTTCCGGATTAGGTCTAGGTAGACCCATCATGCCTTCATCTACTACTGGCTCGAATATCGCAGGACACCGAAATATCACACCTATGCCTACGTCCCATGCTAGACTTCCAGTAAATTCGAGTAGTAGGAAGACGGAAAAGGAGATTCAAGTTTTGGCTGAAGGTGATAATGTTAACATCCCAACCACCACCACTGCAACAACCAGGAAGGTTTCAGGAGGTGATACGTTGAGTAAGAGAGGTACGATGTCAACTACGAGAAGAAGGATTAGCGCAGCTATATAATTTAATTTCTTCAGTTTTGTGATTTCGGGCAGATATTTGGGATATCACTGGGTTTTTTTCCTGCTTGTTTCTGGTTTATCTTTGACTTCGAAAGGCATATACTTGCATCTGATCTCTTCGTCTTCTTGTATTTGTCATTCAGTCGATTATCATAGATCAATATCGATACGGTATGAAAATCTTATAATCAACATGCTATCATGAAAGAAAGTTTATCCGACCCTGTTGAGACGTAGTATGCAGATACATCGTATCGTATCGTTGACGAAAGAGATATACAAAAATATAGACAGATGAAAAAGATGAGTAATGAATATAGCACAACATGGTCAATTACCCCATCCCTCTTCGCCATCACTCCTCATGATCCTCTATAAATGAGAACTAACGACGTCCAGTTTCATCCAGAATTGTCTTATTGAACTCTTCCAAAGGGATCAAATCTTTTTCAGACAGAAGTTGGAACTGTCCAGCAAAAGAGCATTTTCAGATGAGCATATCATTTGCATAATGGCATTCCATATCTGAATGTGTCACTCACCTCATCAACAAATAGTAAGAAATGTCTATAGTTCGTATTCAAGTGAGCTATCCATAGTAAATTGTCTCAGTGAGTTCCTTCTGTTCTTGTTGAGGAATAGATGATGATTTGTTGCCGACGTCGCTGTCGCGTCATCTACCGAGCGTAAGAGTCCAAGACTCACCTTCAATACCCAAAGCGCAAACCTGATCGAAATGACTATGATAAATATGCGCGTACACCCTGAATAACCTCCTCAAGATGGTCTTGGCAGTATTCATAAAAGTAGGTGGGAACCGTTTACCAATCTGTTGAGGGAAATGTTTCTCATCATCCAAAATCGATTGAGTCCATGTCATCAACGCTTCGACGTATGCTGGTGCGGAAAGATGAGTTGGTTTCTTACTATGAAATTGTGTAACGATTGATCAGCTTGTTCCTTGGAGTAGCGAGGTTAGAAGAAGCTCACTATTTCTCTCCATCTTCCCAGAAATATTCGTACCTATATCAAATGATCCTATCAGCTAAAGTTCCATAGATATCTATGAAACATAACCTTCAGCTGAACACTCACTTTGGACCAGCATTCATGATCGGGCACTATAAGGCAATTCAGTCAGCTAATGACCATGAGAGCAGAGGTCCAGCTTACCTCGGTAGGTGTGCAGAATTCAGATATGGTACCGTACAACATATTAACGTGATTGAAGAAATCGACGACTGTGTTTCTCCTAGGTATCAGCTGATCTATAGCAAAAGGCTATCCGATATCGTTTTACCATCA
Organism: Kwoniella europaea PYCC6329; assembly: GCF_036810445.1. NCBI lineage: Eukaryota > Fungi > Basidiomycota > Tremellomycetes > Tremellales > Cryptococcaceae > Kwoniella > Kwoniella europaea. The sequence continues at coordinate 1,050,246 of NC_089488.1, read as the reverse complement.
GCTGGACGCTTACCATGGACAGCTATCCATTCTTGCAAGTCTTCACCTTCTGGTAATTGCACTGCTGTTCGGAGGTTACCTGAGCCCTAACAGAGATTGAGAAATATAGAAGTCAGCGTGTGAAAGAGGATGTCAACGGATCGTAGGAAGAAAGAGAGAATATGTTTCAGTTATCAGTGAAGGGGAAGAAGGGAAGAGGTGAATACTACCCACCAAAGTCTGTTGAGCATATTGCTTCAATTGCCACTGCTTCGTCCCCTCTGGTACTTTCTTAGGTTTGAAAGCTGTTCGTCGGGATATATCAGCTCCTGAGACTGACTTGAATCCTCATCCATCATCCTGATCATACCGATGGATGGAGAATAAGAGTCGTCGGGGAGCTGATTAGTGATACTCTCACTCACTTCGGGATTGATTACCTTTCCTGAATGATGTACGGAATGTCAGCTGTGTGGGGGCCTGCGCTATCGCTGGCAGGCAGCTTACAGGTTGAATAGAGTGGACATTATTCCTTGAGGCTTCTGTGATCTGGCGACGTTCTGGTTGGGATGGGAAAGAAGAAGAAGAAGAAAGAGGATAGATAGTTTGTCGTTGATGTCAGTGTTGTTGTTGATGGTGGTTCAACCTGTTTTGATTTCTTGATGGATTGCAACTTCTGAATCTGAAACTGAATTCGTTACGCGACGCGACACACAATCTGACGCTCGAGCCTGCTCACATGGAATTACCACTTTGGGAGATTTTGACCCGACGGAATCAAATCAGTCGACCATGCTTGTCTACCTCCACCTCCCATGTCCATGTCCATGTCCATATCAACGAACAACAACCATCACTAGTTCTTTCTCTTCCCTCTGCCTTCTTGACGAGTATGGCATAGCACAATGGGCACTTCAACTTACGTCGCAATCGCATTCTTACCCCTCATAATCCTCCTGGCACCGTACTACATCGAGCCATACCAATTATGGGATCCCGTAGCCCTCAACGATAAAGTGGAAGGGCAGAGGCAGACCAAATGGTGTAACATGGGATGGTGGGAGGTGAGTCGGTCAACGATAGCTCTTGCATCCTCATCGAGGAGCAGAGTAGCTATCTGATACAATACAGCCCTCACTGATCAATATATAACAATATCGCAGGACACCAACTCTTTCCCTTTGGCTGCTAATGCCCTTGCTCAGAAGTTGATAGATTTCGCTAAAGAGGGTGGGTATGCAGGAGGTGGCAACGTATTAGGTAGGTCTTATACTGTCCGACTTCTTACAAATGGACATGAATGACTTACTGATGATTTACTCATGCAGACATAGGTCATGGTGCAGGAGAATCCTTATGTGAGTGATTTTCTATTCAGCTTTATGCGACACATCGAATCTCAAGCTGATTGACACTTCGAATCGAAGTATTACATCTCAACTCATCTGCCCCGCCTAGACACCTCCATGGCTTGACATCCCTTTCAGCCGATACGAAATATGCTCAAAGCATCTTAGACCAATACACACCTGAAAAAGCCATATCAACCAATATCGAACTATATACCGCCTCAGCTCACTTTAACCCTACGAAAGATCTCAACCATCCTCTTAACGGTATGAAGGGATTTATGGGCGAACAGAAACGAGATTTAGCTTATTCTGATGAAGATGAATTACTATTCGAAGAAACGGGGGGCCAAGGTCAATTGACATTAGGTGATGATGCACCTCCACCATACGATTTGGTGTATATGTTAGATTCGATATATCATTATCCACCTTCCCTTATACCCTTCCTGCAAACGCTCAAACCTGTCCTGGGAAACGGTAAAGGTATAGTGGTATATACGGATATACTTCCTCCTCCAAAGGGGCTGTCAAGGTGGAAATCTTGGTTTGTATCTTACATCTTATCTGTACCATCACCCAATCTCACTGATCGTCCAGCGAGTTTGGAGGAATATAAAGGGTTGTTAGAGAAAGAAGGATGGAAAGCTGTGGTAATCGAAGATTGGAGCAAGGGGGTCTGGAAAGGATTTTCACAGAATTTGATTGGGAGAGGTGGAAGATGGGAGAAAGTGGGAAGGGCGGTCGAAAGAATTGAAAAGGAAGGTTGGAGATTTGTAGCTGTGAGAGCGAAGAAGGTACAACAGACCATGTCACATCATTCAGATTTTGGTAACATAGGCAGATGTAAGTCGTAGATTTGAATATCGGAATAATGCATATATAAAGTACAAATAATATACTATGCGATGGCGCCAATCAGCTATGGAGACATTATTGATTGATGGATGATTCGGTATGATGAAATGATGATAATATGACAACATAGAAAGCTCTCGCTCAGTAACCTCTCCTCTTCTCAGGTTTCTTTGAGAATCCCCGTACCTTACTCCACCTCAATCGCGTTATCCTTCCCACCTCCCTTCCCTTCCTCCTGTTCTTTCCTCTTCCTATCCCTCTCTATAATCTCTTTTCTCAATCTCTCAAATTCACTTCTCTTGTCTTTCGCATACTTCTGTAACCCATCTTTACTACCTAGTTGATTGATCATCTCATCTTTCCCCCTTTCCTTATCCCTCTTTTTAGAATTTTCCATATCTGACAATTTCGCTCTGAGCGCTGATAAGGAAGATGGATGGGAGGTATCGAGATTTGAGTTGAAGAGGATTATCCATTCTTGAACTCTACTTATCAATGTTACTTTATCTCCTGTGGTAGGTAAGGAATAATCCTAAGAAAGGATGAATATTAGCTGACTTGATGAACGAGGGGTGGGCCTCTGCTCTTCCCAGCTACTCACAGATAGTATTGATCGTAAGTCTGCAGGTGTAGCTAATGCGTAGTTTGGTTTGGTTATTCGTTTCATCTCGACTCTGTTCATATTTGAGCTGACTTCAATAAAGTCTTCTAGTTGAATAATAATACGAGGCAAAAAGCCAAATCGACTCACTCTTTATCTTTATTCTTTGCTCCTATTGATTGACCTGAAAAAACCTTCTTCCAATCTGCTTTCTGATTCCCTTTTCTATTCCCATTCCCATTCAATTTACTTTTCGGTGGCGGACATCCCTTTTCGATATGTAGCGGTATGGATGAGATAGGTAACGTAGATTGACATATCGGACATGGCGCTTCGTCTGATAGTACAGCTATATGATTAGCGATCGATTATGAAATAGAACCGTATTTTCTAGCTGAATGAGTCAACTTGGAAAGGACGAACCATTTTCAGTCAATTCCTGTACATCATCTTCCTCATCCTCCACCTCCCCATTCTGCACTTCATCATGATCGCTATCATTAGATCTACGTGATTTGGTTGGACTCTGCGATCTACTTCCACTCGTTTCTCTACTCGAATTCGGCTTCAGACGCTTCGTACCGGATGAAGAGGCAGCTTTCGGATTCAATTCCTGTGCTGGACGTTTCTTCGTTATCTGCGGTTGTGGTGGTGGTTTTGCCAAATCGTATATTATTGGTCTATGTCGACGACCACATTAGCTGTATTCTCTCTCTTGCTTTAAATAGGGGAGTTGCAGCCAACCTTGATTCCTCCCATGAATCCGTTATCTCCTCCAAAGCTCTATTCCTCCTTATCTGACCTTCTGAAGCGGGTTCATTACATGATGGACATTTCTTCAACACGTCCAGCGAAGATCTGATGCACTGTATGTGAGATATTCGTCAATTACAAGATCTGCTATTTTAGGGTAGTCCCCGAATCTTCCTTCAGCAGATGAGCACTCACCGAGGAACAAAATGAATGACCACATCCTATCGATACGGGCGCTTGGAATGGTTCTTTACAGATTTGACAAACTACCGAACGATCTAGTCTACGTAGTTGAGGGTGATTGGGAGGGAAGGGAGGGGCTTCGTCTATTGACGAGAGGAGGGGGTGGGACGACATGTCCATCTTGAGAATGGTGAATAGCTAATCTAATGATGAAGAGGGAGAAGGAAGAGAAGGAAGAGAGAGGAAGATGAATGATTAACTATCTGATCGATATGGTGTGTTCTCGTAATGTTTTCGTTTCATACGCGTCAGTCAAAACAAATGTACACCTCAACCTGAACACGTGGCTGCACTTTCCCACGGTATGGGTTCAAGCATACGTCGTTACTCTGAATACCAAAGTGGAGGATGTTTACTTGAAATTCGAGCGAGCTATTCTTCCTCTTCTTTCTCTCTCAGCTTTCTCTTGCAGGATACCAAGTATATTCGCAAAAGACACGGCGGGAAGAGAGACGGGGCGATATGGGTAAGCTAATGAACCATTCTTTCTCGGGAAAATGTATGAAGCTTATGATACTCGACATTCGAATAGCTGGTACTATCTCCCTCTTCGCGGCTATATTCTTCTTCATCCTTTATGTAGTAGTTTGGTGTTTATGCCTGCTCGGGTGGAGAACAGCGTGAGCGGCTTCTTCCACAGAGTAGGAACAATACTGAAATGTCCTTTCAGCCGCATACGATATGCTCATCCTACTCTGCCGTCTCGAATATCCTCGCTCTCTCCTTCTTCCGCTCCTGGAGTAACGATCATCCGACCATTATGTGGATTGGACCAAAATCTGTATAATACCTTGGAGAGCTGTATGAAGCTTGATTATCCCAAATTCGAAGTGATATTTGCACTTCAGGACGAAAATGACGAAGCGTTACCTGTCGTCAGGATGATCATGGAAAAATACCCCGAAGTACATGCTAAGATCATCATAGGTGAGTAAGCTTTGATGCTCGAGGACGTATGAGTTAGCTTATATAAGAACTTGTGTGAGTTAGACAGTACCAAAGTTGGTGTCAATCCAAAAGTCAACAACCTTCTTCGTCCCTTCCAAGAAGCAAGCTATGACCTGCTATGGGTGATAGATTCAACGATATCAGTGACGCCAGGTACGCTCGGTAGAGCAGTCGAAGCGTTCTTGTCCAATCGTACGCCCTATTCAGCACCCGATGATCCAGAATCTTCACCACTCATGTCTATCGCAGATGACGTGAGGAAACCACCAATGTCAGGTGAAGTCGGTTTGGTCCATCAGGTTCCCATTGCACTATGTTATCAAAAGACTTGGGGAAGTCTGATAGAACAGGCTTATCTGAATACAACACATGCTAAGATGTACCTTGCTATCGTTAGTAGATCGTCAGCTAAACCTTGATGGAGATCCCCGGAATGAGCTGACTTACCACTCTGACTCATAGAATGCAGTAGCAGTCGATTCATGCGTCGTTGGAAAATCCAATTTATATTCCCGAAGCTCGATATCCCAACTCTCAACACCTTCACCATCTCTCCGTCAATTACCAAATCCTCCTACAGGGCTAGCAGGATACAGCCCTTTCTTAGCTGAAGATAATATGATAGCTCTTGGTTTATGGCATCAACTTAACCTTAAACACGCTATGACCTCTGACGTTGCATTGGACTTCCTCGGTGCTTTGTCGGTAAAAGATTATATAGATAGGAGAGTAAGGTGGTTAAGAGTTAGGAAGAAGATGACACCGATGATTGCAACGTTGTTAGAACCATTCACTGAATCGCTGATAGCTGGATTATACGGTTCATGGGCTATACAACGATTACTTGGTGCCAGTATACCTGCTTTATTCCTTGTACACTTGTTTACATGGTTGATGGTGGATTTGTCGACTAGGCGATCTTTAGAGACTAATATTAGATCTTTGAGACCACCTTCCTCACAGGGTATGTTCTTGTTAGCGTGGTTGGCGAGAGAATGTCTGGCTTTGCCTATTTGGTTGTTGGCTATGACTAGTGATGTGGTGGTGTGGAGAGGAGGGAGGTATAAAATCGTTTCGTCAGGTGAGAAAATCAGTTACATCAATTTGTCCAAATCATTAACTGATGAAATATTTACATATTTATGACGATGCTTATAGGTGAGGCTATACGGCTGGATGAGGATCGATAGATTAGGTCGAGGATTGAACCATATTCCGGGAGATACCGCATGCATGAAACACACGGGTCTTAATAGTATAATTCCTTTTTCGTGTAGCGTAAAAGAGTCTTAAAAGGCACAACGATATTTATCAACAAATCATCAGAATTTCTTCAAAGAAGGTTCACAAGACTTGTCTCAGGATAAGTCAACCTTAATTCACTGAAACAGATAGCGATAGATTGGTATATCGCACGGCAAGCAGAGTACGTACATGAGATGATGAAAGCTGTTGCCGAACGATATGATCATGCCTCTCTACTTTGACGATAAATCACATGCATAACATATGTATAACGAGTCTTCCTTCACGATTTACTCTTTTCCATCTTCCTTTCCTGTCCGTTCAACCACATAACAACACTCCAAACAAAACAACACATCAATATAACAACGCATCCGTCCAATAACAGACAACAAGATGTTACGTCTTCTCAGATCACCTCAACTCTTAAGATCGAGCTTCTCCAAGGCTCCTATCCAAAGTGTCTACAGACGAGTAAGCTACCTCTCTTCGATCGAGTCCCATAATTCCATGATGAATGGTCATACTGATCTGTTGAGCAGGCTCATCATACTTCTAGTTCTGAGACTCCCAAACCATCAGCCACTACCAGCAATTCCAGCCCAAGTTCCGATCACATGGGCTTCTTGTTCATGGGCTTAACTGGGGGGTTGATCGTTAACTGGCTCATGGATCGTCATTTCGATGAGGTGAATCGATGCAATAAGGAGAAATTGGCAGAAGAGGATTGGAGACGAGACGTTTTGGGAGAACTGAAAGCCCTCAATAAGAAGAAGAATTTTGGTGGTGTAGGTGGGATTTGAGGTGAAGGTCATCATCAGAGATTTAATCTGAAATAGGAGATATGACTGCGGACTTTGTACATTCAATAAAAGATAGGAGATGAATATGATACTACTCGTGATTCTGATCAATCTACATTCTGCTCCTATATGTGCATGAGTGATTCTCGGTGTATACAGCCAAGATCACAGTACAATGCTCTCCTTAGATTCGTTCGTATCGGAGCATTGCCATTTCGAGGCTACATTTACCTCACTACGAGTGGCGGAAGGAATGAACCTATACCATGGTGTCAGTGCGGCTGACCATTGTGAGCGGCAAAAGAATTACCTAAGCCCTTTCTCTGGATAAGGTTGGTATTGGTATCACTTAAGGTTGACAAGAAGCCGCTGATCAGACTATTCGTCATTGCTAATGTATCTCCGGTTGTCAGATTGACAATAGAATCCCATAAGTTTTCTAGCTTGTCTATCTTCTCTTCTTTCAATTCCCAAACTCGATAAGATACCAACAGAAATCATTCAACTCTTATACCCCAGAGAACATTTACCAATCATTCAAAACATGTTCAAAATTACCAGGAATTTACCTATTTTCCGCTCTATGCTTGGCCGAAATAACCCAGTCATGGCAAAGTCAGTGAGTTGCTGGAATCTCCTGTATGATTTACAACTCACTAATACTTCTGGGTGTTTAGTTGGCTTACACCCGAGCATATTGGATGGCTCCTACAATGGCTCCAAGACTCGATTACCTCTGTACGCACCTCGAGGCCTTTTGTTATGGTGGGATCGTCTTGCGGTTATATCAAGTGAAGTTGAGACTAAAAAACATTCTGGAACAAACGAGTCAGGTGAAGGAGAAGCTGGGAACCCATGGTGGGGTCACAGTAGCGTTAAATGATCTACACTTGGGACTGAAAGATGTTTCAGAAAAAGTGAGTACGGTAGATCGGGAAATGGCAAGGATGATTGGAGAATGATGGAGAGGTTTTAGAGGATGTTGATGCCTTGGGCTAGAGTCAAAAATAAGGGCGATGAGGTGTTTGTTAATTACTTGAAAGCAAAGGGAAGACGAAGACCATGAATCACCAGATTTGGATGTATGCGCGTATCAGAAATGCACTTGATCGAGTGCAAGACTATGTATGGAGCGTTCAACTCTAATGATACATGTAACGGCCATGAAAATGATATCAATCCCTACTATTTTTCCCTTCTATCGTGCGACCTTGCTTCTACTACCGACTCCTGATGCCATCTGACATACATATGACCTTCTTACCATCGTCTCCCTTCCATCATCAATGATATCTTCACCACTTAAGTCGCCATCTGTCCGCCCATTCCAGTCACACCAACAACATCCCTAATCTTCGCTGCCTCCCCAGCGCTCAATTTCCCTTTCATCGAAATCAAGAACGTCTCCCACGCCGCATCCGCCTCATCTTCAAGTGGAAATTCGCTCACACACAAGGCATGGATCTTCTGCCAGAATTGAGGGTCGGCGATAGTCTGATGGAAAGATGCTGAGGACACCTGGGGTTGGGGACCGAGCGGTGGAACGGCCGAATCAATATTGGTAAGAGGCATTGAAGTTCCCGGTTCGATTCCGTCGATCGAAGTCGTGATGGTCAATGCGGGAGGAGCGGGTGAAGTAGAAGATGGGGCAGTGAAAGTAGCTTCGTCAGAAGTCAGTTCCTTCGTGGTAGCAACTTTGACCATGAGATGTAAGATCGCTCCATCTTTTATATCGTATTCTTTAAGTAATTTGGTATCGGTCAAAGCTTTTCCTTTGAGTAATAGCCTCTGACTATCTGCTGAAGGCGCTGTAGCGGCTGATTTGGCGATTTGTGATTTTAGATCGGTGACTGTATCGGTAAGATTCGCGGTGATAGGTAAAGTGAGAGAGGGTTTAAGACATTTTATAGTGATTGTTACGGTATCTATCGACAAGATATGTAAGCTCATAATCCTCCGGTCTGTCATGGTCGGCGTCAGCTTACCTTGTGAAGGAGTATCGACATCCATACCCTCCGCCGATGGTGGTTCAGCAACTTCCACACCAACTACAGCTACTTTCCTAGGTCTATCTTGGAGAGGAGTAGAGAAGTCTGCGGGATATTCGACCTTGTGAGAAGAGAGTCCTTCGGTATATCGCTTGATGAATGCTCGCTCTTCGTTGAGCTTGTCGCCGTGAAGTGCTGCGTCTGTCATTGTGATTGATTATGAGGTGTCTGTTTGAGGGAATGAAGGGTGAGATGAAGATGCTTGGGATGGTTTTGAATGCTTTACTCGTATCGTTGGTGCATGTTCAAAGTATGTCATTTTGACGTGTTGCAGCTAACAAGGTGGGTCAGTGCGGAGCCCAATCGAGCGCCGGTGAGTGGCAAACACGTGGCAATCAAATTCAACCGTGGGAAATTGTTAATTTCCGGTGGATTTCTGAAAACATGGTTGAAAATTATTTTATGGGTTTCTTGATCATTTGTGGACTACAAGAACTCTTCATATCATTGCAACCATCCCCAAATTGACCACATCTTTCTCTTGTTCCTTGTCACGCTGATACACTCGGAGTGAGATAAGGACAAGGGCTTCTCCTAAGCCAGCGAAAGAACATGGCGGAACCACCTCAGAAAAGGTTCAGGGTGAGTCAACCAGTTGGTCGTATCCAGTGAACGATGCCGATGCTGATTGAAATTGTCTTTTATAGTATGCAACATACAATGAACAAATAAAGAATATATCAGTGGATGTAGGAAAGCAGCGAGGGCTTGGATGGGAGAAGGAAGAGTTCGATGAGGACACAGAGCAGAGTGTAGGTTACCATTCATTGACTTGTCCTTTCCCAGCGACACTGACCATTCCACCAATTTTGAACAGCATACTCCTCTCACCTCTGAGCTCGATCGATTGTCGCTGCTCGATCTCACTACCCCTTATCAAGACCTGCAGAGGACTCTAATACCACTTTCATCCACTTTGCCCATAACATTATATAATCTGCCTATAATACAACAGACCTTCTCCGACTACTATTCGAAACTCCAGGAAGGACAAGAATACACCCATTCCGGCTTAGACTCAGCTCTTTACCTTCATCAAGCCTTGTACGAGACCTGTCTTGGTGAAGCTTTACCTCATGTCCCAGATACTACCAAAGACCTCCTCAGAGTCGGTGCTTTACGAGCATTAGATCCCAAACTTGTTGAAAGAACCTATTCAACCCTATCTCTTATTTTACGAAGTATCGCTTCTTCTCTTCTCAAATCAGATCAATCCTCTCACATCATCCTCCGAGCAACATGGAAAGAAGTACGACCGTATCTGAGGCCAAGGGAGAACAAACGATATGTCAGAAAATGTGTTGCCGATGCTTGGGTCGGTGTCATTAGAAAAGCTAGATCGGAAGGCTTACAGAGATTAATGGATGTCTTGCTTGAGGAGGAAACGGATGGTATGGAAGCCGTTTGGAGTCACAGCTTGAAGGGAACAAACAGTCAACTGCATTCAAGAGCTATAGCAATATATGATATCCTCCTTGATCGACTTATTGCAAATCCTACAGAACAGCAACTCGCAACTGTGAATATGGTCAGCACCGCTTTGGTCCATCATTGTTCGACCGGTACCATCAAGCCAGTAATCGAGTCTGTTATATCCCGTTGTCAACCATCATCCTCTAGAGCCGGATCTTCGTCATCCCCCTTCATCAACCTGGTTCAATCATCAATGGTACTCAGAGTACTGTCGACCTTTCTCCTTACCAGAAAGGGTAAACGCTTTCCTGAGCTCTTACTCAAACCTCTCATGCAACGTCTTCAATCCTTATTGCCTCATCTAGCTGCAGAGGCTTCGTTAGGTCAGGATTATATTCCAGATGAAGAAAGGCAGACCCGAGATACCTGGAGAAAAGCTTTGGTGGCCTGCGTGGTGGGGTGTTTACAAGCCGGGCAATTGCAACATTGGCTCAGTCCTGGTGTGGGATTGATCGAGAATCTGTGGAGAGAACTTGTAAGTATTCTGATTCCAGTAATATACCACCCGGATGCCGCTCATTGTTACTTCTCAGGATGACCGAGAGTGTTTTGCCTTCGCCAATGCTCTAATTTCTCTCAAATGGCCTGGTATCGAACAGTTCCTGCTTTCCCATATCGCCAAGTGAGTATCGATCATAGTAGCTACCATAATTCATGCTGAACAACGATTGTTTGCAGAAAATCTCTCCCTTCTTTATCGAATGATCCTTTATCCACTCTCGTCCTGCTCAACAATCTCGCTTCTGCTGGATATTTGTCGGGAGGACTGTCAAACGTCCAAGGAGGACGATGGCGACAAGCTTTCATTTCGGCTCTTGTAGCTCTTTTCAAGCAAATCAAGGAGAAAGCACTGGAAGATGTGAATGATCGTCGTATACTAGGTCAGATCTTGAGGTTGATCCCAGCTTTACCCTCCGATGCCGATCAGTTCGTCCCTCATGTCACTGGTCTCATTCGGTCAACCTTATCAACTGTAAAAGGGAAAGAGGTTGCTCAGATAAGAGTCGGTTGGGCCGAAGATGGCGCGTGGAACGATAGTCATCTACTTGGGTCGCTCCTCCGAGCAGCGCAAGACTTACTAGATAGCCCTCAAGTAACGGCTGACGCAGAACTGAGAGCTCTCCTTGTGGATGAAGGGGCATTAGCAGACGTCATCGAGAAGCTATATTGGAACCGGGAAGTTTTAACAGCATGTTCTTCGTTGATTGACCGTTGGTCCGGAGATCTACAGTAAGTCCATATCCATGTTTATCGATGGCAAACGATATATTGACAGTCGGTTTAGGTTGCCAGAAGATCGCATACTCGATCTCTTCTTTCCGAACCTTCTTTCAGCGGATTCCGAGCTTCGTCTTTCCACCGTACACACGCTCGCATCAATATCTTCGACATCACCCCCTGCCCACGCAGAAGACCATGTACCCTCACCAAGCGGAATTTGGTCGTTATGTGCGGCCGTCGAATCATCCGAAATGACACTAAAGAATGTCCGAGAGCGTACGACCAGTATCGCTCGTCTCGCTCGAGGTATCTTGTCGTTACCTGGATCAACCCTCAAGGAGTCTAGTAAATTACTGAACGGAGTGATTACGTTCCTCGTATCTCAGCTCAAAGTCAACTTTCGACCGATCTATGCAGAAACGATCACTGCTTTATCCTCCATAGCTGAGAAACAGGGAGAAATCATCTGGGAGATAGTTTGGGAAGAACTGCAGAAGACTGATGTAGACGAAGGGAGTTCTATGCTAGATCTCGGCGTGGTCAAGCCGTCTTGGGCTGAGAAGCGTTTTGAAGACAGCGAATCAAGGAGGGTTCAGCAAGACGAAGACGAAGCTGAGTTCCACTGTCATAACCTTGAAAAGAGTCGAAAGACTCTCAACAAGGTTTGGGTACAAGCCACTCAGGAGGATAAACTGGATCAACAAGAAGTCTCTGTGAGTTTATCTTTTGGTATGAATGTGGAATCGGAACAAGCGCTGATATCCTTCATAGGTTCAAATATCCCATGATCGACTTGATGTCCTCAATTACGAAGCACAACTTCTTTCCACACTTACTGCTGTGCCTTCCATTGCTGAGAAACACTCCAGGGCAATTATACCGGTATTCTTCGGTGTCGCTCGCCAAGCCGATGAGAATGATGATCATGTAAATGTAAAATGGACTCATCTGTCAACTAAGCAGCGGCAACAACGAACGGCATCTTACCTCGAACTTCTGGCAAAATTCGTTAATCCTAAAGCTGCGTACCGAAGCGAAGAGCTCCATACTCTTTATCTAGATATTCTCGCCAAGGGAGAACCCAAGCTGCAAGGTCTAGCTTTAAAATGCCTCATGACATACAAATCACCTAAATTGCTTCCTTACCAAGAATCATTGGAAACCTTACTGGAAGATTCTAAGTTCCGAGATGAATTAGCTAGACTTAGACTCTCTGCCACAGAGCAAGATTATGGTGTTCAATCGCAGGAGAAATCAGCTTTAGCAAAGACTCGAATAGTGTTCATCGATCCATCTCACCGAGCCGAAGCTTTGCCTGTTATCATCCGATTACTATACGGCATCATCACTTCTCGTCGAGGGCGATCAAGTTCCGCTCAAGGGCAGACAGCAAGGAAGCAAGCTGTTTTAAATACTCTCAGCGGTTGTACCGAAGATGAATTGAAGACTCTGATCGATCTTATGCTAGAACCTTTTGGTGAAGAATTGGAAAACATCAATGTTGCTGGTAGACAGCAAATCGGTTTCTTAACTTTGCTTACAGACTTACTTCGATACCTCGGTCCTCAAATAATACCTCATTGGCCACGATTGGTAAAGACAACTATAGCTTTAGTAGCCAACGCGCAAAAGAAGCTTTCTCAAGCCAATGTTGATGCTGAGGAAGAAGGGGAAGGTGACAACGCCGAAGATGTCGAAGTTCCTCAACAGGAATTTGACAAGGGCCTTGCTCCCCTACGAAACATCAGGTCGATGGGTCTCAAACGATTAGTGCAGTTCTTCCGATCTTCCGTACAATTCGATTTCAGTCCTTATCTTCCCACCATCTTCGATTCGATCATTTCTCCTCGACTTGACAGACTCGAAGTTGAGAACACTCAAGCTCCCTCAGGTACTCTCGAATTGATCGCCACTATCGCTTCCTTGCCTAATCTCGCTCGAAGTCTTGTAGAACAGGATGACAAAACGTTACCGAAAGCTTTCTCTTGTATGACGGCTGTGAAAGTCAAACCGGCAGTCATATTGAAGGTCTTCGATATCATCGATTCCCTTCTACTCGAAGACACACCGGGGCTCACCGAAGATGTGTTGTTACCGAATATACGGGTCTTACTGGATAATGTTATCGGTTTAGTAGTGCGTCTGAAAGCTTCCGCCAACGAAGATATCACTCGTCGATTACTCGCAATTTTATCCCGATTATCTGCGATTGTCTCGGATGGCCAACAAGCTCAGGAACTCGCTTCTCTCCTTGCACCAATGTTAAGACAGCGTCAAACGACTGAGAAGGCCAAAACCAACATCCTCAGCACTTTACAACGACTGTATGCCATTTCGCCTGATTTCGCGGATCCATCTAGCGAGTATTTTACCCAGAATTACGAGCTCATCTCCAACCTATTCCAAACACTCTTCTTCCCATCATCTAGAAGAGCGCTATTCGATGTCTTGCAAACTTTCGCTAAAGTTGACAAGAGTCTGGAAAAGGCAATCGCCATTACTGGCGAACTTAATGCCTACTCGGCTAGAAGATTAGATGAACCTGATTTCGATCGACGTCTGACTACGTATGCTCAGATCAATGATGGCCCGGACGAGGAACTTCCGCAGACGACCAAAGCTTGGCTGCCTATCTTACGAAGCTCACTCTTCTACCTTCACGAACCTGAAGAATTGTCTATCCGAACCAGTGCCTCAGCAGTCCTGCAAAGATACATCTCGGTGATTGGGCAGGCTGAAAGTGGGCCTTACGTCGAAGCATTACAACATGTTATAACGCCTGGAATACGGAAGACTCTGCGATCGAAGCAAGAATTGGTTCGAAATGAAGCCATTCACATCATCGCTCATGCGGTCAAGACATGCTCTGGTGTACCTGAATTCGCTGAACTTCAACCTCTCTTAGCAGAAGGCGATGAAGAAGCTTCCTTCTTCACCAACATCACCCATATTCAGGTACATAGGCGAGCTAGAGCTCTTCATAGACTGAGAAATTTCGCTGCGGAGAATAAGATACAGGAATCAACGTTATCGACTATCTTCCTCCCTATCTTGGAGCATATCGTAGCTGGATCGACGGATGTGACGGATCACCATCTCATTAATGAAGCTGTTCAGACTATCGGCGGTCTTGCTGGGGAACTCAGATGGTCAAGATACTATGGGTTGATAGGACGATTCATGAAGTTAGGCAGTGTCAAAGCCCAGCAACAAAAGATTTACATCCGAGTAGTTTCAGCTATTATCGATAATTTCCATTTCAGTCTTGGGACACCTGCGGCAAATGGTGACGCCATGGAAGTTGATGGAGAAGCAGCGGAGGCTGGAAACAAGGATGAAGAAGCTGAAGAGAACGAGGATGAAGAACCTGAGCAGGAGAAACAGATCGATGTTGGAACATCTCCGGAACGAATCACTGAAGTCATTTTGAATCGACTTCTTCCCTCACTCTCCAAGTTTGTCGCTACCAAAGACGAGACAGAAAGCAACATCAGGATTCCACTTGCTTTGGCAGTTGTCAAACTTGCTCATGCTCTTCCTCGGGCATCCAGTGCCGACGAAGTCCTTCGAGTCATCACTACTGTATCTCAAATCCTACGAAGCAAAGAACAGGATACTCGAGATATCGCTAGAGATACAATCTGCAAGATTGCAGTTTATCTCGGTCCAGGATGGCTGGTACGAGTGATCAAAGAGTTGGAAACTGCTCTTCAGCGTGGACCTCAGAAACACGTTCTGGCAGTCACGACTCATGCTATTCTCGTCATGGCCACTACCCAAGCTGCCGATCGATTCTCAGATCTTGACGAAGCTGTGGAATTGGCTGTCTCGGTTTCTGCCGAAGTTATCTGGGGTGAGAGTGGAAAAGATGTAGCTTCAGAGGGCTTCAAGACGAAAATGCGAGAAGTCCGAGGAGCAACTTCAAGGGGATTCGATACTTTCCAATTACTATCTCAATTGGTCTCACCCACCAAGATGTCGATCATCCTCTCTCCACTCAGGGAAGTTATGCATTCTTCGCAAGCTGTCAAGCAGATGCAGCAAGTCGATGAAGCTCTTCGACGTATATCCCTTGGTCTTAACAGTAATCCTCGATTAGCTCCCGAAGATATATTGTCACTCTGTTACTCCCTAATCAGTGGCAACTCTTCGTACCTCAAACCAAAGAAGAAGGCGGTCAAACCTGCTGACACTCCCGATAGCTTCAGGGTACAGATGAAGAGAGATAACAAAGGGAATGCGGATTTCTATCCTCAAAACGCCCATAAATTCGTCGTCTTCGGCTTAGACTTGTTCGTCACCGCCTTTAGACGAGGTAAATTCGACTTTGACGACGTATCTATCCTATCCAGACTTGGACCCATGGTCAATGCCATCGGAAACACCCTGTATTCACCTGCTTCCAATGTTCTTACCCTCGCTCTCAAAGCTTCTGCAGCGGTCTTGCGATGTCCCGTACCCCAAGTCGGACCCGCCTTACCAGTCTTCATCACCAATATCTTCGAAATCATCAAACATGCTGGAGGAACAGCCGAATCCGAAGTTGCTCAAACCGCTCTCAAGACTCTTGCCGTGATATTGAGGGATTGCAAGTCCTCTGAAGTCACCGAGACCCAGCTGAAATATCTGCTCGAAGTGATTAGTCCAGATCTCGAAGAACCCGACAGACAAAGTGCCATCTTTACGATACTCCGATCAATCATAACTCGCAAATTCGTTGTACCGGAGATATATGATCTGATGGAAAGAGTGTCATCTATCATGGTCACTTCTCAATCTACCCAAGTCCAAGATCTTTGCAGAGGAGCGGTCATGGCTTTCTTGCTAGATTACCCACAAGGTAAAGGAAGATTGAAGAATCAAATGACCTTCTTCGCCAAAAATATGGAATATACCTTTGAAGCTGGACGAATCTCAGTCATGGAAATACTCAATAATATCTTCTTAAAATTCTCTGACGATCTCATTGAAGAATACGCGGATATGTTCTTTGTGGCTTTGGTAGTGGTTCTAGCCAATGATGATTCGGAGAAATGTCGTCAGATGGCTGGAGAATTGCTCAAATTACTCTGGAAGAGGTTAGAAGAAGACAGGAGAAGCAAGATGGTTTCAGTGCTCAAATCCTGGGTGGGCAAGAGGGAAGATAATACCGTACTGGCTTCGGCAGCTCTGGGCGTTTTTGGTCTGTTGGTTGAGACAGGACAAGGAGAAGTTCTAGTTGAAGAATTGATAGAAGTAGTCCAACCTGTCATTGAGGAAAGTGCGGAAGCGTTGTTAGAAGCAGAAGCATCTGAAGAAGATGTAGTACTAGATCAAGGATTGCCTCATCAAGCTCTAGCTTCGGCGGCCAAAGCGATCTTACAATCTTCATTATCAACCTCGTCTTTACCTTGGCAAGCTATCATCTCGCATCTCTTATTCCCCCATTCGTGGGTAAGATTCGATGCTGCCAGATTATTATCCAACTATCTCACCTCACCGGAATCGGCTTATGGCATCCTAGGGAAAGAAGCATTACTCGATATAGCCAGGAAAGGATGTTTGGTCCTGAATGGCGCGAAAGGTGATGAAGGCGAATCTGTATTTGTAGATGGCAAATTATCGGATGAGATTGTCAAGGTTTTGTACAATATTGCCAAATATTGGGCGGTAAGTGCAATCGGTCAAGACGAAGTCGACAGAGCTGACCTTCTAATTCGAATTGTATAGGCTACCCAAGAATCCGATGAAGAACTGCCCACTGCCGATGATGTTCAAGCTGATGCTGAAGATGAAGAGGCTGATGGAGAGACCGAGAAACGAAATCCCCTCTCATGGTTGATGTCTAGGATGTCCTTCTTAGCTAGACATTTATTGGTTAATCGACCTGCTCCACACAGTTTCCAGGCTCATGTAAGTGAACAACACCCTTACTACAAGTTCGAACAGAATTTATTGACTGACTGGTTGTAATCATGGTAACAGGAGAAATGGTCTGCACCAATCTTATCGATCTTACGATTCTTCGCTGGGGTGTACGAAGCTCTGAGTGCTAAACAGGGTAAAACGTATTTGATGCATATCCTAAGTCCGATATATAGGATATTGGATGAAGGTGGTGATTTGGCTAAGAATGAGGATGGTCAAGTCGGTGAGTCAATCTGTTTCACATGAACACATCTTGATGGATCTAGACATTCAATGATACTGATTGTCTTGTTTAATGTTATTTTAGAGGAATTGCGTCAACTGTCTATGCAAATTCGAGAGTTCGTACAATCGAAAGCAGGAACCAGCGCCTTCTCAACTGTATGGGAGAAGCTTCGACGATCGACTATCAATAGAAGAGAGGGACGAAGAGAAGAGAAGGTGAAATTGGCAATTACAGATCCTGTGAAATTCGCAGAGAGGAAAAGCAAGAAAGTTATAAGAGGGAAAGAAGGAAAGAAGAGAAAGATGAATGTTTTCAAGTAAGTTGTTGCTGTAGTTCATAATGGAATAATCTCAACTTACCATGAACGGTATTCGATTTTTATAGTGAAGGAAAGAAGAAATCGTCGAATTTCAGAAAAAGACGTGATTAACTTGGTTTCTTGATTGTTTTGTTGTACTTTAGGCAATTTGCATTGATCTTACATACCCATTTTTATATTGGTCTGATCGTATACTTGGCATGCATTAGGTAGAGACTTAATATAGATCCAACAGATGAAGAAAATTCTATATTGAGACAAGCGTATTGAACAAGGAGAAGATTAGGCTACATTATATGGCAGAGAAACAAAGAACACTAAAACAGACAGAAATCAGAGTCGTAATGGGTCGTAAAGCGATGTGAAGAGAAAAGAGATAGAGTGACAAAAGGAAGGCTCGAAGACGAATGAGGGAAACGAAAACAATGTTGATATTTGGTGAGGGTGATAGTCAGAAAGATTTGAACAGAAGCGCAACGAAGGGATGAAAGTGGTAGGAAACACATGATATCGCGATCTTAAGGAATGATTGCTTATCTTGGACCTTCATTAGCGTGATAAGTCCTTCTCAGATGTCTAAACTTCTTTAGCGAGATCAAAGCGAGAACCTCTGTAAATAGGGGGTTCCGATCAGCTGTTGATGGACATTCACAGGAGAGATCACACCTGGTAAAGTAAGATTCTGGATTCTACTAACCTTTCTTGATATGTTCACCTAACTCTAATTGCTTTTTCAGTTGTTCAGGATCGGTGACTTTTGCATTTTCTATTTTGTCATATTTCAGACGTCACACATCAGCTCAGGCGTAGAAGACGATAGATAGAACGGGTGATGAGTCAGGTAAGAGAGTGAAAACTACTACTCACTCTCGAAAGCTCTCCTTAGTCTCTTATTGAAATCGTATTTTGGATCAGGACTGTGATCATTCCAATGATCAGCTTATGCAACACGATGAAGTTGAAGACGAGGGCTTAGCTGATTGGAGCAAAGTACTCACTAATCTCTTCCTAGCCGATGTAACTATTGAGGACAAGGGGAAAGTGTCAGCTCGTTTTCATCCTCACTTGGTAAACCCGTGAGAGGTGATAAGGTATAGCTTACCTCTTTATACAACTTGATAGCTTGTAGTCTCAATGGTAATTCCTGCGCCACCTCGGTAGGAGTGTTGAGTACAGATGCGTATCCCCTATAAGATTGGCGCAGGGCTGATGAGAGGGGTCGTAGCGGTGTGAGGGAAGACATTTTGCTGAAGATAAGAGATTGAATGGATAAGATCGTTTCAGTGCGTTTCGTTTCCTTTGGTAGATGTGAGCACTCGTCTCTTCTGTTCGGTGTACACCTGATGAGCCTATCGAAGTGCTCTTTACACCTTCCTCGAATTGTTAATGAATTGGAGATCAAAGAGTAAACAGAAGAGATGAGAGATAAGGATAACAATGAGTCGATCTAGATTATCTCTCAGAATTGTTAGTCCCAATCAAGATCTTAGCGCGTCATCGGCCCGAACATTCCTCTTCCATTACTCCTATTCGCCCCATCCATTTAAGCAAGTAAGTCATCGGGTTCATCCGCTTCCGAGCCTCCTTGTTGTGATTTGTGATTTGTGATTTTTGGAATTGGTGAAATATTAGGTGCTTGCTCATCATCCTCCACCCTCTTGTCTTCGTTAAGGATACATCTTGCCCTCAGCGTACAAGCTTCATTTTTTTCCACTTTGAATATTTACAGCAGTAAAACTACGAGACACGTAAACGGAGACTGTTCAGATCGAAAATGTCGTTACTCGGATCATCATCGTGAGTTCATCTCATCGAATCTTCGTGAAATAAGTGGCAAAGTGATCAAATTGACTAATCCTCTCTTTCTCTTGACTCTCACAGAAAAAGCTGTGAGATCACACCTGTATCCTCACGGTCAGCTACTCCCGACACTTCCAATGCCAACGTCAACCCTCTCAACCCACAAGGGTTGAAACCGTAAGTGGCTCAGTCACTTCAGTCCGCTTCGTGATGATCCTCGAACATAACAACGGCTACGGAATTAGGCTGATGGAAGGATGGTTGTCACAGATGTTGTGCATGTCCAGAAACAAAATCGAAGCGAGATGATTGTTTCCTCAAATCCTCTCCTGGGGAAGGTGATGTGAATTGTAGAGAATTCATAGAGGCTCATAAAGCGTGTATGCGGGGATACGGATTCAAGGTGTAGATCTAGATGGAGCTAGCTAGATTCAAGGAGTGATCTAGATGGATTGAAGTGGACGTTAAACGACATCAAAAACATATCGATATAGGTGATACGGTATGATCATTTTCCTATAGCCTTTATTGGCGTTGTACATGCATTTACACACAACTCACCCCTCAGACCTATATTGTTCTCGTTGGACAAATGTCATTCCAACCATGTCTAGTTGACTGACCTGAAAGGTATACTGACTGTCATCCCAAGTCAGATATATGGTAGAAATACAAGTAAAATTCATCATCTATAAAATCTATAACATCAAGATACCGGTCCACTCCTGCCCTTCCGAAGCTTCACAACAGCTACGTCCCAGCCACCTCCTCTCCTAGTTTTCCACCTCCAAGCGTATAGCAACATGATTGGACCGATTATATTGACCAGACACAATGAGATGAGCAATATAAGGGTTGGCGTAGTAGGCACAATTTCGTGACCGCGTATGATATGACTAGGTGAGGGGTCATCGCGCAAAGGGAATAAGGAGATTGAGAGGGTCGCCATCGATATTGTTAAAATCAGCGAGAGCAGCTTGCCTGCTTCCTGTAGGGATATCAGCTTCTTGTAGAGCCGAACGATGACCTATATCCGGAAGCTGATAGCAGTATTTAGGTGGATTTGCACTCACTCTTACACCTTTAGCTATGGGCGGCCATCCAGCAAAAAGTAATACAGCAAGCAAGACCAGCGAAAATACATGTGAGGTTGAAGGTAATCTCGAAGCTAGTACGACCGAAGCGGATAGCGCAGAAGTGAGAGATAGGGAAGAAGTGAGACTATAACTCTTTATCAGCTTGCGAGAGGACCACCGTCTCCACTCCTTCCAGCTGACACACATACCTTTTCTCTTCACCTTCTTCAACCTCTATTATACCCACGCTACCACGTCGCTTATGAGCTTTATTCATCCTTTTTGCTTTTTCTCTCCTTCTCCTCACTCGTAGATCTTCCCCTGTCCTAAAATCGGCCAAGAGGAGATGAACGAATCCCAGTCCACCGGCTAGAGGCCAGATACTATCGTTCGTAGTTGCTGAAGTAAGCGTACCGAGGACTGGGCTCAGTAGACTCAAGAGTAATGGAGGTAAAATGAGGGTGCGTAGTGGGGTAGGAGCGGGAATGATCGAGACTGCATATAAGGCTAGTCAGCTCGATTGGTATTGCTGCTATACAGAGCCTACAACTGACCTTCTTGAGGTTGAGATCGATGTATGCCCCAACCATATTTGTGGATGGCCCAACCTGCTAAGCCGAATATTACACATTTCCAACCTACGTCCTCTGGGAATACGTTACCTTCCAGTAAAGCATGGAACACAGCTAGGAAGAGAGCTATGACTGATATATGGAGGGAAATGGGTAAAGCAGCGAAAAAGAGGGGGATCAGTCTAGGTATCGGTCGAGGGGCTAGTACGCATGGATCATGTCATCAGGTTATTATTCTCCCATTGTCGTTCAGCAACGAATGAGTCACAGAAACCTGACCACCAGATGAAACTCACGGAGATCATCTAGTTCTGACAAGAAGTCAGGAGGGACGTAGTCATCCGGAAAGGGTTGTCTACGCCATAACACCTTTTCCCATTTTACGTGTTTCGGTTCTCGGTCATCGAGAGCATTTTCAGACTGAGGCAGAGGAAGATCTACTGGTGTATCTGGTGGGAAGGGTGACGAGAGGCGAGAAGGAGGAGACATATCATGCTGTCCAACTTGTACTTGAATGTCGTGAAGAGAGAGGGAAGATGAAGGGGTAGAATTACATTTGATTCATTCGCGTGTTAGTGTTGTTGATGTGTTGGCAGCAGGTCTGTGCGTTGCTGTTGTTTTCTTTGTTTCTTATTTCCGTCGGATTACGCCGAGTACGAGTACGAGTTGGGTGGGTGATGACGATCCCATTTAACTCGAGAAATGTTGTTTTCCTTTCTTCTTCCTTCCGCTCTACGTATCGACGTTTCCAAATTATCGCCAGTTATGATCGAGGGCAATGGCTTCATCTCCGCTGAGGTTGGGCCATCGAGACCTCACTATGACGAACATCGCCCTCTTACAAATGGGATGAGAGAGAATCATCCCAAAGGCGAAACAGGGAACGAAGGTGATGAAGATGATCTGGAGGAGAAGCAGAGGGAGGATGAAGTGGGTATCGTCAAGTACTCCTCGAAATAAGAAGATAGACATCCGCTGACTACAAATGTGACACAGGCAACTACACTAGAAGATATTGTTACTTCTTCCTCGCAGCGGCCACCCTTACCGGCCAAAGCATCGTCAACTCTTCTTTCTCGCCCTCAACTCTCTTCCAGACAATCATCAAAGCTCAAAGCTCTACATCCTCTAGCATCAATAGACTTCCCTTCATCCATACATACATCATCTTCGGAATTGTTCGATCTATCGTCCACGCCTGGTCTGAAAGGTACAACATACTCGTCATTACCTCCCTCGCCAAGGGGAGAGCTCGATTTTGAATTTACCGTTCCTGCGCCCCTCCCCCCTCAGAAGAAAGGCTTAGGCATCAATGAGCTGGGTTCAGCCTTGGACAGATTGACTATTCCCTCTTCTAGGCACTTAGCAGCAGATGAGGATGAAGGGGAAGAAGAATTTTGGCCTGCGAGATCTAGAAGACCAACTATAACTGAAAATACCTATACTCTAAATGATGCACAGGAAGGTGGAATAACAATATCTTCGCCCGAACCTGAAGCGTACAATCACCACCTACACAACAGTGACAATGAATTCAAGGGACTGAACGAAGAAGGTAAAATTGAGATCTCGGGAATATGGGATTTGCTGAAAGATGAGATGGGTGCGGAAGAATGGCATGGTTGGGTGGTAGATGGAAAATGGTAAGCTATTGCGTGCTGAACATATTCAAAAGCTCTTGGCTTATTCGAATCTTATAGGGAGCGAATATCGAACTTCTTGGCTGTCCCATTAGCAGTCGAGAAGACCACGACGTTCGGTGCTTTACTTTGTCTTGATGGGTTCTTATACAATTTCACCGTCTTACCTATAAGATCAGCTTTCGCTGTCACCCGAATCATAACAAATGCGATCAAAAGGACGGAATGGTGGCCTATTCCATTGGCGCATCAACATTCGATATTAAGGATGTTGCTCCTTCTCATACCTACTATCATCTTACTGGGTGCGACCGATTCAAGTAAGATGTACCATTCGGTTAGAGGTCAAGATACTATCAAGTTGTATGTCATATTCAATGCCTTGGAAGTAAGTCAGCTGCAAATTTCTCGATCTTGGCCCGGCAGCTGATCTATCTCTACTCAGATTGCGGATAGACTATGTTGTGCTTTCGGACAGGACGTACTGGATACCTTATTCGCCAGAGAAACCCTATCACCCAGTATAAGGAAGAGAGGTAAAGGTAGAAAGAGACAACAAGCGAGACCTGTCTTCTTTTTTGCGCTTTCCTTGGGATACGTCTGTGAGCTTGAAGAGTCAAGAGATCTTGTGCTCCAGAAGCTGACGTTGGAATTCATAGTGGCTCATACGCTCATCTTCTTCTACATGCTTGTATCACTCAATGTGGCCATCAACTCTTACGATTATACGCTGTTGTCTTTGTTGATCAGTAACCAGTTTGTGGAAATCAAAGGATGTGAGTGTCCAGTTCCATGGGTCACATCAGCTGGCGGCAATACTGGGTCAAGTCATGGCAAGCTGACCACGAATGTCAATCGCAGCCGTGTTCAAGAAGTTCGAAAAAGAAAACCTCTTTCAGATTATGTGTGCAGGTAAGCTGAAAGTCCACAGTGCTATGCGACGAAGACAGCTTACACATTTATTGCTCATAGACATCGTCGAGAGATTTCAACTGTCTTTGATGCTTTCTGTCATCGCTTTGAGGAACCTGATCGAGATGGCAGGATCAGAGATTGCATTCTTGCCTAAAAGTTTCATCAGAGGTAAAAGTCTTCTTGATTCGATCCTATCGGTGAGCTGCGCGTCTACTCGCACCGTAAATCAGGGTTGCAGCGCCAGCTGATTTTGCTTCACCGATAGCCCGTTTTATTCGTAATCATTTCTGAGATGATTGTCGACTGGCTCAAGCATGCTTTTATCACTAAATTCAACCATGTTCGTGCGTCAGTGTATGAAAGATTTACGGATGTCTTGGCGAAAGATGTGTTGTTAGCTGGATCGTCGGGGAGTGGAAGGAGCAAAGTAAGAGGTAGAAACGTCAGTTCATCCCCTGTATGACTGCTTCGCTCCATGTACAGAACTGATATCGCGGATCTACAGCATCAAGTTCTCCTTGATCAATCACCCTTAGTAGCCCGAAGGCTGGGTTTCGCTTCTATACCTTTAGCTTGCTTGGTACTTCGTGTTGCAGCTCAAGCGATAGGGATGTTATCGACTTCTTCTCATCAGGATGAATCTCTCAACGATCTCACTGCTGGGGATTGGGTATGGGCAGTACTGAAATGGACTAGCTGGACGGGAGTGGGACTTTGCGCTTGGGGATGGTAAGTCAGCTGGAGCAAAAGACGAGAGCTGACTCCGTCGGACCAGTTTGGTATTTCTGAAAGTCATCCTGGGTCTGGCTTTACTGAGTTTCTCAGCTACGAGGCAAGAGGGTATGGATGCGAGAGAAGCAGAAGATGCAGTGAATGATTTTGGCAGGTCGGCAGTGGGTGAGAGCAAAGAGGAAACGGTGAGCTATAGCTTTCATTGAAGCCCGACTGCATGGTTTGTAAGCTGACTTTCATGACGTAGGAATACAACAAACAAACTGCCCAATACCTCTCTCATCCCAATGATGATCTCCCGGCATATCCAAGTCCAGGATCGATACATACTCCCACTACAACTTTCTCGATGCCAAAATCGGTTCTGGTCACTAATGCGAAGAGGAAGGATGGAGAATACATGAGTGATCCTGAGAAAGTAATATCTAATTCCGAAAATGAGGCTAAAAATAAAGATAAGGAAAAGGGAGGAGGAAAGAAAGGTAAGAAATGGAAATTGGAAGAGGTAGAAAGATGGACAATGGTCAAGAGGATTTGGTGATACGGATTTCTTGATATATAATTGCTAGCGTGTGAGGTTTATTGGTTGTACTGTTAGCTATCAATTGGATAATTATTATGCTATGTCATAGTAATACATCTCGATATAATCTATCTGATTTACTCTTCTGATGGAGTTGGCTTGGCTGGTGTTCCCTTCATCAGCGATGATCCCTTCTGTTTACCGGCCCAATCGTATTTGTTCTGAGATGAGAGACAACATCGACGTCAGCATATTGATCGGCTGCCATGAATCTTCCAGGAGAACAATCAAAAGTATCTGATCATCCATCTTCAAGGTAAAACAAAGATATTGGTCTTGTTTGCCCTTCTAATTCATCTTCCTATATCGTATTGATTCTCCTTCTCTCAATTTCGAATACTTACTCCATCCTTCCTTATACTCTTTCTGCCTCATGCAAAGATGATGAATGAACTCACGTCGAACGTCACAGCGATGGTAGCAATCAAAGCAGGCACCATAAAACCCCAGGTGAACACCTGTCTAGTAGCTCTTCTTGTGAATTTGAAATGCTGATATACATTTTCTCTCTGTACGAACATAATAATGTACACCATCAGCAATCATCTCTACCGTGAACATAAAGCTAATGCACGTTGATGATACTTACCATCGATGACCATCGTTCGATTGCTGGGTCGAGCTATAGACCGAACGCTGGTCAGTCATACGAAGTCGGAAGGGGGGAAGAAGAGAACGATATATACCTTTACCGGTTCTGAAGTATATCATCATTCGTCAGCTATATGTGCGATATCTGTATCCGACGAAGCTCACCGAATCCTCCGTGTCCTCCTGCCATTTTGTTTATGTCTGTATGTTATGTGAGCGATGTATTGGTAGTCCTTGTTGTTGTATTTATATGGAGATGGATGAGAATATCACTGCGGGTGGTTGGTTTATCCCACATACGAAGGAGAGAGGAAGGGATTCAACAATTGGTTCCGTCGAGCCAGCTGATAAGCACGTGTTTTCTGTCCTAACCTAAACCCACGTCATGCTACCGGCTTTCACCTTTAGCTGTCCTTTGTGCACATTCCAAGCTCAGATAACTTACATATCGGTCGTCAACTCGCTCTTGCACAACACATACCATCACATTCATCTCTTGCATGGTCACAACAACCATCACCGCCCAGCATGTCTTATAGACCCAGATCAAGATCGAGGTCTCCGGAGTATCGTCCCAGGCGATATTCTCCATCGAGACCTCTATCACCAATGAGGGATGACATACCTCCACCAAGACGATATGCAGATGATAGAGGACCGTACCCACCTCCGAGGAGATCGCCTCCCCCTCCTCCAAGACGATACGACGACCCTTCTTCAAGACGAGGAGGGGGGTATGATGATTATCCACCTCCACCAAGACGGTATGACGATGATTATAGTCGCTCTAGGTATGAGGAGGATAGATATGTACCTCCGCCTAGACAGCCTAGAGGGTACGATGATAGGGATAGGGACTGGGATAGAAGAGGGTCAGGAATGATGGCTGATAGAGAGGAGTCGAGGATCCCCCCGCCTCGAAGAGAGTACAATAATGGTGGGAGGGACGAACTTCAATGGGAGAGAGGCAGGGATGTAGAGGAATTAGCGGTCAGTTGGAACCGGTAACCCTCTGCTCGTCAGTAGTAGGAAAGGATAGCTGATCAATTGGAATGTAGGCACAAGGTGATGATTATCCTACTTCAGACTATCCTCAACAACCCAAGAGAGGAGGTGCCAAAGGTCCCTCGGAACCATCTAGAGATATAATCTTCCTAGGTCTGGATCCAGAATTGACTGAGAAAGATGTGCGTCTCATATCTCAGCTAATCTCCCAATCGGATTGAGACGAATTAGCTGATGATCATCCTTACAATTTCTTTAGTTTTCAGGATACCTACGATCAGAACATAACGCAGTATTGGAAAGTGTCAAGATCGTCAAAGATAAATTTACAGGAGTGTCGAAATGTTTTGGTTTTGCTCAATTCAAGACTCTTGACGGTGCAGAGGAATTCATCAACACAAAGTGAGCTAGACCTTGGTCTTACTCATTGACTTTGAAGTAGCTCTTGTACTGATGGCGTACAAATATATAGTTATCCAGCAGTATTGATGCCAGCTCTATACTCGCACTCCAACCCTCGTAAAGTGAAAATCGACTTTTCAGCTACTCTCCCTTCTAGCGAAGGTCACGGTAGTACAGGTCAACCATATGTCCATCAACCGACTTATGTCAGACCCGCTCATGATGGTATGAAAGATATAGGTGTATTCGGGGCAGGTAAAAGAGTGTTACTTCTCCGTGGCTTAGATGCCAGTACCACTTCCAATGATATAGTATCGAGAGTCAGTCAAGAAATAGCTAGAATGATGGGTAAAATAGGAAAAGAAATTGCTGCTGAAAGTACGATTGTGAGGGTTATAATGATTGTGGATAGGAATGTAAGGAGTAATTGGGGGTATGCTTTTGTCGAATTGGCCACAGCTGAGGTGAGTGATCTTGTTCGACATATCCTATGCATACATACTCATCCTTAAGATGTCTGATTATATAATAAATTTCATGCCTGACCCTACTGTCCCAGCTCGCCGCTGCCCTGCTTCCCTTCCTGCTCGCTCCTCAACATCAACCTAACGGTTTCGTCATCAACTACGTCCCTGTCGCACCGTCATTCGCCAATCCAGCTGCCTTCGTCCCGACGCCTGCTGGACCTCTTGGTGGGGAATTTGTTCTACGACCTTCGAGGAACGGTGGTGTAGCCAGCGATACTATCGAGCAACCGGAAGGGAAATGGTGTGCATACTGGCATCAAGCTGGAGGAGCTGTCGAGACACTCACTAGAGGTGCGCCTGTGATCGACGAAGACGGTCTCATCCAACTCACTCCCGACCATCGATCTTTCCTTGGTCACCTCGCTGGTGTTCCACCTCAAATACCCCAATCGGCTCCTGCGGAAGCTGCGCCGACAAGCATGGCTCCCATCAATATCGCTGGCGGTGTCCAGCCGATCAAGATTGGCGGTAAGGGTAAAAAGAAGGAGGAGATGGCCGGCATCATCCCCATTAGCGGGAAGAACTTGCTAGGAGGTGATGAGGAGGAAGACTTGGTAGGAAAGGATTCGGTATTATTATCACGAAGTAAGTTCATCTTCTTATCGTGGCATAAGACATCGCTCGATATGATGGCAAACCTTATTGATTGTTATTTATCATCATGCCACAGGTAAAGGGGTCTACATCATCCCGCCAATATCGTCTAGTCGGAAGGTGAAGACAAGTCGGCAGAGGCCCGCACACCTTTCTCTATGGGTCGAGTCTTTGCTCACAGTCTTTTTCCCTGTTTGATTTCTACAGATTGCGAAAAATATAAATAAATGGAATACGAAGCAATCCGAACTGGCCGCACCTGAACCAACGGTAGATCCCAACGCTCCGCCAAAAGGTATTTCAGATGTCAATTCGACTTTAGGCGTCCGACGACCTATAGGTAGTTCCCTAGGTGAACAAAGTGTAAACTTTTTCTCATCGTTAGATTGTTCGATAAGAGGAATCGCATTATTGACTTGATCCCATTATATATCATTTGGAACGAGAAGGCTTCTCCGACCCCAAGTGGACTTGGATCTGGTTCCGCTCCTGGACCATCAAGATCACCTCAAGCTGCTACTTCGTCGGACGATTTCGATTATACCGATGTATCGACACTTGCGACTACCGGTAAAGTCGCTTGCCTACTGTGTCAGCGACAGTTCAAGTCTGAAGACGTACTCAAGAAGCATGTTGCTCAATCGGACTTACACAAGGCGAGTTGACAATCCTATTTAAATAATGACGAACGGTTCCAATTATTACTAACTTGACATCTACTTCACAATCACAGACGAATTTGTCAGACGCTAATGTAAGAGAAGCGGGTATGAAACGGAAGAATGCCTTGGCATCGTCCTCATCGACGATAGGAGAAGGGTCACAACAACCTAAATATCGAGATCGAGCTGCCGAGCGAAGAGAAGCGTTCAACCAACCTTCCGTACCTGTACCTGAGGAATCGCCTTCATGGCAATTGGAACAAGCTAAGAAACGTAAATTCGCTGAAGGACCTAAACCACCTTCACCTGTTCCACCGCCTCCTCCTCCCGGTATGGAACCAGGTAAAGATGAGAGTAACGTCGGTAATCAGTTATTGGCTAAGATGGGTTGGAAGACTGGTACGGGTCTCGGTAAGGGTAATGAAGGTAGGGTCGATCCGATTTTAGTGCAACAGTTTGAGAATAGAGCGGGCCTAGGAGCAAGTAAAGGCGTGGAAGCTGGACGATGGTCTGGTCCAGGTGGATTCCAGCAGAGAGCTCTTGATATGGTAAGTACCGTGGATCTTTTGAACTATTGATTCGTGCTAACATTGGGCATCCATAGGCGAAACAGAGGTATGATAGTTCTTCATCGAATGATAACAAGTAAATCACCCGGAGATGAATCTTATTTGTGTCATCTTGTATTTGAGGACTCCAGAGGATGTATCTATATCTGCATTGTCGATATGAGGAGAACACTTAGTGCCGCTTAGCAGGCAATGACGGGATTCACATTTGCCGAACAAGGATAAAATTTCTGGAATTGGGGTTCATTAAAAATTCCAATTCTCCCGAATGAGTGGCTTCAAACACGAAAAGTGACCAAACGACAAGTACAACTAATTGCCGTACAAGGTAGTAACTGTTGGCATATTTGGATCAAAGGTACTATTGTGATTCATAAGTGACATTGATTGTTGAGCATGACAAATAATTGAACAATCGTTATAATATGATACGTGGTTTTGCTTTAATTTCACGATACAAAGAATGATTATCGACCAATCCCAGACTAAGATACCTGTTCTGGTCTTATCTTGTTTCTTCCTTTTGATCCTGTCCCAATCTTTCTATTCCGCTCTTCTCTTCCTCTATACGACAGTACACCACATAGTACTTTCTGTTTCCCACGATATACGACATCTGTCTATTCCGCACTCTCCTCTCTCATCTCTGCCAATCTCCTTCTCATAGCTTTTTCAGTCTTTGTCGGTGGGACCTTACGACTAATAAGTGCTCCGACCTATCGCAATCCACATCATCCAAGTCAGATCAAGCTAAAGACCCTATACATCATCTATAGTGAAAGTCTGGACTTACCAAAGCCATCAAACCACCAAATCTCAATACCCAAGCTACACCATTCTTTCCTCCCCCACCTTCAGCACCACCACCAGAAGAAGGTATGATATCGGGTTCTTGATCTGCCAATTTGAATATCACCGAAGCGACCACAGCGATCTACACATCACCGATCAAACTCATTAATCAGTCTTCTTCGCCTTCTGTCCGGATCGTCAATCTAAGAGGGAAGAGGGACATACGATAAATTGAGGAAAGACAATGGCCAAATTATGGATTCCCATTATAGTTCCTCCTGCAACGGGACCCGAACCGGTATATTCCATACTTTCACCTGCGTTTTCAATATCCGCAGTGGAGTAACTTCTGGTCAGAGGCGTTCGTTCATCTGGATCCCTCTCTCGTCTTGATGGTGAGGTAGGTACAGATCTCCATGGTCCAACGGGTGTCGACGCTGCTCGAGAATGGATGGGTCGATAACCTGGTGCAGGACCTGCAGATGTTGGGACGGCACTTCGGCCTGATCGTGATGCGGCGGGAGGAGGGGAATCGGACATTTCTTTGAGGAACTGCACACAGACAATGTTAGTGGTGACAGATGGATATATTTTGATTTACTCACCTCCATGATGATGCTGTACATCGATCAAGATAAGAAGTTAGATCAGTAAGAAACAAAGTTGACTTGAGCACAAGCGGCAGTCCTTTACAACTTACGCAAAAGGTCTGATAGTAAAGTGGCGTTAGTTATGCTCTGCGATTATTCATGATTGTAAATCACTCACACCCAACAAGCGATGGCCCAGCAAATTCCGACCAACGCAATCATAACAGTAGCTTGCCAAACTTTCTTAATGAAGAATGTCGATCCCATAAGAATACCAAATAACAGTAATCCCGCTGTCCAGATATTACGGAGCATGAAAGGCACTAGTAGTCCACGTATTATACGGGCCGTTAGTATCTCTTCTGTATTGGATGTTATCTAATCTACTCACTAGTAGGAAGCTTCAGTGGTCTACCTTGTCTTGCAGCATCGGCTTTCCATTCTCTGACCATCTCCCTGATCCGTTCCATCTCGATATCATCTTCGTCTTCCGAATCATCGGCTTGTAATTGCCCATCTCTTATCTTCTCTGATACTGGTTTGAGAAGTCGTCTGTCTCGTGCAGCGAGGTATGGAAGGAGTGTACCAGCGATGATGGCGACTAGGCATTTGACATTAGACCACAGCACATCACTAAATGAATACTTGAAGCTCATATTACTTACCGAAAGAGTATATCAACAAAGCCAAACTACCCGCTCTGGTAGCGGTGTCCACATCTGGTTCATGGCCAATCTCATGAGTCATAACTTCAGCGACATAAGTGGTGGAGTAGAAGAGATAAGGGAACCATCCCATGAAAGCCGCAATTTGTACCTAGTCGCGTAGACAAGATCAGCTCATGGTGACCGGCTGGCTATTCTTCGCCATTCTCAAGAAAGCTGACTCACTATACAAACTCTTCTCACGGGTTTGGGAAGATGTAAGATCGCTTCGTATATCGTACCAATCACATCTCGGATCCGTCTATGCTTATAATCAGCTTTCGTCATGACTGGTGATCTCATCGGTAAAGCCAGCTGAAAGTTTCACTCACGATCTTCTTTCGCCGAAGATACTTTCTTTCTCGGTCTCTTCGGTAGTCCAGCAGGTGATCCATACGGTGATGGTAAGCAGAATGAGGGCGACGATGCACACTGTTGCAGGATGTGTTTCGTCAATATTGCTCTCATGAGAAAGTATCTTCAAGTACTTACCTTTTCGGAACTGACCACCTCCCACTAGCCTGATAATAGGCACGTTGGCGAGATTCAAGAAGCCTACAAGGGCAATATCGTTATAAGTGACACATTCCACGATGACAATGTTTGCCAACTTACCCATAGTGAAACCAACGATATTACCAACATGATTGAACCTCCCATGCCATGCATTTGCCGAAGCTAGCTGTTCACCAGGTGTAACATCTAGTACTAAATTCCGTAGTGATGCTTGTAAGCTAAATCAGCAGGAAGAGATCAGCTTCAGATCTGTCAGTAGCTCCATATAGCTGACTCACGCGTTCAGAGCAAAGTCAAGACAGTAGAAAGAGAAGACAGCGATTGCGATCGCAGTGTTTTTGACCTAATGAGTTGTCAAATGGGTAAGCTTGTTGCCGCAACAGAAATGAGCAAGACAGCTTACGAGCTTGACACTTTTTGGATCCCAATCACCTTGACCACCTCCAAATAAGTCTACTATAGCTTTAGCTACTGGTTCGGTAAAAGCGAGACCTAGTCCACTGAGTACCAGTAAGATGGTAGCAGTGACTATCCAGTATCTTCTTCGGTATTTCGAATTGGACGAATCCGATATAGCTCCAATAAGTGGTTGGGCGATCAAGCCCGATATGGGTCCTGCTAGCCATACTAGTGAGGTGAGTTGTTCGGACAGTCCCAAAGAGAGGAGATAGGGTGTTCCGTAACCTAGTTCTCTGTAGTAACGTGATGACAAAGATCAGTTATCTCTGTCATTTGTTTGGGTATGAGTGTGTAGGTAGAGATAGCTTTACTCACACCGTCCAAGCAATCTGACTACCTCCCATAGAGATGGTCAAAGCCATCATTTTCCAAGTACTCAATCTACCTTTATTACCTTTATCGTCATCTTTCTTCTTGATCCGCGTTCGTGACCTTGATCTAGAATCGTTACTACCCCTTCTTTCCCTGTTTATATCTTCCACCGTTAAACCCCAACCGGCATTACCAGTACGTCTACCAGGTAGTTGCTGTTCATCCTGAGATGTTGTATCTGGTTTGGGAGATTTCCTGAGTAACGATGCGAGTGAGGTATACTGATGCTTCGTAGGCGGCGCGACGCTGCTCTCTGCCTCTTGGCTGGTAGAAGCACTACCAGACATTTTGAGTAGGTGGTCGTTGAGAAAGAGAAAGGAAGGAAGCTAGCAGAAGTGATGAATCTCTGCGGTGGTAAACAGTTATATGAGACTCGGGAGGGGTACTTGTTTTGTTTATTTGTTTGTTTGGGTGGATGTTGGTGCTCCCTCTTTCTGAATGGCCGTGATGGGCTGGCAAATGTGATTTGTCAAAGGTGAGTTTATGAGTTTGCACTCTCTGTTGTCCCACCGGGAAACGTTATTCACCGAATGCAACTACTCACTCACTCGATTGTGACGCAATCAGATGATCACCATTCATCCTTTACCCTTACCGTACACGCGTCAGCCACGTGCATCAGCCCACCTCAACGACGCTCGGTCATGGATGCAGCAGCCTCACTCTCAACCCGTCATCAGCATATTCAGACAGTCAATCTTAGTCTCACGATCCACATCAACGTGTCCTCTTCCTGCCAGGCGTGGTCATTCAACGTCCATCGAGATGTCCCGGAACCCCCAACCCCCTTCATCTCGATACAAAATATCATCACCTCAACCATACGTCGCCAACGAACTCCGAGGTGCCTATATCTCAGATAACGGACCATACCCTTCATTCTCTCAGGCTCAGCAACCATCTCAACCTCAACAGCAACAAGCGTTCTCTCCTCCTGATGGCTACGGTCATCTAGGTCCACCACAGCATAGACAGAATGGTGGACCGAGTAGACCTACCCCTTCGGCTGGTAGTGGGGGTGGACCACCTGCCAGTCCAGCTAGACCTGCTAGATCAAGAATGAGAGAGGCACCTCAACCACCCTCCATTCCCAATCCCTCTTACTCTCAAGCACCTACACCTGCACCTGCACCAATACCATCGAGAAGACATGATTTACGACCCATCCAGACTGGCGGTCTGGATACACGTAGACCATCGGCAGGATCAAATGGAGGATACGATATGGCTGCTTCACCGATCTCACCAATTTCACCCCATGTCGTCAATCAACAAAACACCACTTCATTCTCTGATCCATTCGCGGCTGACAGGTCACAACGTGCTGATCTCCGTGCTCAGACTTCCGCAGCGGCTCAACAAGCTTCTCAACCGTTTCAAGGTGGACCAGGAACAGATAAATTGCGAAACGTAGTTGGGGCATTTATGAACGCGAGTAAACAACGGAGTGTAGACGAACCTTCTCAACCTCCCTCGGCGAGAAGACCGAATAGGAGCGAAGCAAGGGATAAACCCAGGATGAAAGAGGAGGATCAATGGGAAGTCGGATTGGGTGAAAGTGATCTAGATCAAGTACTAAAGAAGATAAGGAAAGATTGGCCATTCGTCCTGGAATCGGATTTCTCACCTTCGACGTTGGCTCTATCACTCTTGTCATCCCAGCAACATCAACAAACCTCATCATCTTTACCTACACACCCCAATTTATCTTCCTTCTTACGATTACACGAATCTCTATCATCTGCATTGCAAGCTGCCGTACAGGCTCATTTCCAATCTTTCGCTGCATCCCTACCTCAACATGCTACTTTCATAGCTACCCTCAGTAAAGCCCAAGAACAAGTGAAGAATTCGAAAGAAGCGCTGAGAGAAGCCAGAGATGGGTTCGCGGGTAAAGGTAAATCTGAATTGTCAGGTATAAGAGCGAGGGAGAGGATGGTTAGGGATATGTTGAAGATCTTGGATACAATGTCAGTGATATACTCGTCGCAATATCACTGTATCTCATATAGTCAACATCAGGAGCTGACTCTGTGTGAATAGTGATCATTTGAAACAGATACCGGATCAGCTCGAATCGCTCATCGGAGACAAACGGTTCCTGCAAGCTGCCTTGATACTGGTCAGATCTTTAAAGACTATTAATAAGCCTGAGTTGGCAGAAATAGGTGCTTTGTCAGATCTCAGAGCATATTTTGTATCTCAGGAAACGGTATGTCAACCGAATATTACCTCAGAGATTGTAGCTGATCTGCAGATCCCCCAGACACTCACGGAGATTCTCGTTGAGGAACTTCATAATCATATCTATCTGAAGACATTCTACAGTGATTCCAGATGGAAATCTTATGTACCAGGACAACAGACTTGTAAGCTGAACCGGATCCATTTAGGCCAAATTCAAAGCTTATATACCGTTTCTAGTACCGATAATCGATCCTCAGAATGATGATCTCCCACCTCTTCCCCCTTCTACCGATCTCACTCTCGTTACTTCTCCTACGATCAACGGTAATGTAGTCCCTCTTGCCGGACCAGGCCCTTCATCCAGATTCTCTAGATATCTCAATCACCTCGCTGCTAAACCAAGTCATGACCCCTTGTTGGATTACATGGACTCGGACCTGAACTCAGCTCCAGATGTACCTTCTATCTCACATCAGAGATCAGGCTCGAACACTATTGGTCAAGCAGGATCACACGGATCGCTATCATCACTTCTTGGACCTTCCCACGGAGGGAGCGATTCAAGCAATCCAGAAGCGGATTCGTACGCTTATATGGAGACTTTGCTGGAAGCGTTAGCAGCTATGGGTAAATTAGGTTCAGCTCTGGATATGATCGCTCAGAGAGTCCCAGGAGAGATACACGCTTTGGTTGAGACTACTCTTGACGAAGTGGAGGAAAGGTAAGCGGCTCGTCTCTTTCTTGTCCGAGTCGAAAACTAGCTGACACTCGGATTTCTATTGCTTATCGTAGGTCAGAAGCTCGACGGGAAGAAGTGGATTCTTCCTTACGACCTTCGTCCTTCCTTGGTCCTTCACCAGACTCTCTCTCCACCTCTAGACCGGACTCGAGCTTGAAGAGGAGATCACTTTTCTCACCTGGCGAGACACACCGAATCGAGATGTCCTTGGGCGTGACAGGTCCTCCCCAGCACGCTGCTATCTTACGAGATCTGTTCTGGACGTTGTACTCCAAAGTGGCAGCTGTATTGGAAGGTCATCGAGTCATCTATGAAGTGGCGAGGTGGATATCTTCGGTCAGTTGGATGCAATCGCTTCCAGACAAAGAATACAGCTAATCGTGTGTTCATTGAATAGAGGAGAGATTTCAAAGATTCGTCGTTGTCAAATGCTTCTACTTCATTGACGATACCGGTATTGGAGGTCTGGAGACCTGTGCAGAATGAGGTATGTGCGCCTCAAGACTCGGCCGTGACTGGGTGTTCGGTGAGGCTGACTATATTTCGTTATTGTGAAGGTGCGAACACTGCTACGGACATATCTGACGGACGAAAGTCAAGGATCGACGCTAGATAGACATCCTATACCTACCATTAACGAAGTACTCAGGGATGGCAAATGGGGTAGAGATCGACAGAAGGTGAGGTTCAGGTTTCTCGTCTACTGTCAGAAGTTCGATCGCTCACTCGTCTCTATGATATAGCAAATGTTCAAGTTCGCCGATACCGATTCCCGGGCTGTTCAAAACGAGATCAAACCGATCGATGATCAATTGCAACAGGCATTAAGATTATCGGTACCAGGACTGGTCTCTATGCAAGTCGCTGGTGAAAGTACACTGACCGTGCTCACCGATGCGGACGATCGATATTCCTCTGCCGGGAAACATCGAACTCTCATACCACCAAATGCCTTCAACGTTACTACCTTATTCCAACCTACCATCTCACTCATTCAACGAGCTACGTTCATTGCTCCCCCAGGTTTCGAAGATGCTACGGGAGCATTCTCAACGGTCTTGGAAGATTTCGTGGTCAAAGTGTTCCTGCCTCAATTGGATGAACGAGTCACAGCATCTTTCCAACAGGCTGTATCGGGATATGACGCTTATCAGGTGGATAGGTCGATCAAACAGGATTTCGCCATTCCCCCATTGAAGGTGAGTTAGCTCTTCCATGTCGGAAGGACAAACAGCTCATATTGTTCCGTGAATGTAGTCAAGTGTGAGAGTTATGGCTCTCATACACAGTCTATGTATGATGCTTCAGACGACACCGTTCCATCGAGAGAACTATAGTAGATTGATCGTTGGAGTGATAGTGCAATACTACCAGCAATGCAGCTCGAGGTTCAAAGGTCAGTCGGGACATATGATGACGAGCACACAAGCTGATACGTTGAATTTACAATTGCAGAACTCGCTTCGTTACCAGCTACCATAGAGAACCCTTCTGCGCCGTTGGCTCTTCCTGCGATATGGGCACAGAGAGAGGATATGATCAAAATTCTGACTGAATTGCGAGCTGTACCTGTAAGCTATGCCGTTCAGATCGCGCACAATGAAGGTCTCAGCTGACGGCGACTATCTATCTAGGAGAGCGATCGAGCTGGATTAACGAGTGTGGAGCAGAAGGAAATCAAGCTTGAATTGGATCTGATAGGTGATCAAGGGCTGGTGGAGAAGAATCTGATCAATTCGATGAGAAAATTGGAAGCTTTAGGTAATCTCTCGCAGAGCTTGGTGAGTGATTGCGAGACGAGCATGGTAAGTGCATAGCTGACCCGATTATGATTTATAGCGATGGTTTATCGATTCTCTTCTTGATCTACAAAGTGTAGCGGAAGAACCACTCTCACCTGACAACGAACAGCCTGCGTCAGATTTCATGTCTTCTTCTGCACCTGTTCCGGTTCCTTTGGCAAATGGTGATACACCCAGATTACCTCTGACCAGAGCAATGGCCCAGTAAGTACTAGCTTCCACTTGAGATGATCTACGGAGAATCAACTAGCTGATTGTGCGTCATGAATAGACGATACGAAGCTATCATCCAAACGTACGAGCAACTAGCCGAGATGGTTTTGAATACTATCAGATTGGAAATCCGATGTAGAGTCATTTGTAATCTTGGAGCATCGACGCGGAAAGGAGATTTCAGATTGGAAAGTGAAGCTTTGGAACCCGATCCGGATGTGTTGGATTTGAATGGCTCGTTAATGGAGATCGAGGAGATTGCAGAAAGGACTATATTGGGTGATGATCATAGGTTAGTCATCAGTAGTCTTCTTCCCTTTTCTCCCCGTCTCTTTTTTCCCGCTACGACGTGATATGCCCGAAGAAGAAAGAAAACTCGAGCTGATGTACTGTTTTTATTGGTCGATCAGCTTCATCTTCAGAGGATTAGGTCAACTGGTTGATCAAGTGTTCATCTCTTCCTCGAAGAATATCAAGATGGTTAATCCGGCCGGGGTAAGGAAGATCAAGAGAAATATATTGGCTTTACAGCAGACTCTCAGAGGTATAGCACCGGCTGCTAAAGAGGGTCAACTGGGTAAAGCACTGGAGTTTTGGGAATTATATGATAAAGGACCAAAGGTGGGTTTATTCATGCGAACGTATATATAAACGCCATATCGCCTGAGCTGACCATATGGATTTTCGTGTTTCATAGGAAATGCTCGAAGAACTGAAAACGTCTAAACCGCTCTTCTCATTCGACGATTACAATACCATGCTAAACTTACAGTGTAAAGCGGATCAAGATGATGCTCCTTCTTCGGAATTGAATACTTATTTGATAGATTTACATGCTTTGTCTATGAGTATTGAGGGATGGGAAATAGGAGAATCATAGTGAATCATAGTAATGAACATAATGACCTGTTCCACCTTGATATACTGTAACGTCTTAATTACCGATCGGTTGTCTTGATTTCACAGATACGTGTATGAGGATGTTCTATATATATGTATATGGATGTGCATATGCATTCATCCTTGAATTTCCACGCTTCCGGTTCGACCAGTGGTCAGTCACCGATCAGACATATGAAAAAAATGAAAAATGGGGAGTGAACCTTGGCACTACACCTCCCTACCAACGCCACTTGTCACCCAGAGACGGAGTCGAGAAGAAATCGAATTGGCTTCGTCGAAGCAATCACTTGACAACGATTCTTTTGGTCACCTGGTGTCGGGTTAGAATCTTGAAAATCTTCGAGGAGAGTGTGATGCATCGTTACAGTAGGTCTCAAGGACGCTAACGATACTCACCAGATATGCATCCCAGAAAGGTGTCTACTTTGTCCTACAGATCGTTCTCTACTTACTTCATTTTACTTCATTCGTCATCCATTATGGATTCTACTCATGTGGTTGTACTGTTATAATCGAGCTTTACTCGAAACGTTTATTCATGGTGTATCAACAAGGTTGGAAGATATTGCATATCAAATACCACCACCAACAACGACAACAACAACAGAATCACTCGCTCGACCTTGAAGGTTGATGAGGAGATTAGATAGAATTTAGAATGATCGATTCATTCAATCAAACAATCACGGACAATACGACACTCTCTCAAGATCAAAATCAGAATCAAGAATCCGACTCGAGTATCTCGTTGGTAAGTCTTTTGTTTCTCTTTGATTCTCACCTGGTGCGATACGTTCATTATTAAAGATGAGATGATGATGGTGATGATGAAACTGTAGATCGAGATCATATTATCGGATGTACCTTTCTTAGCATTAGGTTTTTTAGGTCTAACGATCATTACTTTTTATTCTACATTCAACCGATCTAACAAACATATTTTATTAGTAAGTCACACCATCTTTACAAATTGATGCTGATTGAACAAGGTCATGATCATGATGATCATGATCATCATGATTATTATCGCTTACTTTGTCCTTGGATACAGCTCGAAATATCATCTTTGACAGCATGTTTCACCTCGTTGCTCAATCTCGTAGGAATGTTCTACGATCAAGATCAAGTGGCGTTTTTCAGTTTTCAGAATATCCAAGAAGACAGTTTGCGAAAGTTCATATTGGGTATGTTGGGTGTTAAACAGGTTTTGTTGGCTATGTCAACAGGGATTAGATTATTGTAAGTGGATTTAAATACCAAGTCGAGTAGGGTAAGAGTAATGTCTAAAGATCATATCACCATGTATTGGAAGGAACATTGACTGACTAAAACACCATCATTCATTTTTTTAGATACTTCCACATGTCATTGGAGAAGATGCGCAACAGTCAAAACCCATCTTCCGACAAAACGATCGAAAGTGGTGGCGGTGGCGGCATAAGAAATGAGAAACGACCTAAATCATTCACAGAGATGATCCAAGAACGTAACCGGACGTATTGCGATGCAATGGACGGTAGAGACTCTCAGTGCATATTGGGTAAATTGGCAAGACTGTCTATTGTCTTAACTATATTCACTGTTTTTGTCCTTGAGGTGAGCTCTCTTCGACGTTCTTTTCTTACTATATTTTACCCGTTATTCGGTGTTTTACAGTGTTGATGGT
Organism: Kwoniella europaea PYCC6329; assembly: GCF_036810445.1. Classification (NCBI taxonomy): domain Eukaryota; kingdom Fungi; phylum Basidiomycota; class Tremellomycetes; order Tremellales; family Cryptococcaceae; genus Kwoniella; species Kwoniella europaea. The sequence continues at coordinate 1,009,662 of NC_089488.1, read as the reverse complement.
TTCCGTTCATACAGCTCACTTGGAGGATAGGTTTCCTATTTGACCTCTCCCAGGGATCCCTATATCGACGAATCAATATTGCCGGTTTCTCACTTCAGCTTGTACTTTATTTGATATTCAGCTCGTGTCCTATCCATCACTTGCTACAGACTTCCCCGAGTTTTAGGAAGAACGTTTTGAGGCAATATGGGGGATTGATCGGAGGTATATCCCTCGGTGTGGTAGTAGTCATTGGATCTTTGGCATCTCTTGGATTCTCTGAGACAGCGATAGGCAGATTGTTCCAGGGGGTCCAGTTGGTATGTCATTTACTTCATGAGTGTATGATAGCCTGGCTGAAAGTTCATCCAATTGTAGTACGTTTTGATCACGTCGCAGTTGATCTTGGATTTCACTCCTATCGTCAATAACAAATCTGGTGCTGGATCTATAACAAATGATCAGAATGTGAAGGATCAATATAACAGTCAAGAAGCATTCGAAGGTCAGCTCAGACGACAATAGAGAGCCCTGTTTAGACCAAGAACGCCAGGTATACTGATGATGATAATATTTTACTATTTCTTTTAGCGTTATCAATACCCGATGCATCTACATTCCGAATCTCTCCTCCATCAATCAGCACCCCTTCTCCACACCCTATACAAAGTGAGAAGAGGATATCCTTCATACCCACCTTCACCCCCCGTCGACTCTTATCAAGTAGTCACGATCATGAGCTTCCTCGAAATATCGATCGGAAATCTCGTACATCCATATCATCAAGAATCAGAACATGGGTATTATCCGGTCATCCATCTCACTCTCTTCCTCATGGAGAAGTAGAAGGAGAAGGTAGATGGCTGACTGTACCAAGTATCCAACGATCTTCCAGTTCGACCAATCAGGAAGCTACTTATGAGACTCACCAAAATACATTCGAGAGAGGCCCAACCCCTCCGCCAAAGTCAATGAACAGAAGTTTAGGATCTATGGAACCTGCACGTCGATCTTCTCAAACTATATTCAACACCCTTACTCGTCTCTCCCAAGGACAGTTTGACGGGATTCAAGATTTGATAGGTATACGACGAACGACACCTTCTCCAGGTGCGAGGAAGTTGGTCTTAGGTTCTGAGATGGGTGATGGTGATGGATTCCCTAGTTCAGGTGATCAATCGAGAGGTAGTGGTGGAAGTGGATTACTGGATATGCCATTGAATTTCCCTAGACCACCTTCAAGATCTACATCTCTCCCTGTCCCTGGAGCAGGGGTGAAGGATCCATTGGATTTCGAAAGTATGAATGTGGATGATTTGCCTTTACCCAACAGACTGTTTGTGAAAGAACAACAAGTCGAAATGAAAAATAAGGGACATGGGAGGATGAGATCTGATATGACTCATATTAACGTGACTAGCTTTATTGAAGGTGAGTGAAGTGATATACAACACAGTACTATACATCCATACGAATTCTAATCACTATTTATCGTATTTGGCTTAATTGCTTTTATGTTGTTTAGGTGGATCGTCAAGAATCGATTGTATGAGCTCAACCAATCCTTCGAATCAAAATCATTATCAAAATATTTCATCGTTGATCCAGCCTTCTAACTGGATGAGAAAGACCTATCAATCTGAATTATCTCAAGTACCCTCAGTTACCCTTACTCTATCTTCCGAGGCACCTACTGAGATCTATTTACCCATACCACCGTCAAAGGCTTTATCACCAACGACAAGTCGGAGTGGAACCGCGAGTGAAGAGACTACACCGACATATTCGATTCATGACGTGAGAGAAGCAAAGATAAGTAGAGTGTTGATGAGATCTAATAGTCAACCTCTACTTTCGACAAACGCTTCATCATCAAGCATTCCAATCAGATTCGAAAATGATACTCTGCCTCTAGGGCGACGAAAATCAAACAACTCGAATTCAAATCTACCGATGCCTGAATCACCGACATTACCTTCCTCTGCGAATAGCTTTGGGAATTCGAATGGTCAGGTCAAGATGGTTAGAGCAGCTACGACAGGTCAGGAATGGTATAAAAAGAAATATGGAGTTATATAGTAGCGAACCTGAACGAGATAGGATGATTGACCCACCGATTGTCGGTGATGTAGTTTAGTGTTGTAGGACGAGATAGACTTGCTCACAACCAGTTCGTGTTCATATCGGATGTAACTTTAAGGCATCTGATATAGCATGACATCAGATACGATGACAAAATCTATCTACGTTCGCGCATTCAGCGGTTTTGATATTTCTTGTGTGCAAGGTATGAAAGAGCACATCCACTGAAACTCATGCTTGATTTCCTGCTGACGTGGTGGGATTTTCCTCGTTGACCCTTCCGAAATTATGGAGGATCTGAGATCTTGCGATCCAGCTATCATCATATCCTCTTGCTCAACCCGTTGACTTTATCCTGCAAATCGTCCAACCTCTTTTCTCGTTTCTGTATCAACTTTTCCAGTCCCTCGGCCGCTACGAGCGGTTTCGCTAATACCTGAGTTCGTAAAGCGGTATCGAAGCGTGTCTAAGCAAAACAGAGAAATCAGATTAGCATTCACGTGCAGTGTCAAGCTTCTGCTCGTTTTGAATGTGTCCAGTGTGTGCTATAAATTGAGTGCGACTCACCTCTAAATCACCTTTCATCATTCCCGTTATCCTCTTCCAATCCCTCCAGAATTTCTTCTGCGCTTTACCCCATAGTCTCTGTCCAAGAGCCAATGAAGCCACCACACTGAGTATACCTAAACCTACAGCCGTCGGCGCGGAAGTGAGACTTATAGGTGGGACGTAACTCATCCAGCTTAGTGATACCCCCAATAAGGACGTAGCGTAAGTGGTGAGCAGGGCGCGCTGGGCTGAGGAATGTAATCTCGGTATCGACTGAGTCAACAGTTGTTCTCGTCTGGTAAGTATCGGTGAAGTCAATGATGTGGGGGTGAGAGGCGGTACAGAAAGTGATAAGGTCGATAAGTGATTCAACAATAGGGGAGAAGTGAATGGATGGGTTGTTGAGGTTGAATGGGACTGTGAATGAGATAATTGGCGTATAGTGTGATCTGATAATTGATCTAATTGAATTTGTAAATGTGATAATCGACCAGATTCAAATATGACTTGTTTCTCTAAATCGGTAGCGAAATGATTATTCAGATGATTGGTCAATTCGAACTGAACATCGTCTACTCTTGTCCTTCCGATCAACCCCAACCAACTTAATCTACCATTGAACCTTTCTTCCAACTGGGATTTTACCTTGTTCATATCGTATTCGACCGAGCCTTCCACTAAACCTCCTTCTATACCTCTACTAGCCACACTGAGATGTTTAGCTTTTGATGCGCCCTGCTGTGCTCCGCGGCGGAGCTCAGATACAGTATGAAGGGCATCTTTAACTATATCCCTATCAGTTGATATTGTATTTTCAACGTGTGACAGTGCTAATCCAGCGACCTGACGGGATGTTGATAATTGTGGTTGTGAGATGGATTTGATTGATTGAAGAAGGGATGATTGTAATGGACCAATATGCGATTCTAAGAATTGTTTCTGGAAGACCTCGAAAGCTCTCGTTTTGGAGGTTGAAGTTGATGGACCATGATCCTGTAGACCGGCCGCTAAAGCGTCGAGGGCGTTCAAAGCTTTCTCAGCTTTGACGAAAGATACTGGTATAGAAGCGGGGTCGAATGTCAATCCTTCTAACGGATCAACCTTGATCTTGCTCAGTTGTTCCCGTAGTTTGGTTTCTATGGCTGTTTGAGATGTGTTGGGAGGGAGATAGCCGTTGACAACGAAATGAATGGATCCCCGAGATAGAACGAGAGGAAGAAGGGAGGAGAGTTGAGGTGTATCGATGAGCCTGATAGGGTCGAGGACAACAAGCAGCGAATCGGTTGAAAGGAGAGTTGACATTGTGTCTTCTGCTTTTTTGGCTACATTCAAGAGGTCAGCTGGCCGACCATAAAGTATCTAAAGTTAGCTCACTATTGACTTCTACCACATCGTATCCGGTTGCTTGCAGCCATGAAGCGGATAGAGACAATGATTCTGGTTCTCTATGCGGGTTAGGGCCATGCCTGTTCAATCGTATGCATGATCATCAGCTTCAGGTACAGGCCAAAAGACCAATGCAAAAGATGTAACCTACCCTATCTGGAAAACATCTATATTCGCTCCATCATGTCTATTCAGCAAAGCTCTTCTACTCTCTTCAGTATCCGCCAGTGGGTCTTGAAGCAAAGCCGAGACTACATCTCTAGGTGCAGCGAGAGAGTCACCAATGACTATGATTGCAACATCAGCTAAAGCTGAGCTCAAGTCTGTGATTCGGCCGTCTGCTTACCAGCTATCCTGCCTCTTCTCTCAGCTGACAGATCTTCTATACTATTCCTTATCCTCTTTGACCATACATCATCACCTCCAATCTCATTTTCCAACAGATTCTGTATATCCTGTAAGACAGGTACGATATCGCCTGCTCCTTGTACAGGTCTGGAAATGATTTCGTCTTCTATAGGTATTGGAATAGGCTCGGGAGGTCTGATGGCAGTTGCTGCTGATGCATATTGTCTCGAGAGGATCACAGAAGGTTTCAAGAGGAGGGTATGGGTCTTTCGGAAGGTGTTTTGAGATGAGGTATATTTTGGGGTGGTTTTGGGTACCGGACGAAGGGCAGTCGATGATATCCTGCTGACCTGTCGAGGACCTGAGCGTACCAGTCTTGTGATAGACATGGTTGCTGCTCTTTTCGTTGTTGCTGTATGCCTGATTATAGGATCTAGATACAGGAGAAGGAAGTGAGATGAGGACAAGTTGCTCACAACGAGTAATGAGAAATCAACATCAACTTTAAATGTGCCACCTGGTTTATGGTAGTATGGCAGTACGCGTCTGAGCTCTGAAAGCAACAAACGGAATGACAACTCAACAACATCCTTCCTCATCTCATCATCCCCACAAACACATATCGTAAGACATCTTCACCACTCACTCAGTCATAGTCCAACCACACTCACTCGTTAACGACCCATCACGCATAATCACGAATACACCTATTTCGTCTTCCTGTCTTTACCTTCACTCACAATCCCATCAAAACAAGCCATCCACCTCGCAGTATACGGTCCGTGCTCGTACCCTGGGTCATCGACTTTCAGCTTTGAGAAACAGAAAACCCTGCCAATTCCTCACATCTGCCTTGATCAGTTCATTCCCCTCTCAACATCATACTCGTTCTCACATACGACCGCTGACCACTTACGAATACCCATCGAGTCCACCCAAACCGGCCACTCCGGTAGACCTCCAAACGAGCAATTACCAAACTCCTACACACGACACCTTCTTGGACCGTCATTCTCTAATCAAGTTGTACTATCGATCCAGGCAATACATCTCATTCTCCCAGTATCAAGCTATATAGCGACATTGCACTATGACAGACCAAGGCTACATATCATCTGGATCAGGCAGCGGCAGGGTATCAGGTGGTGAAGGCGGAGATAGGAATTCGTAAGTCCAGCTTTAGGGGTGCTTTTCTCTCCGTGGAGTGGTGAAACCCTCTCTTTTTCTCGTACAGCTGTAGCATACTGATTTTCGTTCATCCATTCAGGATCGTATTGAAAGTTGGAATGGTAGGAGATTCACAGATTGGTAAAACTTCATTGATGGTGAAATACGTCGAAGGTAGTTTTGAGTGAGTTGCTCTTCAGCTACTGTTTGCAAGCAATGCCATGAAGCTGATATTGATCACCCTCAGTGAGGATTATATACAAACGCTAGGAGTCAATTTCATGGAAAAGGCAATAACGATACGAAATACCGAGATAACATTTTCGGTGAGTTTATTACTATCTTCTCACTTTCAGCTGCTTCAACCCGGGGCTCATCGACCTCCGGTTAAGGATACCAAGCTGAATCGTTTGATTGCCTTAGATATGGGATCTAGGTGGTCAGAGGGAATTCGTATCGATGTTACCACTAGTATCGAATGATGCTGTAGCGATATTGTTCATGTTTGATTTGACGAGGAAGGCGACCTTGAATAGTGTCAAGGAATGGTATAGGCAAGCTAGGGGATTCAACAAGGTGAGTTAGGGATCTCATTGTCAATGAAATGAGAGGAGAAATGAGTATGCTTTCTGTTGATGAGGACAGATGTGAGGGAGAAATGCGCTACAATCGGCAGGAATAGAGCATGATCAAAGAGCAAAGCAGATACGGAAGAGAATGAGACTTATTGCTAACGCTGAAATATGACCCTTGATAGACCGCTATACCAGTATTGATCGGTACGAAATACGACCAATTTGCTTCTTTCCCTCGTGAAGAACAAGAAGAAATCACAAAGCAAGCTAAGCGGTTCTCCAAAGCTATGCATGCTCCATTGGTATGCATCAGCTTTTAGTTGATTTGCTGCAGCCTGCTTCGAGAGGGAATAAGAACGCTAATTTCGGGTCTTACGATGTAGATATTCTGTTCGACATCGCATTCCATAAACGTACAGAAGATCTTCAAAATTGTTTTAGCCAAAGCATTTGATTTGAAGGTGAGCAATCGAGATCTAGATTCCCTATTCCTACGGATATTAATTCTGATCCTAATGCTCCTGTCATCTATAGTGCGTTATACCGGAGATAGACGAAGTGGGAGAACCAATCTTGTTGTACGTGGATGTATGATGATAGGTATACGAATTAGGTCCTCCTAGTATCGTATAAGTAACCATATATGCAATAGAATGAAGTTGGAAAGGAAGCCTCACGAGGAGAAAGCTACCTTTCCTCAGATTCTTCATTTCATGTTACGATCAGAAACCGAAAATTCTATATACCTGCAATACACCAAACAATTTACATTAGATCAGATACAAATTCGCATCACCTATATCAAATATATATACACTATTTTGTTCAATTCCAAAACGTTTTCTTCCATACTCACATATTTTGGTTAATCTTGTTTCCCTTTTCCTTCACTCGTTCTATATTGGAAACGTTCTTTCTTCACTTCTTCACTTTTACATGTAAATCATTATTGATCAACTCTCATTATCCATTCTTTATGTTTCTTTAAAAGGTGCTTTCGAAGTATACCACAGAACATCTTTGATAACTCAGTAGGATTTTAGATTCAAACTATAGGCGATTCGAAGAAGCATGTGACCAATGCATTAAGGGCAATGCACCATCAGCAAGCAAGATCAAGTCGACGTCCACCGATGTAAAGATGGATAAATAACCCCAATTGTAGATGAATCGAGACTTGCCTTTGTTCGAAGGACACAACAAACACGATGCATTGAAATGATCTTGATCTTAATCGTTTGATACGATCAAAGATCATGAAATGACATGACCATATAAAAAATGGGATAGATCGAATTGATTTTACTAAGCTTGTTCAGTGCTGTACAAAATCAATGAATGCGAACTGAACATATATACAACAATTACTTTATCTATATTGTGAGGTGAGGTGAGATTTTCTGGTCTGGTCTTGCGAATAGGGATTTTCGCAAAGGCAATGAGAACAAGAGTTATGTTTGTGCGATTTGTGAGAAATGTGATTGATAGTTTGTGCAAGAGTTCGTGTTCGTGGTGGATTGTATTTCGTCCAGGTCGTTTTGTCGTATTGTCATTTATCGTGGTCGTTTTGCTTCGTTTCCAGCTCGTTAAGAAACGATCAGACAGATCATTTCCTTCTTAATACAATGATTCCCACATCGATCTCTAACGCGTCCAGTGCGCCTAGTTCACATTTCTCCACAAGGACTTTGAACTGTCATAATTTGAAGTTAGCTTGTTACCATGAATGAGCAAAAGGGAAAAGCTTACAAGTTCCTGTACAGTAGTCTCACATTGACTTATATCCATCCTACCTTTCTCTCTCAACACTTTTTTGAGATGACCCTCGTAGACTGCGATGGCAGCGTGATCACTCATTAGCATTCAATTCACTTCTATACCACTATGGGCTTCAGTCTTTTCTCGAACCAAAGATACTCACCTGATCTACAATACGTTGCTATTCTTTTGGCATACCCACTCCTATCAATCTTCCCTCTCCTATAGTCGATCCAAGCGGGATGAGTCAATCTGAAAATCTTGATCCCCGAATCTTCCCATTCCTTCTTCTCTTCTGGAGAATATTCATTAGGTCTGAACTCATCGCTATCATCCGAGAAAGATCTTTTCATCTCTTCTGACGCTCCCACAGCTGCCTCTGACGAATGATCGATCAACGGTTCCCATTCATTGTAAGTTTTCGACAACGTATTCTGTATCGATTCTAACGTTCGAGGCCAATATGGTACGTCGACCAATAAGGGTGCAACTTGAGTTTTGATTTCTCCCAGAGATACTAATCTCTGTATCGCAGGTGACAAGGCATGTGACATGGCTTGCCAAATATCAGGTCGGTATTTCCTAGTCTTACCGTTTGTCATAGGTGGTGAAGGCAAAGGTGGTCCAGGAACAAAAGGACTATTGTTGATTTCGGTCATAGGTGTGATGTGCATATTGTTCGGAACATGCTCGTCAATAGAAGTTCGAGGTGAAGTAGGTAAACTCATTGAGTAGTTTCCTGGTGATCCTCTAGGTGGATTGACAAATCCCTCTTGACCACCGGTATTACCTATTTGATCGTTCCTTCTGTTATTATGATATTCAGGGGCAGGAGCAGTTCGAATTGCAAATGAACAAGCTAAAATACCACCGGATCTAACTTCCTTAGCGCGAAGTTTCAACCAACCGCTAAGATCCTTCTCTGATCGCTGTTCCCTCTCTTCAGCTTGCGAAGTGAACAGATATAATGGTTTAGGTTGGATCGTACCGTGTAATTTACTGAGTTCGTTGGTACATAGCGCGACATCTACAGAGTTAGGCGGTAGGGAAGGTTCTGCGAAGCCTGCAAAGCTGTACGAGGTCAGGATCAGAGGTGAAGGTATCGCTTTGATTTTGCGATATGATTGAGGGTGATTTGATAAATTGGCTTGCAATGATCGAGTATCGAAATCGGGACTGCACTGATGGGTGACCGTAAGTACTTTCTTGGATCGACCAGGTCCCACGGATCGCAGTGTAAGGGTTCTGACAGTTTCAGCCAAGACAGCATTAGGTGTCTCTTTGTGACATCCGTATCTGTGGAGAAATTGACCATGATTAGCCAGCAAATCGCGAGGGCATTTAAGGTTTCACTTACTCTACTACCTGGAAATGCTCTTTCTCCTCTACACCTTTAACCCAGCCTCTGACTACATCACCCAATGCTTTTGCTAGAGGCACATCGAAGCTCCATTCAGCTTCACTTAGGACCTCCTCTTTCCTCTTGATCTCTTTTACCATCTCGCTTTGTTCAGGTTGCAAGCGCTGTTTGAGGGCAGCAGCAAGGTCTTCACCCAGGTAAGATGTCAGTTCATTGGCATCACCAACCATCTGACCTAATGATCCCAACTTCTCTCCTAGGTCCAGTCGACGGGCTCCACTGAAAGTTGAGAATCTGCTTGTCGTATGCGGTAGTCCATGGGAGTGATTTGCAGTCGATATGGTCTGTGGCGAAGACACATAAGAAGGTAAAGTCGATTCATGTGGTTTCTCATCCATGGGGAATTGAGTGGTGATTGTTGAATGAACACCTAGCACATCAGCCGATATCGCTGAGGCAGCAGACGCATCGCTCAGACCCCTGTCCCTCTGGGCTAGTAGAGGTATAGCAGGAGCAGAGGATGAGCGAGGTAAATCGAATTCCAATTCAGGTTCTACACCATGTAGTAGTACAGCGTTCGATGTCATATGTGAACCGAACCCAGATTTTTGGTGGTTGGCGAAGAAGTCGCCTTCTAGAGGTGGATCACGTAGATGATCTACGGGTGGGAGTGGCGGTGTACTTTGGAGTAGCTTTCGATCAAACGTTAGAGGTTTGGCAAAAGAGTCGCTGAAGAATGGGGACGAAGGTCCTAAGTGTGAAGATGTTCTTGTTCGGCTGCGACGAGTCTGTATGTTTGGCCGTGCAGTGAGGTCATTTACAATCCCATTTGCGTTGGTGGTCGGGTTGTCCTCTTCCATTTCGATGTCTTCGTCGTTTGGCGCTTTTCGCTTGACAGGTTTCGAGGTGGTTCGGCGTATATCGTTGACACTCGCTCGACCTATGACAGTCGATAAGAGATGATAAGGTGCTTCGGCAGCTGTACAGTCTGGCGAGCACCGCAAGTTGGCATCATGACCACCCGAAGGTGCTCTTTGTCGATGACTGACGTGGGATCGATGTACTTGAGATGCGTAACGACGGAGATTCGACGGTCCAGCGTGATCGTAAGGTGGAGAATGGGGTGCCATGGCCTGATGGGGAAAGTGGGATTGAGCTGGCGTAGACGATGCGGAGAAACTTGCTTGACTACCAAAAGCGGCGGTGATGGGTGGATATCGATTCGAGGAATGTCCGTGCGGATTGATGTGAGGATGAGAATGAGATCCTCCGACTGGAAAGTGACTCGATCCCACTCCTAGTGGGGATGACGGTCTGTTATGTTGATATCCTTGATGAGGGTGTGAATGAGGGTATACCATTTCAGTGAATGGGTGAAGATTCGAGGGCGAGGGAGAAAAGGCTTTAGGTCGTAGCAGATGAGCAGTCTCCGAATGTGATCTTTGATGACCTAATCCAGTGTAAGGTGAAGACGTACGATTACGGGGCGAGGTGGCGGCGAAAGCTGAAGCTGCTTTTGGGTCTGGTACGGGTGGTATGGTGTCTCTGATTTCGGTGAATGAGATAGTAGGTGAAGAAGGAGAGCAAAGTAATTCAGGTGAACCTATTGATGATGGTGGAGAAACCATATTACTTTTCCCTCGTTGTAGACAAACTTTGATCGAGGGCTAATAATCTTGAAACATGAAAAAGAGTATATCAGTCAATAGTCAATGTTGAGAGGATTAAGCTTTGATATCGATGAGATTAAGATCGGGTAGGAAAGCACGGGCCAAGTGAAAAACCAGACTGGTTGAAGGATATGTCGCAGTAACAAGTAGCAGTGATCAAGATGGAATGGGATCATGCGTAGAAAGGGAATAACATGAAAAGTCTGGATCATGCCCATAAAGCATACAGCATATAGAAAATAGAGAGGAAAACAGGGGATATTTCTTGACCAAGTTTCGATCTTATGATACACCCTTTGTGCAATCAAAGCACCGCATGAGATCGATCATCAAGGGGTAAAGATAGATGTAGGTACATGGAAAGTGATAGACTCATTGAAGTTGGAACCGATCGTTACTCACTCAGTTCAGATCCATTGCCATTACCACTAACCAGTAGTAAGACCTAAGTATATCTTAGATTATCGTCTGGAAAATTTTCTTTCTTCGACTTCTTCAACTAACACAGAAATCACCTTTCCATTCCGTTCAGTATTTGAGATGTTGATCTTAATCTTCCTTTACTCCGCTACGGTTGAGAACAGTCCCACGCTCAATTGCAATCGCAATGACAATCCCGTCAGATCGCAGTCTTTCAGTTGGCGAATGCGAAGAGACGATACGAGGAGAATTACAAAGGAGTGTGAATGATTTTTTACCTTTCGTCCTTTGAAAAGCTATGCTATGAGATTGCAGTGAAGCGGAGTTGGAGCAAGCCAAGATCAGATTTTTCAATTTCTTGATTAGCTTACTCGGCGTGTTTCCTGATGTCTGATGAAAGGAAAGTGACAAGTCGGGGCCCTTGAGTTTAACAGCTTGTGATGAGGTAGTAGGTGTATCTTTATTGAGGTGTGTTGGGACTAGAAGAGAGGAGGTGGACGGCGTGTTTAGCGTTTGGTGCAGATAGGTACAATGAAAGGGATGGTGATGGTCGTTTAAGTTGGTCAGCTCGAAGTACAGAGTAGGCGATACAACTACTATGATGAACGATGAAAGGATGACTTCTATCTGTTAACTCACCTAGACCAACCCAAATATTCTTCCTTTTCTTTCTTACCGTAATCCCACGTTGTGTAAACCAGGTTTTGCTGTTTCTGTGATATGGTCTGAGACACAATTCAGACTTGAGATTCCAGATCTTTTGGTTGAGATGATTGGTCAGTACGAGTATCTATGTACCGTACGTTGGTGCGATTACGTTTATTGATGATAAGGATGATATCGAGTACTCGTAAGTGTGTTTTGCTTATGTGATTTTGATTATGATCGATGTTGTGATATTCGATGGAGATCGCAGTCGCAGTTGAGTTGGATTGAGTGTGGAATGGGCGCACGGTTCAATCCTATTGTCTTTTTTCCACAGTGTACAGATTATAGTGCTGACGATCAGAGGAGTGCCAATGAAAAGTCTGGAGCGTGGATCGATGCACACAATCAATCAAACTTGTGAAATGGTACTAAAACGGTTGTCGGACAATGTTCGGTTGATTGTTTCGAAACAAAGCAGAAGGACTGATCGTCGTCGCCTTTACTCGTATTTGTTCTTATTCTCGCAGACACAGTTGGTTACTGGATCCCTGATCCCTATCTGATCGCAAAGTCAAAGGGCCAAAGGAGGTGGTACGTGTTATAGATGAGATGATGGCGATGGTGAGCTAAAAGTGGGGGTGGTGGTGGGGGGGGAAAGAGGTCTTGATGATATCGAGTGGGTATAGAACGAGGAAAGTTGTTACATCTCTCTCTGAAATCCCATCAAATGGATTCAAGGGTTGATATATAACTTGCGATAGGATCCGTTGATCCGAAAGGAAGGAAGGTTCGAAGATTTAGGGTTGAACGAACATCTTTGCGTCTTCCGTCTTCTCTTCCATTCATATCCCAAACGATAGACATATGTCACCGTTTTATCAAGAACTGAGGACGTGTGTCATCCAACTGCGTGCGTACGAATACTGTATCGTGAGAGAAGTTCTCGGCTTTTTCCTTGGTAGATAGAGTAAAGCGTAGCTTAATCGTGCCAAAAATGATAAAAAGGATCTCGGGGCAACACTGCCGCAGGAGTACGTGTAGATGCAACGGTGCATGATTATCGTGGCGTTATTTTAGACTACAGATGAAACTCCCCGAGAGGTGAGATGTGCAAGTCCAGACTCTTTTCACTTGCGGCAGAGCCTTTTCGTAAGCGCATCAAAACTCCAGACTTTGGACCTCGGACCTTTTGCTATGTGTAGATAAACAACACACTAACGTTAATTGGGGTGCTTGCGTACTCCCTGAATGTTAACCATTGCAGGAACCACGACTTTATCTCGTTTCTATTCGACGATAAAGATCTATGACAAATTCGAGAAGATCTCAGAATGCTTGAGATGTAAGATTAGCGAACCAAGATACTTGAAACGTTCCTATCTGTATCGACTCCATAAGTTACGAGTTACAAGTTACCAGTGACCGTCTCAGCGATGTTCCTTATCTATCCTCTAACACTGAGATGTGGTGTAGCGATATAACCCGAAATGACTAAATGCCTAAGAGAGACACGAATGTCATCCCAAAATGGCTGAATGCTGACCAAGACGATGAGCACATCGACCAATTTCTACCTGTTGAAGATCGACTAGTGGATACGTATGTACAATAGTCAGGGATTATTTGCATTCGATCTATAATGATCTGGGGGAAGGTGGCTCTCTGACTTCGTTTTCACACAGGAACGATCCCTCTCATGTGTCACTAACTTGGTAGCTAATGGTTCGCTTTCACTTCTTCCATCAAGGCATTGAAGAGTGCTGAAGATAGTGGAACGATCTTGACATTGCGTTCTCTTAGTACAGCTTTTTGCGCGAGGTACAACATATCTTCCTCATCTTGCTTCTCTCGTTCTTCTTCATCGATCCACTCGTCCTCTGGATCATCGGGGTACTCTTGACCTAGCTCTGAGGGGAAATCGGACACCAGGAAGCCGGAGGGAAGTAACATTTCTTCGTCGTCATCGTCTACAGGCATGGGACTGGGAAGAGACGAAGAATTGCCAAGAGAGGTAGGGCCCGAAGGTTCAGAGTTGTGTTCAACATCCTTCCCAGATGGAATGATTCTTGACTCGATGAGTGGAACGATAAGCCTCCTGGTAGTATACAGATTCTCGTCCCCGAAGGTTAGATGCCGCAAGGCTTCGATGATGGGACCATTCGGACAGTGTATAGGAGGAATAGGCTTCCCCAGTGGGAACTCAACGAGGAGATCAATCGCTCCAGAACTGAAATTCCGAATCTCCTTGAACCCTTCCAAATTCGGTTCGCAGCGCGTACCCAGAACATCAGGGAGGGATCGAAATTCTTCCAGATATTCTTGAACAGTCATGACTTCTCCTACACCTTGGTCTTTCGTGGTTGATGCAGATCCCTTGATAGCGAACAAACTTGATGATATCGCATATACCAAGTAGTACCTATGTCCCCTTATTAACAGACCTAGGTAAGTGCCGCAGCACTCATGACATGCACTAAGGTAAGACTATCCCTCCCATACAACTTTCTCTAGCGGTGTGTCGCTTGATCCCATTACGATAATCAATGACGGAATCACGTAAGCTCTTTCACCAGGAGATCCATATCTCTTCTCCAAGCTTGTGAGACCGGAAGATATCGAGCCACTTTTTCTATCTGCATGATTCTCTGATGGTGGATATGCTGGACTCGACGCAGGAGAGGATATTGGTGTGGCAAAAACGAAAGTCTGGACGTAAACCATTCCATCAGGTACTTTCGCTCCAAAATTTTCGTATGCTCTCCCTGTTTCGCCTTGCGGCTCAGAGGCCTCAGTCTCCCATCTGCGATAAATTATCTTCGATTTACTTGACGACTGACTTTGATCCCACTACATCCTATATAGCATACAGGTGTTGATATCAAGATATCACTTACCTTAGCATGTCTCGATGGAAGTCCGTATCGATGTACGACATACCTTTGACCCCTCTTCTCACTCGAATGCTTGCCAAATCCGGTGTCCCGCCCAGGTGTACAGCTATTTCATGTTTGAATTCTGGATCGAACTCTGTGTCTAGCATGGGGTGTAGCCAGATACCAAACATCGCCCGAAGTCTCGCTGCATTATCTGGAGGACTCTTCAAAGGATACGACTTGAAATCATCCTTGTCCATCCTGGGGTCGTGTGATGATCTCAGCCGGATGAAGCTGCGAAAATTGGGGTGATTTGCGGTCATGCTCATTTCGAAAACGGTAAATCCAGTCGATGAACTCAAAAGAGATGGGGTATAAGCTTCGATATCCAAGCAGATGCAACTAGAGAAGGTATCCAATCGTCGAAATAAATCACTCGATGATGATGTGTCATCATTAGGGTTATTAGGCGAAGGGAAAGTTGTTAGAAGTAGGTAATGTACTTATGGATGCTGGTAGTTCACCTTATATACAAAAGTTGTCATAATCATTTCACTTCGTGTACCACTCCTCATCGCCATATGTGATCATTCTCTTCAGCAGTTAAAGTACGCAGTACATACTCAAATGAAGTCCATAAAAAGCTAGACTAAAATACAAGAAACACATCGGCTTTGCTCCCCAGTGCGAAGGGCTAAGTGATCATTGCATATCGTTTTTCCTTCTCTTTGGCCTATATCAGTCACTCCTTCAATTTAACACCGAGGGAGACACGCAAGACCTAGAACATAACGCGACTTACCATCTGAATGATGGAGTTCAGCCTCGTTTCCCTATCTGTAAGAGCTTTCTGATGACATTCTAGAATCCTACGCATCGATCTAAACATATCCCTATCTTGTGGTAACTTCGCTGAATGGAAAGATGTCTGTGCGTCTTGAGATTGCCCTCGAGCTCTGGGGAGATTATTGGTGATTGTCGATGGATCGAGGCTCGATAGTAGATGAAGTACCTTATTCAGCTGGTTGATATCTACATTTGGAAGAATAGTAGTAGGGTCGGATCTGCTGGCTTCCGGTTTATTTGACTGGTGATGAGTAACGTCAGTATCCATAGTATGGAGGTCGGAATGAGATTGTGATCTGCTTGTCGAGGAAGATTTGAGGCTCCTCTGAAAAGTGGTGGAAGTGGATAAATTCGCTTCAAGTGTATGGGAAAGGATATAACGATCCTGCTCTTTGTCCTTTTCTTCGTTCTCTTTCATCTTGATAGAGGTAGATGTCGACCCGCTCAACTTCCTCAGTGCACCTGTTGGAGTATCATCCACACCCATATCATCTTCTTTGACAGCTTGAAGACTCATCAAGCCCAAATCCATCACTGAACTTGCACGTTTATGTAGTTTACTGGAGGAGCGTTTATTGGAGAATGATACGGAATGACGAAGTTGGTGGGTGGGTTTGGGTGGTGGAAGGGGGGTAGATGCTGTTACCAGACTCGTGGTAGGTGCAGGTGGATAGATGTTGTGTGATTCCTATATTCCCTCCGAGTGAGCAAGCAGCACACATAGGGAATGATTCATGAAAAGCGAATAGCGCTAACCTGCCAGTCCATACCTAAAGTTGTTGTCAACAGGTTCTCCAACTCTTTGACGTAGGCTTTCTGTCTTTCGCTCTCAGCATACTGAGCTTCGTTATCCCTACGCATCCCATATAAGCTAATCGGATCTCCAGGGGAGCCCCCAAAGGTATGGTGAGCTTACTTCTGACTTTTTGCAAATAGGTCTTCCAACGTTGCTAATTCCTTATTCAATCTTTCAACTTCAGGACCGGTGTTGTGTTCGATAAGAGTTTCCAAATCTATTATTCGATTTCGCAGCTATCACCCAGAATTAGATACAGGGATATACGTCCTCGGATGTAAGACTCACGCTTGTATTGGTCTTGTTCAGCCCTTCTACTACCTTCTTGAGTCCTGCTGTCTATATATATATATATCCCATCAGCTTTAGTATCTACAGCGCGTTGGCTGTTCGTGGACAGCTTACCTCATTCATGAGATCCCCTTCTGCCTTTGGTGAGTTACTGCCAAATTCCAACGCTGTGGAAGAAGCGTTGAGAAAAGCTGAACCTCTTTTTGAGTTTATGGAAGGCGTCATACCATTTCCGCTTCTAGTCACTGATCCTGTGCGTCGGAGTGAGGTAGACATGCCTGACGGTGTATGATCATTTGAGGGGTACGAAGAGGACATGTCGCTTTTAGAGACAGTATATCAGTATTGATAGCTTGATCGAAGCGAGACAGGAAGAGCAAAGGTTCACTTGAACTGTCAGTATCAGAGCACTAGACTGGATCCTGCTGCATGTTTTCCATTTTGCATGTCATGTATCAGGTTGATAAGGGTGAACCTGTACATATGTAACTTATTTGAAAACGTAGAATCTCCTTCAACTTGACCACTTCGCACCAACTTTTGGTTGCCCACGTGATGGCCACGTGGGAGACACATGGATGTGTTGTCGGATCCGAGCGAAGCCAACTTTACTTTGTTTTGGATTTTGTCGAATGACTGGACAATCAATCTTGATCGTATCTGTTAATTGCTCTGTCAGCCTCAATACATACACCATCACCCGCGACTTTCTCTGGGCAGATCCCACGGTCCGTCTTCAGGATGGGTAATGATCAATCACGTACCCTAGGCGGGGACGATGCCAAGCCAGCGGAGGACAGACCACCTAATTATTACGAATTGCTACAGGTGGATGAGGAAGCTACTGCAGATGAAATCAAAGTGAGTATGGCTGAACAAGAGCATGAAAACACCGGCTGACTGTTTGATCTTGCTCCAGCGCTCATACAGGAAGCTAGCTGTAAGTTAGTGTTAGCGGTAACGAGGTGTACGAAGGTGCTAATGCTAAGTCGACTTGTCCCTCGTAGTTAGTCCATCATCCAGACAAGAATCCGCATAGAATTGAGGAAGCGACGAAGCTATTTGCAGACCTGCAGCAGGCTTATGAGGTGAGCTGCCTCACCAAATGATCTTGTGATCTTTGATGGTAACTGACCGTTATCTTTTCTGCTTTATCAAAAGATATTAAGTGATCCCAATGTAAGTGTGTATAAAAAGCAATACATCATTACTTCACGTATCTCACGATGCGATGTTTCTTTTTTAACAGGAAAGAGCATTCTACGATAATCATCGGAATGTACCTGTAGCAGCTACAGATGACGATATATTCGACCATGTCAGATCAGGAGACAAAGCTACGAATGATCCGAAATCGAAGCTGAATAAGAGAAGACATGGTGATCCTAGTGTAAGGTTGGAACAACTCATGAGGTTCTTTGATCCCAAATTGGCTAGAAAAGTGGACGATACCAATGAAGTGAGTAGAAATTTTCTACTTTTCGTCAAGTCTGGCTGTGCGTAGACTGAACAAATGCCATGTCTGGGTTTATTCAGGGATTCTATTCGGTATATCGTACACTTTTCGCACTCCTAGCATCCGATGAGACCTTGCATACACCACCCGACTCGCCACCACTCGTTTATCCTTCTTTCGGAGATTCGACCACTTCATACGCTCCTGCTCAAGGTATGACCCGAGCTCAAAAAGATTCCCAAATCTGGGTTAGAGATTTCTACTTGGTATGGACAGAATTCGTGACGGAGAAGAAGTTTGAATGGGTAGCAAAATGGGATTTGGAAAGAGCTGAGTCGAGGGATATCAGGAGGTTGATGGAAAAGGAGAATAAGAAGGTTAGGGATGATTATAGGAAGGAATATAATGAGACTATACGGGTGAGTCATGCTCATATAACTGAATTACGGCCAAAGAATTGAAGATTAGAATGCTGATGGATTATGAACAAATTAGCAACTAGTCCTATTCATCCAACATCGAGATCCTCGATACAAAGCACATCAAGCCAAGCTAGCTAGAGAGAAAGCTTCAGCTAAAGCCTCAAAGGCCAATTCCGGTACTTCCACACCGTCCGGTGCAGCCTCAGGTATCGATCCTGAAGCAGCCAGAAGAAGGCATGAAGAAAGGATGAGATCGGCAGCGGAATATGAAGAGCAGTCATGGCAGAAACTTGATGGAAGGCGTTCTGACGAAGAGGAGGATGACGAAGAGGAGAATATGGAAGAACAAGAGACTGGTGATGGAACGGGAGTGAGATTGGATGATGGTATGGGAGGCGAATTGTTCGAATGTGTAGCTTGTTCCAAGACGTTCGCAAGTGAAGCTAGTTGGGCCAATCATGAGAGGAGCAAGAAACATAAACAGGCTGTTTGGAGGTTGAAGAAGGAGATGATGGCTGAGGCCAGAGCTATGGGGGAATCTCGGGATGTGTCAGATGAGGAGGATGAGGGGGGCGATGGTGAAGATACATTTGAAGATGCCGAGGAGGGTGAGGTGATGGTCGAGGATGGAAATTATGAAGCTAAAGATGCTGAGATAGACGCTTTGGAAGAAGAGTTGGTTGATCTTGCCCTGGAAGAAAGTGAAGATGTGGACTATCCCTCGAAGAAATCGAAGAAGAAAGCTAAGAAGGCTAGGAACGTACATACACCTCAGCATTTATTGGATGCTGAACCTGAAAGCTTACCTACAACTCCTCGGCTCGATGATACTCCTGAAAATGGTGAGGATGATCAGAGTGATGGGCCCGACAGCGAGAAAACACCGGAGTTGTCGAAGAAGGAAAAGCGAAGAGCTAAAGAGGCACGTAGGAAAGAGGAAGAAGAAGCTCGAAAGGTGGCAATGAAAGAAGCTAGGAAAGCAGCTAAGAAAGGTCTATATCCTATAAAAGAAAATGGACCTGATTCACTAGCCCAACAGGAAGAGAAATTGAATAAAGGTCGTGGATCTGTACCTGCACCTGCACAGAAAGGAAAAGGGAAAGCTAAAGACGATGGATTTACGATGCCTAAGCAGAAGGGGAAGCCCAATAAGGGTAAAGGAAAGGTCGAACAGGTGGTTGAATTCAGCCAAGAAAAAATCGATAAAGTCGTAGAAGGGATTAAAGAGAAAAGAGAAAAGATGTTGGAGAAATGGGGTGACAATTGGACAAGTGAGTTTTACCATTTCTGATGTTACCTAATAGATAAGTGGCGAAAACTGATATGCTTTCTTGTAGATCTGGTCACAAAGCTTCAAGTCATACTTGATTATGCCTCTGCACCTGACGGTATAGGCGTGTTATGTTTGGGGATCGGTAAACCATTCTCAGATAGAACAGCTCAGATACAGCTTGCCTTATTGTTGGAATTGGCTGATTCGTTGAGTGTAAGCTGAATCTTCCTGATGTTTGTATACGAAGGTAGATTTTTTTTGGCTAAATCAGATTGCTGTAGTGCCCGACTTCAAGCATCGAGGTATTTGACCCAGTATCAGATGAGGGAGATAAGAGGATCCTTTCAGCATTTGGCATAAATCACCTTGAGGAGAATCTTGTATGTATATCAATCCATTCCTGGCGATTGAGCTGATGGAAAACTATCATAGATGGGCAAGCATGTCCTTTCACCCACCAAAGCGTATCTTCTATACCTACCTCACGCACCTAAACAGCTATACGAGTCCCTCCTTCAAACCAACTTTGGTCCGTCTCTAGGAGATAAACCGGGTCGTGTTCTACTTGGAAATGACCTTGCGGAATATATACCTGGATTCGTCAGAGCCAATGGAGAGGGGAATAAGGAGAATGGTGCAAGTGAGGAGGGAGAGTTCGTTAAAGCTAAGAAGAAGAGGAAAGGAAAGGGAGATGGACATAGGGAGATCAAGGATGGTGTATTGCAGAGACTTGGTGAGTCCATGATTTCATCCTGATTAACGATATATTGTTAGTATACTTATCATCTGTGGCCTGCAGTTCCGAACATGTCGATATTGCATTTCAATAGCGTATTACCAGAAACCAACTTACCTGGATTTGCGAGAGCTTTCTTATCCCTTGCCTTTCAGTGGTCAGATCCTGATAAGGCAGATAAAGTAGATTGGGAGAAGGAGCTACCTGAAGTTGATTGGGCGGATGGAGAAGTCATTGGGTAGATTATATGAGTGGAAATAAGGGGAAGATATACCGAGCATTCCATATACCCATATCACGCCAGTTAACGCATACAAATATATGTCCCTTTTGTACCACGTATTCATACCATTATCAGATTACTTTGATGCCTCGGAATGTTATCCATTCATCTCCCTCATATATTGATCGACAGGGGAACTATTCCATCTACGGCCAGAGAATTCAGAAAGCACTGCGTCCCGTCAAATCCGCAAAGTGAAGCTGAATATCGGTTGATGAGTACCAAGGTTGGGGACAACTTGGGAAACCCAAGTGTTGTAGTTTTGTCGTTGTGTAGTTCTGTGATCCCTTCGAATGTAGGGCTAGCACCGTCCTGGAAACCGATTTGCCATGGTTCTGCTGCGTATTGTCCTTTTGGTATTTTCATATTCGATCTACCCATCGTGGGACTGCCTCTTCGTCTCTTGTGGGGGAAAATGTAAGCGCTGTCGATGAACACAGGTAAGCTCGTCATTCCGATTGAAATCGCAACCAGTAAGAAGCAAGTGATCTGCCTCTGCGCTAAAAATGCACGTGAAGTGGATGTCATTCAGGGAAATCGTTCCCAAAAAAAGAAGCAAGTGAGATCTCGGAAGATAAACAAACATCACCCCCCTGACCCGTCATAACAAATCCAGTTTTCGAACATCGTCACAATGAATTAGTTGGATTAACATTTTTATTGGTTTCTTGCCATATCTACATAAATACGCAACATGTATAGAATCCCTTGTATATAGTGTCATATAGTACCACGAACGAGAAAATATCATGCCCCATCAAGATGATCCTGGTCCCTCGACCTCGACTCATACCCACGCTCAGGCACCTGAGATCCATATAACAACAACACCAGATCTCGTCCAACCTTCCACTGTACCATCGCATCCATCTCCGACTGACGAACAAACCAGAAGCCGATCGCCAGGGAGGAAAGGGGATCGAGATCGACAATCATCGTCTGGACATGTCAAACATGCTTCGTTCGCCCTTGCTGGTGAAGGTGGGGAAGAGAACGACGATGCGAACAGCAACAGTAATCTGGGAACACCCCGGCCGGTCACTTCCCGTCTAGATACCACTTCAAGTGATTCGGTGAAGGAGAAAGTGGAAGATGGCCTTGAGAAGAGAAGTTGGATGAGCAAGGTGATATTGCTAAGTAGGCTTAGAGCGAGGAAGATAGTTGGACATAGATGGTTTAAATGGGTTGGTCCGAAATTGACTTGGAAGGATATGAGACCCGTCGCGAGAGGGTCATTCTCGGTGAGTTGAAATGATATACCCCAGCGTTCCTTTTGATAGAGGTATAGCATGACTGATTTAGGATGTCTCTGTAGAGTTGGGTCGGATTGGTATTGCTCCTTATAGTACCGGTGGAAAGAGCCATAGGTCAAGCTGCATGTGAGTAAGATATCGAATCCTCAATACTCAATAGGACAAGCAAGTCATGCACGTCAGCTGACTATGACCTCTCCTTGTGTTCCATGCAGTCTTCTCACTCATCGTCGCTTTCATGTTGCCGCCGAGTCAACCTGTAGTACAGCAATTCGAAGTGTATCTGAACTTGTTTTTCTTTAACGGACTGGCTTGGGCATGGGTGAGTAACAGCTCTCTTTTAGTATGGCACTGTAATAAGATTCAAGGGTATGAGACTGTTGGATTGCGATCTAATGCCATTGTGGCTTCACCGTGCTGACGATCAAATCCTGGCTGATTGAAACAGGTCGCTCTCGCCGTGTTCATTGCTGGCAAAACAAGACAAACGACAGATCCTTCCAAGATCGCAGCGGCAGAAGCGAAATACGCCTACCTGAGAGACAGCAACCCGACGACATATCGAGAAAGGATATTGTACGACGGGACATACCTTCAGGCGAAACCAGCAGTCGTATGCGCTATCTTCCTAGCAGTCGGTACAGGTGCAGCATTATGGTGGAAACTGCGAACTCAACCTAGTCCAGCAACCTTCCCTTTAGTCCTTTCTTGTGTTCTGATCGATATCGGCTTGACGACTGCCGTCTTCTATCCTTACAACCTCTATACTTCTGGTCTACTTTTCTTCCTTCCAATGGCTATTCAAGCTGGACTAGGATGTATAGCCACGTTGTTCATCTTTCCTGAATCGGTCGGTCATTCTTTCCAATCGAAATTCCCTGGTATCCTCAACCCTCTTGCAGCAGCGATGAAATCGATTGAATCGCTTTTCCAAGAAGCCAAAACCATCCCCTGCGATCTCAATGGCGATGCGGGATTGTTGACGACGAACGAAGCAAGGAGGGAAAAAGAATTTGCTGAAAAATTGGAAGACTGGGCAGAGAGAAGTAAAGATATTCGTCAACAGCTCTTACAATCACTTGCTGGATTACCTCCCTTACGAGCTCAGCAGAGATACCTCAATGTGGATTTTAGTTATAGTCGATTATCAGGTGAAGATCTTAGGACATTATTCGATCATCTTGCTCTGGTTCAAGCTCGATCGGGTGGAATGGCTTTTTTCTTCGATGTGATTGTCACCAACGCCAGACATACACACTTGGACTCTTCCGCATGGTCAGTATACAAGGTCAATCAATCTCGTCCTGGGTCCAGAGCAGCTTCAATTCGCAATGAAAATGTAGTGGACGACAGTAGAAGAGGGAGTCTGGCTGATGATAGTTTGGCTGGTGGGGATGGGACTGTCACGCCTCCGATCGATCATGACGATTCTACGGATAATTTGGCGCACGAACGAAGTTCATATTTCAGTGGGAAGAAGTTGCATTTCGCATCCTTCATCAGGAAGAGCAGTTCAGCCCATGGATTAAACAGGGATAAAGGTAGTCATGTTTCTTTGCTTGATCATTTGAGGAAGATTCAACAACCTGTAGGAGTATATGAGAGTACGAGATATATGGATATTGAAAAGGCTTTTGCTAGGTGAGAGGATTCTTTCTAAGTCATGGTAACCTCACTCAAGCTAACACTGACATTGAATGCATAGTGATACTGAACATGTGCTTGAACAGCTCAATATCCTGGCTCGAGGATGTCTTCCCGTCATACGAGCTTGTGAAGCCGCGCTGTCAACTTCGACCAGCTGGATCTTGAACATCAACCGAGATCGCAGGGTTATCCCCAAATTGCACAAAAAGCAACATGATCAGATATCAGCGAATGGATCGAGCGAGAAGAGATCACCCGAAGCGATTAACAAGCTTATACAAGTCACCAATGACCTTCAAGCTGCTTTGGATGAATTCTGCGTTGTCAGAGTGGAAGTCATTAAACCTTATAGACATCTCTTCGACCCCAACCATCCAGCCGATGAAGGTATACATGGATCGGATAAGGTGAATACACAAATTTGAAAACTCAATCACAACCAAGTTTCTGACTTGCTTTTTGCTAGACCAACTTCCGAGGGTTATTCCA
This sequence comes from Kwoniella europaea PYCC6329, assembly GCF_036810445.1. Taxonomy (NCBI): domain Eukaryota; kingdom Fungi; phylum Basidiomycota; class Tremellomycetes; order Tremellales; family Cryptococcaceae; genus Kwoniella; species Kwoniella europaea. Next base: position 985,355 of record NC_089488.1, on the reverse strand, counting down.
AAACTTTGTCGCCCAATATCATTTGGTAAGTGACCCATCTCGTATCACTTCCCTATCTTCCATCTACGGTCACAGAATCCACAAAGCATCGCATCCCGTCAGATTTGCGCAATTAACTGGGATATCGCTCGATCAGTACCAAAGTGGGGGACCATTTGGGAATCTCGAGTACTGTAGTTTTTTTTGGCTTTGCTAATCCCTAATCTGTTAGATCGAATTCACCGAGGCCTTGCTTAACTTGTTGAGGCAAATGCAAGAATTGGATAAATCCCGTCAGAGAAGGAGATTTTGGTATCCTCGCATGTCCAATTTGCTCGCTCATCTTCGACATACGCACAAGGAGAAACATTTGACAGATGGTGATGATGGACACGATAATGATGGTGAGACACCACCTTCTCCCCATTCCCCGCATTTGAAAGCTGAGAACTGAATATCGCCTGATTCGTTTCACAGCTGCATTTTCCCGAGGTGATGAGGACGAGGATCAATTCCTTGGTGAAGCCAAAAAACGAAACCCCGAATACAAACCTTTTGAGAACCCTTACCTGAATCTTATTTCTCGCTTGGCGACGATCACTGACATACTGGGAAGCAGAAGTTTCATGTATGCTATCAAAGCTGCTATATTGGGAGCTTTGACGAGTTTACCCAATTTTATCGCTTCGTCTGCTTCGTTTTATTACTTCAATAGAGGTATCTGGGTTACCATCATGTAAGTGGTCATCGTAATGAGATAAAAGACATCCAATACTGATTTGTAAATCGATCGATAGGGCTCAATTGAGTGAGTAATAGGACAACTTGAAGTTGTGTGTTTGCGCTGACATATCGAAAATAGCCTTGGCGGTCTTCTCAGTAAGCTTTTTTCCGTTCTGCATTATCATACTGTCTTGGCTGATGACATGTTCAGGGAGATACTACGGTCGCTTGGCTTGGGAGAGTCGTGGCTTCGTTTTGGGGATGCTTGTTTGGGATGGTAGCATGGTGAGTACCGGGGTCCAGAGTGCCAAATGATCGAAACCAACTGAACGGTGATGTATTAGGTATATTGGAAGTGGATCTGGGAAAGGCAATGCAGTGAGTGTTCACGCGAATCTAGAAAGATCGTTCGAAAATTCTGCTGAGAATTGATTGGTAGTACGGCCTGGCAGCGATAGGCGCGGCGACTTTTCCAATTGCCATCTTCTTCCGAGTCCACTTCCCCGGTCAAGTCTTGACGGCTGTGATGACACCTGTGACGTTCGGCTTGGTAATCGGTATGTGATCTCCACAATTGTCATTGGTATCATGTCGATTACTGACTGTTATGTCTAGGATATGTAAGCTCTCTTGTCTGACATAACAGCTGCCGCCATCTGATATTGGCCTGTTAGTCGTACTTTAACGGATCTATTGGACCTTTGACCTACGCTCAATGGGGATGGGACGTGGCATGGCGTCGATTCCTCTGTGTGTTGATCGGTATCACAGCGGCGTGGATATTCTCTTACAGTGAGTGATGACAATTCGATTTCCCCCTGAAATTAGAAGAGCAAAACTCAATTGACACCCATCTGCATCCAGTTCCGCCTGTTTATTCGGCAAAACGAGCTATCCGACATTCTTACGCCCAAACCATCAACGCAGCTGGTTCGATCTTCTGTGACGTTCTATCTCATGCTAATGACCACCATCATCGCTTGAGGGAGGATGATGAGATTAGGCAGAAGTTGATAACCTGGCGAAGTAAATTGAACAAGGTGAGTGATTCAACGTGCTTCATTATAGAGCATAGGGCTGAATGTTTGCATTCATGGCCATGTAGCTTGGAGCTCGACATAATTTCGCTTCGAACGAGTATTCACTCCGGGGACAGTGGCCCGAAGAGAGGTATAAAGCTTTACTCGATACCCTTCAAGACTTGTTTTCACTGCTATCTCAATTGAATCATGTTCTCACTCAACTCGATAGACCATGGCGAAAAGCATTACTCGATCGAACCAGATTATCCGACCCGACTTTCCTAGGTGACGTATTAGCAGTATTGAGTATGTGTTCAACAGCTCTAAGAGCAGGTACAGCATTACCTCAAATCACACCTAGTCCGCTGGTGGCTAGATTCCGGATGGGTAAAACGAAAGGACTGGATTTACCTCATGATCCTACTGATCAATCGGGTGATTTACCTAGTTTGGTCACTGTAGATGTACTAGAATCGGACAATTATCTTAGATATGCGCTGGGTATTACTACTACGTTTTCGTTGATATCGAGGTTGGATAGGATCGTTGTGATCTGTAAAACGTGAGTAGGATTGTTCTCCAACGATACTGTGTCATGTGGGACTGAGCTGACTATTTTGTTACTGTTTGTGACAGGTTGTTAGGAGAGAATTTCCATATATCTGGTTTACATCTTGAACAGAATCATAGGGTATAATTAGAATCAATGAATCAGAATAGAAAAGGGGGATATACCGAAGTCATGTCGGTGAACGGATGTTGTTGTACCAATCATTATTTATGTATGAAGGAATGAAAGAAATGCCGATGCCACTGAGGTATGTGGAAGCGGTAGTTACGTAACTGCGCAAAGGGTGGCTTAGCGTGTATGGCGTTTGTCCCTTAAAATCTATGATAAAAGTCGACATTCCTGACCTAAATCGGAAGTAGCGTGCATCCAAAAGTGCTTGGTGCATGTCTCAGTTGAGGAATCAAGGTTGAAAGCGAGAGAAAAAGATTTTTATGCTAGGTTTTATCATATCATTTTGTACCATGGTGTGAGTTATTTGCTACCCGCACATCCCCGCACGGATGCATACGTACACGAGTGAGAACATTTGATACACATGCACAGACCTTGTTATCGTTTCATTCTCATCCTCATCATCCATCATCATCATCCTCCTTGTTCTTGGCCTCGTCATCTTCTTGTTCTCCTCCTTCTCCTTTCCGTTCGACCTTGTCGGTGTCATCATAATCCACATTCCTCGATAGATCTCTTGGATACGGATATTGATATTGATATTGATATTGATATTGATATTGATATTGATATTGATATTGATATTGATATTGATATATTGATCGTCTCTTCCTCCTTATCATCTCCTTGTTTGACACAAGTATCATCGTTACACGAATACAGTAAATATGAGTCTGGCACTCCCCACGCATAACGATCCATTCACGACACCGGGTACATCCCCTTCATCATCCAATGACGGTCATAGCCAATCACCTGAAGCTGGTCCATCAACTTTCGTTGCCCCACCATTACCACCAAGACCTATACCTGCAGGAAGGAGGAAACCAGTCCCATCATACCCCAATAACGGTTCTCTGGCAGAACCAGTCCCTAGAGCAGTAGCAGTCGCGGCTGCACCTCCTTTACCGCCTCGACCTGGTTCTGAACGATATTCTCTCACACCTGATCAACCCTCCACTTATCAGGATGAGAACATCATTGATCGTTCACAACTACCGCCACCACCACCACCGGCTTACAATGAAAAGTATGGATTTTATCCACCTAGGAAGAAAGAGAAATGGTGGTATCCTGCTAGTACGAAAGGACGAAGATGGTGGTGGGGATGTCTAGTAGGATTGATCTTGGCAATTGCAATCGTGATTGCTGTTTGCGCAGCGGTGTTCTCAAAGAAACATTCAAGTAGTGAGGATGAAGATCAAAATTCTAGTGGATTGACAGGATCATCAGGTTCATCCGGTACAAAATCGTCTAGTACAAACGATGGTGGACATCCCTTGTCGATAGCGAATGGAGGAGTGGATATTGGGGATCCAGGAGATATAGCGAAATTCGGCAAGAAATCTACGGATCACTTCGTCATGACTACCAATCATTCTATTGCAGTCACAAGGTTGGATCCAATCGTCAATCCAAACGCACCGGCTTCTCACTTACATCGAATTCACGGTTCATCCTATTTCACTGCCAACTTGACTTCTGCAACTCAAATGCAAGAGTTAGCAGATTGTACAACGGCTTCTGTACAAGATGATAAATCTGCTTATTGGGTTGCTCAGATTTACTACCAATGGCCCAACGGTTCATTATCCTCAATACCCTTAGATAGAACTTCACTGTATTATTTCCAGAAGGCTCCGACGGGCGTACCCATCTATCCTTTCCCCGATAACTATAATATAGTCGCTGGTGATCCCATGAGACGTAGTGTAAACTCAAGTGATCCGTAAGTATCTCATCTGCTCCAGACTATCAAAACTCGTACTGATGCCGTTGCTTTCGCTGTGTAGTACGAGTTCAGCATTCTGGTGGCAATGTTATCGAGGTTCCAAGGGAGATAGCAAAAATCTCGGATTCCCTTCGACAGATTGTGGTGGTGGTCTAGTCTCAGCGATCCAATTCCCAAGTTGTTGGGATGGAGTCTATGCCGATGACGCAGATTACTCTTCTCATGTAGCTTATCCTGAAGATGGAACCAATGGTTACACATGTCCATCTGCTTTCCCCAAGAAGTTCATCACCCTGCAATTCGAAACTGTCTTCGCCACTTACAAGTTCCCCTTCAACGGTGCTGGGAATATCACATGGGTGATGTCCAATGGAGATACGAGCGGGTACGGTATACATGCAGATTTCATGAATGGTTGGAAACCCGATGTACTTCAAGGTGTATTGGATGATTGTAGATATATGAATGCCACAGCTCAGGTCTCAGGTGAGTAATGCAGAACCTTCGTCTTGGATCGTACAGGACACTCATTGAAACTTTGTTTGTCCGTTCTCAGCTCCTGATGATCCAGGAAACTGTCCTCATCTCAACAAAACGCTAAGTCTCGACGCAGCATACGAATGTAGATTCCAATCTCAGATCGTCGATGAGGATGTGGGAGAACTCAACCCTATCAAATACTTACCAGGTTGTAATGGTATCTGGTCAGGTAACACTTCCAAGCCCGCTTGTCCATCTGACCATGTCGAGGGAGGTTATCTGGAGTTGACCAACCCTACCGTCTGGTATAATAATGAACCTTATCGATCATGAGTAATAACATCAATTATCAAAATAAATAAATATATGTTCATATATATATATTTTATATATACAAATAAATACTCGAAACCTTGTAGACGTATATATGTAAAGAGAAGCGATGTATCTTACATAACAATATCATGCCCTGACTCCAATTTCAGCTATCAAGGCATCAAATACCGATGGGGGAAGTTGTATGAGCTTGACGCCTCGTTTTCTCAATGTCGCCTTTTGGGCCAGATACAGCATGTCCCTCTCCTCTCTTCTTTCGCGTTCCTCATCGCTCAGCTCGTCATCTTCCGGGTCCTCAGGATAGATCTCTGATAATTCTCGTGGAAAGTCCGACTCTCGAAAACCAGAAGGTAACGTCTCTTCCACTTCTTCCAAGGTCGTGGCCAAGGGCTGAGGTGCCGAGGTGACAAGAGATGATGAACCTCGAACCAAGAGCTTGCTCGAGTCGCTGCTCCTAGAGGTGGCAGACGGAATAATGTTCGCCTCTTGAGGAGTTATCGGCGGAGCTGGCCTCTGTTCGGAACTTCGCGAGGCTATTGGGGTGCGAATCGGTCAGCAATGGGCAAATATGAGAGATCGATTTCAAGAGGAAACTCACAGGTCGAGCTCGTCAGGTTACCTGAGCTTCCACTTGACGAGCCAGTCGCTCGTTGAGATAATCCTCTCGCCTTGAAACCGATTCCTCCCGATACATCTGCAGGTTGAGCGAGACTTCTGCTTCCCCCTGGAGGACCTGTCGCTTGTCCAGCACTGCTGCCACCATCACCCGCTCCGCCACTTGATTCCCCACCTGCTCCAGCACCTGGTTCACCGCCTGCTTCACCCCCACTTTCCCTCTTTGCTTCACGGCCTTGACCACCTTGACCACCAGCTCTACCGCCACCTCTGCCACCGCCTCTACCCTTCTTGCCACCTCTACCACGACTGGATCCTTCTACCTTGGTGTTGGGTCGGATGATGCCGGCAATGAACCTTCGAGTCGATTCGGAGTCCATTTCTTTCATTGTCACATGCCTTAAGGCATTGATGACAGGGGAATCCGGAGGTGAAAGTGGCGGAAGAGGAAGCCGTAGTGGGAAGTCGACGATCAGGTCAAGCGCTTTGGAAGAAGCTGACCAGATCTCCTTAAACCCCTCAATGTTTGGCTGGGCAAGAGTACCCAAGAGACTGGGAAGGTCCTTTGTGACGGCTAGATATTCCTCCACCGTCAAGCTCTCGTAGATTCTAGGTGCATCTGGGGTTGCACTTTTGATGGCGAAGGTAGACTCGGTTATGGCGTAAACCAAGGCGTACGTGTGACCCCTGATGAGCAATCCTAGATAGGTGCCACAGCATTCGTTGCAGCCAATGAGGTACGCTAGACCCTGACAGACGACCTTTTCCAGCGGGGTAGATATTGGTTTTAGCTCGGTTGTCATCGAAGGAACAACATAGGCTTTCTCGCCAGGCGAACCATGTTTTAATTCTAACGAGGTAGCGCTGGAAGCTTTTGTTCGCTTCCCACCTTTTTCACCTTCTACGGATACTGGTATCTGTTCAGGCTTCTTCCCTTTCCCAAGTATAGGAGCAGCTTGGTCTGGACCAGCTGGAGGAGGCGGACGGGTCCGTGACCCGAGCATGGTGAGCGAATCAGGGGAAGTGAGCGGTGTGAGTGGTACTATATTCGAAGGAACAGCCCTAGTGATTCTGCTGGAAGGAGCGCGACCTGAAGCAACGACATCTGCCCAAGTGGCTACGGTAGGTGGAAGAAGCGGGTCTCTAGTAGCTATCACAGCACGTACAGTCAATCAGAAGCAAGTTCAATCCTCATAGGAAGGTAAGGCTTACCTTTAGTCAAATTTTCAGCCGAGACGAATGTCTGAGCGTATATCAAACCATCTGGTGCTTTGGCACCGTAGGTTGAGCTGACTTCCCCAGATTTTCCTTGCCGAATACGAGCTTGACTCTCCCACCTATGTCACAGTATGGTCAATATACCTCAGCAACCATGCCAGATACGATTGGGAATCTTGACCACATACCTTACAATATCCTTATGAAATCGTGTTTCGCTGTACGTTATATCCCTGACTTCACCTCTCTCCTCTTTTCTTACCCGTACACTCGAAAGATTCGGAGAACCCCCATACCTACACTCGATAGTATGTTTTGCTTCTAATTCCCATCGTGGTACGATTATTTGCGTTATCCAACCACCAAATTTTTGCTGAAGATTGCCCTCGTTATCAGCAGTGTCACGAAGGATTACTCGTGCTTCTTCTTCAGCAATGGGGTGGTCCTCTGGTAAGCGGATAGCGATGAAGTTCCGGAACGTGGGTGGAGTGGTGGTCATTCTGGTCTGTACTTGTCGTCGATAGATGAGAGGAGAAGCTATTCAGTAAGTCTTGTGAAGCAGGGTCAGAGAATACGAGAAATCAAGTAGATTCAGTCAACTGATGCAAAAGGGTACGTGCATGTGTAGTATGTGTGTGCTTGGTGTGGGTCGTGTCGATGGGTGAGTGAATGTGGCATCAAATCATACAGTCCACGAGTACAGTGGTACACTCGTATCAATAAGCGCCAGTCCATTGACACAAATACATATGCATAAATTATCTATATGTACATCTATTCGGAGGCTATGACACTTTCGTAACAAGACGTGCAGAATGCTTCACCATCTTTCGGGAAGAAGAGGTTATTGGCAAATTCGTTGTGGCATTGCTGGAGAAGCAAACGTCATCAGTCAAAATTATGCTTATATGCAGGGAAAGAGGGAATTCGATCCAACTCACAGCACATACGAAACACTCTCTATGCCATTTCGCACCCATCGCGTTGATAGCCAAATCAGGTATCGGTAAATTACAAGCTTTACATTTCGGTTTATGAAGTCGGAGATGACACTTCTCGCAATATGGATGTCCCTTTTGAATGACAAATGCGCTGGTTTCATTATCTTCTTCTTCTTCTTCCCCATCGTTATTTCCCCCTCTGATTTTCTCTGTTCCCGGAGCTGAGGATTTAGAAGGATCAAGGAAAGGGTCTCCGCATTCCGAGCAGAAGAAATGAAGTTCATGATAATATCGTTGACCAAGTACGGGATCGTTCAAAGTGACGAAGCGAGGATCGACGATCGGGGTTTGACAATGATGACAACGATGTGCAAATTTCTGTAATATAATTTTCATTCAGCATGGAACGATAACAAGCAGATGCGTACATCCTCGACCAAACAACTCACATCATGGAAATCCAAATGACAATAGGCTTTCCCCTCCCATTCATAACTACTTACGTGCTCTAACAACTCTCCACATTCAGCACACATGAAACATTGAGGGTGCCAACGTTGATTCATGGCATTCACGATTCGACCAATGATAGCGTTACCGCATCCCGAGCAGAGGAAGGCTGAGCCGTCTGGTTGGATACGATGTTGTTGAGAGCGAGAAGCAGTACTGGCAAGCGGGGCAGTAGATATCGACGGGACACTGATAGTCGGTGCATCATTACCAAGGTTGATCGTAGGTACGGCAAAACTGTTTTCACCACCTTGTGAAGGTTCGTCTGCAGTGTCAGATGACGACACTGAGATCATTGGAAGTCCAGAGAACTGTATACCAGGTGAAGAAGGACCGTTGCTCAACCTCTTCGCTTTAGGAGTTACTTGAGATGGATCTTGAGGGTCTATCTCAACGTCAGTGGTAGCTATCGAAGAGGTGTCGGAATCAGGTACTTTGATAGCAGGTAAAGGTATGAATTTAGCTGGGGCACGATAGGCGGAAGATGAATCTGGAGTTATGATAGTGGGTGGATTGGGTGATGGAGATGGAGAAGGAGTCCTGACTGTCGGTATTGCGGGTAGTATAGGTGCGGGTGACGGCGTTCTCTTCTGGTCAATTGATATGCCAGCCATACTATCAACCAAGGTCCTTTCACTTCCTTCTTCTACCACTGATGGCTGTTTCCTACTCATGTTCTTTCTGAATCCATCGCCCATACCCATACCAATGCTTGAAGGTATACCTCTATCCAAGCTCTTTGAGCTGTTCACACCGACCGGTGGTTTAGGTAGCGACCTCTTGACAGGGGAAGAGCTGAACCCCGTACGATCCAACGATTTGACTGATGATACGGTATCAGATCGTTCCAGGTTGGCCTGGATTGGGGAAGGTACAGGTATAGGTGGAGGAGGCATATCATTACGGATGGGAGTACGAGGAGATGATGCTCCAGAGTGACTAGGTGTTGAGTTCGGTGTTCCCAATGGGAAGGAGGGTAGTGCTCGTGGAGAAGGAAGAGGTCGAGATTGCGAGTGAGGTAAAGCACGCTGGGTAGATTGAGGATCAGCTGTATTGATGATAGGCGGTGCTGGACTCCTAGATCTGACGGGAGGGGCTGGAGGAGGACCTCCCGAAGGTGACTGTTGACCCATCATTGCCATGGTTGAGGGAGGCGGGTGAGCGATCGGCGAAGGTGATCTATGTGAATGTATCGGTTGTGATGGAGGCTGAGGCCGAGAATAAATTGAAGGAGGAGGGGGAGTGGAAGACGTTGTTGGATTTGAAGAGGAGGAAGACGACATGCCAGCCTGAACTCTTAGAGCCGCTTCTTTCGCTCTTCTCCTCTCTTGGAATGTCTGGAAGACAGGAGCTTCATAAGCGACTTTCGGAGTGGGAGGAGGAACCGCCTCTACTGTAGGCACAGGTTGGTGATAGGGCGCATAAGCGTGAGATGAGCTTGCTTGCGGCGGTGGATTCTGGTACGTATGTTGCTGGGAGGGGTGAGTGTATATACTTGAGGCTGGCGACGAGATGTCGTGTCCATTTGGATAGTATCCCCCATTGTGTGAATTGTGATTGACCGGAGAGTATGGTTGAGATGGTCCTGGTTGATAATGCTGATCATGAGGATTGGGTAACGGCTGAGAAGGGACGGGTGGATGGTATGGGGCATACTGAGAGGGACCAGGCTGGGGAGGTGGAGCGTTATACCGATACTGCATGTTGGAGGAGTACGATGAATTGCGGCAATGGGTCGACTACAAGGAAAAAGCGAAGGGCACTGATCGCTTGAGAAAGTGGTGGACTTTCGGTCAATCGTCGTGAACGTTGTGAAAGCTATACTTTGAGCGAGTGACACCCTCTTCGGTGATGTCGTTGCAGTCCAATGAATGATGGAGGGAGGTTCTGTTTGTTCTTTATTGTTGATTGTGTTGGTCGTGATTGATATATTGCTTTGTTGATGCAATGTTGAAATGTTGAAATCGATTATTTATCATTTATCTGAAACGCGTCCGTGTATCCATCTACCTGTAAGGTCGGTCACTGCGCATTCAATGCCTGTACAGTGCAGTACAGTGCATACATATACATCTATCTATCTCTTATCTCTAGCCACCGTCCGTAGCAATCCATCCATGCATATACATCGCTCATAATTCACCTGCGAGACGTCCCTTCTTGACTTTTTCAAAGGCTTCCCTTGGGTTTGCCAAATCGACATCTGCCCAACTAAACTCACAGCGTACCGAATATCGTTCATTCAGCAGAGTTCAAACGAAATACGAATACACGACAAAGTCACTTACTGAGGCATCCTCATAGGCATGGTCTCAGGGTTGAGTTCTGCGAATTTTGATACAACCAAATCGGAAAGGGCTTTGAATAATATCGCATATCCCTCAGAAGTGAGATGAAGACCATCGCTGATTGCACATCACATGGTCGTTAGCACAGTAGCTTGCAAGGAGATGAGACATATTTCGAATTCACTCACTAGAAGTAAGGAGCGAGTTGGTCCGCATCTTCCCCACCAGCAGCTTGGACAATAGCCGTCCAAAGATCCACACCCTCTACACCTTGTTCTCTGGCAACTTCCAAAGCCGCATCGGCATACTGCTTGGTCACTTTCCTATCTCTATTCTGTTCAGGTTTAGGTCCCTCGCTTCCAAACGATTTCCATTTCTCCACTCTAGCTTCTACCCAGGCAGACTCGATGATGGGTGGAGCATTGATCAAGATTATCTTGGTCTCTGGTGAATAGTATTCAGATGAAGGATCTTTGATGTATTGTATAAGTTGAACCAGGTTGGCTTTGTATCTGTCGAGAGGGACGTATTGAGGGGTATCAGGTAAAGTAGCATCGTTGGCACCTATATGACTTTGTCAACAGAATCAAACGAATGTCCATGAACGATTTAAACATACCTAACCAGATGGTTATCAATTTCACATGTTGAGCATAACCTTTCTCTCTTGCTTCTTTCGTAGCGAAGACTTGTTCGAACACCGGAATAGCCCTTTTGTCCAGATCAGCTCGACGAGAGTTATGGCTCGTAGGGGAATGGATTACACTAACCAGTCACTGTTGTAGCCTGTCATCATGCGTTAACGTATGATTCAACATCGTGCATAGGGACAACTCACCTCCATACCCTCTGTTGACGATATCACACCTTCTCATGTAATACTCTGTCATTCGTTGAGTGAGAGAACCATCCGTCGCAGCTTGCGTGAGAGAATCTCCCTGAAAACGTAGTTTGATTTAGTGAGACACCCAACACGACCTATCTACCATTTCACCCACGAAGAGCATTATAGCGTCAGTATAGCTTGATGATGCCATGATGAGGGTAACAAAGGTGGTCAGAAGGTAGAGTAAGGCTTGGGAGAATATAATATGTAGCATTCAAGAAATAAGTAGACGATCGAAGGTGTAAATAAGGATTATGGAACTGATAAGATGACTGACAAATAACCGTTGAATCCTCCTTCGTTTTTTACCTTTGTTATCCATCAATCCATTCCATTCTCACTTACCGTTCCCTCCTTCAATTGTCATTCTAGCACTAGTATCATATCATTGTTCTTCTACAGTCTCCATCGTCTTTGATAGTCATACACAGCACACAATGGTAGCAGAAGCGGAACCTCAACAACCATCGGCCTCTACGTCATATATCCCTCCGTCGAAATATATCCTCTCGAAAGCCCATCTCGCCGCATTTCAACGTTCGCAGACTCATCAAGACATCATCGATTTCATAGAAGAGTTGAATGAGGGTATAGTGGGCAAGAAGCTATCGGAAGCTGGAGAAGGATCAGAGGTATGCGTCCTGCTTCACGTTGTTGACTACAGTCGCTAATGAACGAGTGAGATAGCGCACGAAACCTATCATAGGTATCCTAGAATCAGTGTTGGAGATAGCCAAATCTACACCTCCAGTCGATAATAAACTATCGAGATTCGGTAATCCTGCGTTCAAGACGTTTTATGATAAAGTTGGAGATGTGAGTGACATTGAGCTTTATCACATTACTAATCTTTAATGTTCATCGATAATAGGCATCGAGCGGATTGCATTCTCGCATAGTTGGACTTCCTGCCGAAGCGATCCCCGAAGTAGAAGTGTATTTCAAGGAGTCATGGGGAAATAAGCAGAGGGTAGATTATGGTAGCGGGATGGAATTCAACTTTCTCTGTTGGCTGTAGGTTTGGTCCATATCTCTTGTAATTTCTGCGATGGTTGCTAATTCTTGGATGAACAGGTTATGTCTGACTAAGCTGGGAGTATTTACGAAAGATGATTACCCATTCCTTGTTCTTGGTGTCTTTTGGAGGTGAGATAGCTTATCCTCATCCGTCTTCCTTCAAGAGACTGAAGCTGTTTCGTATAGATATATCGAAGTGATGCGATACCTCCAATCGACATATTGGCTTGAACCAGCTGGCTCACACGGTGTATGGGGATTAGACGATTATCATTTCCTACCTTTTTTATGGGGCAGTGGACAGCTGAAAGGTAAGCTATCCACAACTTCGTCAAATTATTGAATGGTTTATATCTAATATATTATTGTATATCGAAAATAGATCATAAATACCTTCGACCCAAAGCGATACACGATCCTGAAATCTTGGAAGCTTTCTCAAGAGATTACATGTACCTATCCTGCATATCATTCATCAATTCCATCAAGACGGCTTCTCTCAGATGGCATTCACCAATGTTAGATGATATATCCGCCGTCAAGACTTGGTCAAAAGTCAACGAGGGGATGCAGAAGATGTACAAAGCTGAAGTGTTGGGTAAATTACCCGTCATGCAACATGCTCTTTTCGGTAGTCTGTTACCTTTCCCCACACCTGAACAAGATCCAGAATTGAAGAGAGCTTTGGAAGAGGAAGAAGGTGATTTACCTCAACCTGATTCGCATGGTCATATACATGTGAAGGGTGAAACTGGTTGGTCAATGGATTGTTGTGGTATACCAGGTGAGCTCGTCGTCTCAAAGCCCTTGGAATCGTTTGTCCCCTTACTTCATTGTGTACTCTCGGCTGAGTGGTTCATAGCTGATGTCTCAATCCCCAGTCCCATCCGCTTTTGCTGCTGCTCAAGATGGCGCAACACCCCATGGAGGTACACCCACATTCACCGCTCGTTCAGGTATCAAGCCAATTCCATTCGATTAACATCACCACCGATGGTTCAAAATCATGATGACATGCATATGAATATAATGAGCACAACATACATATCAAAAGGTCAACCGTATATATCAATCACCATGGGCGATCACCATCTATCAAAGAGTTCATTCCATCTGAACAGCATGCTTTTAACCTGATTGGGATACTTTCCAAATCCATCTTCTTAACGATTCCCAAACCTGATCAACATCCACTTCTCTCCTTATATTCAAAACCTCATAATTATGTCCCATCTCTTTAGCCATATGTTCGAAATGGTAATTCCCAGCTACGTTCTCCACTTGTAATTCAATTACCGTCCCATCACCAGGAGGCAAGAACAATGATAATCCCAGTGCACCTCCATGGGAAGATACCAATATCGTAGTATGTCCCACGAAATGAATTTGAGTCTCTAGAGCGTGTACGGTAGGATCGATCATTGCGAATCTTATAGGTAATGGATCTTCATCTGAGATAGTCTCAGGTGAAGTCAATGACCATGATTCAGGTATATCCTGAGCATCTTCATATACACAACCTGTCGAACCAAACTCGCCAGATTTCAATGATCCTTCACACATGTTTTCTAACTCGGTTCTGAATTTTTTGATTAGCTCAGGTTCGTTGGTGATGTGTCTTACATCTCTCCAGTTTGACCAATCGTTATGTTTCTGAGCGTATTCATCCAATTTGGCTCTTGATAGCCACATGACATTGATCGGACGACGAGGTCGATCAGATGCGTGATGAGATTCCAGTAAGTTGGCTGGGAGGGAGAGAGAAGGTGGAAGTAATCCGAATAAATGTCGATAATAATGGGATGCTGCCCATGTGATAGTCGAGGCGCATGAATATGATTTTCCTACTCCCATAGCGGATAGAAGGGATGCTCCAGCACCGACACTGTGTATAGCATTGGTCACTATATATAACAGTTATATTAGCTATGACTTTCTTTGCAGACTAGATGAATGCCATTACTCACAACATGTACCCTCCGTCCAAGGATCTAAGCTTAATCTTCTTGGTGCCCAGGCTCCCATCCTATCCCAAAGGGGAGTAAAATGATTGGAATCCATTCCATAGCCTTCGACAAAGACTAGCTGCACTCTCGAATCTATAAGAGCGGGAGCTGTCTGCACTCCGATAAAGACAGAAACCAAAGTCGTAATGAGATCTTCGGCGACATGGAAGCTATCCAACAACAGGTGAGTCATTCATATTCGAAGGGAATGAAAAAAAATGACTTACGGATTCCATTGATCTTGTCTACCAATGATCAATAAAGTCCTTTCTATCCTTTCCTTACATTTTGCTTCATCTACCTCACCATCTATCTTCTCCGTATCAGAACCTAAGAATCTTTCTCTTCCCATTTCCACATTCAACTTCACCCCTTCGTCGGTGATATCACATCCAGCAGCTCTAAATCTCCTCTCCGATTCTGGTATAACCCTAAGATTCTTAGAGACGCATGGCGCAGCAGGGTAAGGCCACCATTTACTGAAACCCGATCGATGAACGGGAGAACAGAATATCGTAGTTCCTTCAACCCCTTCTTCAGGATTCCAATGGGGTGAATGTGAATGCGTGTCATTCCGTATTGGATCAGGAGTGAATGTGTCTAGAGATTGTCCGGGAGGTACGCAATAAGCTAATTGAGAGGAATGATAGGCATCTACCAGCTCTCTACTCAATTGTCCATTACACGTATCTAATCCTCTGGCTTTCACTTCTTTCTCAGCCAACTCCCAAAAGGCCAACATCGTCCGTAAGGGAAAAGAGTCTCTGAAAAATGTTCCAGGTTGTCCTGCCGAGGGATCCAATCGGTCTAACACGTCCTGAGCTGTTGCTGCGGCCGAAGCATAAGCTTGATCGTATTGGTGATTCCTTCCACTGGTGGTGTAGCTGGTGTAAGATGAATTGGGGAAAGCACCGATGATGACACAGTGGAATATCACCAGAGATCCACAAGCACCTAGGACATACTTGAGGATGAGAATAGGAGTTATCTGCACCTTTTGACGCCTTTGACGGTAAGGTGGACCTGGTAAAGGAGGATAAGTCGGGGAAGAGGAATCGGTGGGTAATGGCTCGTAATTGGCTGAGGACATGGTGGGCTGTTGGGCTGTAGGTTATATCATTGTATTTTTAGGAGTAACTTATCGACTGGTCCTATGCAAGATGAATGATGTTGTGGAATGGATGTATGTTGTGGTGAGGAATGTCAATACAGTACAAAAATAGTCACAAACATTTCTCGGCATTTTTCCAGACTCAAGAGACATTTCTGTGCAGCGACTGCGAGGCTAGACGATAATTCAGCAGACTCAAATCGACAAATGCATTTCACTGCGCTGCGGCCATATGCCAAGACTAGATTCTCATGTAGATTCGTTGCGTTGCATATGTTGTTATTACTGAATAGAATAGCAACTACTGAGTTGACTTTACTGTTTTAGCTTCTTTCCTTCTGTGTCTCTTCTCCCTCAACTTGGCACCTCTACTATCACTGCCAAACTCCTTGGTGGAGGAAGTATCTACGAAATGTATATCTCCGATAGTGACTCCCTCTACTTGAGCCCTCTTCACCTTCAGCTCTTTCGCTTTAGTAGCATCCTTCTCCTTCTTTTCGGCAGCTTGTTCCGTGACGGGTGTAGGGAACAATGTAGCAGTCATAACTTCTCGTTGAAGTACTTCATGTACGACACCATGATGAGCAGGATCCTTCTTCAACTCTTCTTCCTTTTGTTCTAAAACCCTTCTATCCTCCAGATCCCTCTCTTCATCCCTGAATTCCCAAGCAGTTCGCTCCACACCTTTCGAGCTGGTTTCCCTCGTTCGACTTCCGAAAGAACCTTCTTGACCCACACCCGAATCCCACCTTTGCTCTTCCAGTCGTTCGGCACTCGTACTGGGATGAGAGTCGTGGGCCAAGTCGATCTGTCGTGCTCGGGCAGCATCGTGCTCTTTCGTGGAAGGGTTTATAGGAGTCTGTACACCGAGCAAAGGCTCCATACCTTGCTGGAAAGCAGTCTGCAAAGGTATAGACTGGAAATCAGGTCAGCCACAAATCGTACATGATGCAAGAACAGAGTACGGATGAGGAGAGAAAGAGTATCAGAAAGCCATGCATGGTTTATAACCATAAGTTTACTGTGAAGTCTTAAAGACTAATCAAATGGTCATCATTGAAATGGGTGGAAAAGGTGGATTGAAGTTGTTTGATATGAGATACTGTACTAGGAGAGTTATAACTCACCTGATTAAACGTAACAGAAAGGAAAGGACAAGATCGACAAGTCAGCATTGATCCTTCATTCCATATACATCACATCAGATATCAGAGTAAGGTTAAAAGGGTTTCAGAAAGTGAAGAAATATAATAATAACCATGGTTTATGTCTTCAGAACGAAGGTTATGTCATATTTTGTTTCATCCGAGTCAAGTGTGGAAAAAGCATAGATGGTAGAGTTCAAGGTTTCGGATAAGGATTATGACCACTCACTCTTCGTTTGAACTCTTCCTCGATATCTTTCAGCTTTCGAATAGCTTCGACTCTAGCTTTACTGATATTGTGTTTCTCAGCAAGCTCAGCGACTTTTCGTCCTCGTCTCAATTCGGCATACACCTGATTCTGCGTGTAATCGGAAAGAGGTGGAGGAGGTCGGAAAGTTGGGTTACTGCTATATGGCTAACATTTCGAAATATCAGGATATGCCCACATGACGATAGGGCTGAACTGACTTACCACCTTGTCACCGAGCCATTTCGCCTTTTGACCTTTTACAGGTTCACGATACTGTGATCCTTCGGATCTGATCCAATCCGCAAAGAAGATGTTACTGGACACCTTCCTTGGAGGTTGACGTTCCTCTCCGGCAGCTGTCGAGGCATGCCTTCGAGCGATGGTACGTCGACATGTGTTGGATACGGCTTGGAATGGGATCCTAGAAGGACCTGCTACGGAAGTGGTGAAAGGCATATTGTGAGTGTGGTCTAAACGTGATAGCAAAGTAGGAAGGAGATGGGATGATAAATTTCGAAAATCAACGAGGATGATCGATGCAGATGCAGGTGCATGATTTGTTGGGCGTATGCTGCCGGAGTTATGCGGGATTTCCATTTCCTATGCATAGATCCCAAGCCGTGTGGCGCGGTGAGCTCAAGATGGCCCTGCGGAGTATGGTGGTGATATCCGCTTCTCTTCTTCGCAAGAAAGTCAAAAGCCGAAACAGAGAGAGCTGTTGAAACAGATGTCGAGTATCTCATAGCGGTATCATCAGAATTAGAATTGAACCTCGACAAAACTACCCATACCAAGGCGAGAACATTTGAAACCACGACGAGCACAAGCTTCATATTGTCTACTTCATCGATCTCGGCATCCTTTGGAGAAAAAAAAACACGTCATAAACACCTGTTCATCATCCTTCCCTCTGCCCCAATCTGTTTCAACATGACTACCAGATCACTCGGTCCTCTACCTGCCAACCTTTGCGCCCACCTTCAAAACACCTCACGAGGCTTCCAAGCCAAGACATCCGTACCATTCTCAACATCCTCCTTAGCCATATCTTCTATTCTCTTGCGATCAGGTCTGATATCCAACGTATCGCTAGGATCACCCGCAGGTCCGGATCCATCGGCATTCCAATCATTACCCATACCAGCTAGGAAACTGTGGATAGGTCTAAAACATCGAAATGGTCAACCGGTATTACGTAGGATGGGATTGGTATCGAAACCTTCTTTCAGGGTAGTGGTGAGCCGAGATGAATTGGGTAGATTGTTAGTGGGTAAGAGAGCTAGGAACGTAGCGGGCGTAGGGATGGGGGAAATCTTGATTGTAAGGACGGAAGAAGATGCGAAAGCTGGTAGGACAGGGACGAATAGGTATTTGGAAGGATGGGAAGCATGGAGAGCTGGTTTAGGAGGTGAAGTCATATGCAGAGTGGGATAGATTTGGGTTTTGGTGGACATGTTATGTTAGGATTAGAGAACGACGACTGATTCGATATGTTATACAAACATCAAACATTGGCATGATATGATAGATATACCCTGTATGAAGATTATACTATTCATATATTATGATGCGTGGTATATATACACTACATTGCTACAGGTAAGATTTATTGCGTAGATCTCTGTCGAAATTTCACTTCGAATTTATATCTGCTCAACTCCAATTCCTCGTTCTCCTGACTATACAATCATGCTGTCAGTGGCAATGGCAGCAACGTACGTTCCAGAGAGAGACCTCGACTCTTGATCTCCGTCAACCGGTCCAGATGAGTCTTGATACTGTCTCGAGCTTGTCCAGCTCTTTCTTGATCCCCTTCTTGTCGATAATACTCTGCCAGTTTCATCAGCTTTTTTCGACTGACTAGTAGATTATCAAATACATTCCCCGACTAAACGCACCTTTAAGACGATAAGCAAACCACAGTCCAAGGATCACTTGTCCAACACCATCAGGGCGGTCTTTCCCACCCATTAATTTGGCCAATTCTTTCCCTGTCTCCAACTGCCTATACATCCTCTCTCTCCCTCCATAGTGATGAGTGCTGGTGGTAAAGGCAAAGATAAGAAGTCGAAGGATATTATTATTCGATCGAACACTTATTTCGTAAGCGTTCGAAAGTTGTTTCTTGGAGTTGACCACGTTGTCATCGATCAGACTTGCCAACAGATATCCAGCACCGTTGAACATCGCACTGGTGCTTCCTTTGCACTTTTCAGCTAGAGCATGGACTTTATCTCGGTTCTCAGGATGTTCTGGCAACTTGGTGAGACGATGTTGACTTCCCATCAGACCGATATCGGCGATCAAACCGAATTCGCTGCCCTGATTAATCAGCCTCTTACAAGCATCGTAGTACTTGGCGGCCGTCTCCTTGATCCCGATGAGCATCGCATATTGCGCCATCAGCAGGCAAAGATGAGGTGCGAATAAGCGGAATAAGTCATGGTTCCGTAGGTGATGCACGGTATCCATCAAGAGCTGGTCTTCATCAGCGAGACCGTCAAAATATCATAGCTTACCTTGTAGCTCGCTTCGAACTCGCTCCTAAACATCAAGGCCGTAGCATGCTCGACCATCATTTCGCCTCTGATGATCATAACCTCCTTTTGCTGAATCTGAGTTTGTGCGATCCCATGCAGATGTGAGACTGTCAACGAATCAGCTTGAATTCATCGACCTTTACAAACAATGATACTCACAGCCGGTATCCCACATATCTTCAGCACGTACTGCGTTCTCGTGTAGTCTAAGGGCATTGGAATGCAGGATAGTTTTGCATGTTTGATTGGAGCCAGTGAAGTCTCGCCGGCTGACGACAGTGGTGAGATAGGTGAGCATGTAGAGGATGTTGGGTGGGGTGACTTGTACTTGTATTGGTTCGCCTCCGGGAATATTAAGCTAAGATGATCAGCACAAGAACACACAACATCCATACTCACATCCAATACCCCTCCATTCGCTCGTAAGAGATTGAATAAGCCAGATTCCGCCGTCTCATCCATCAAAGCATAAATGTGTTTGAGGCAATTCTTCGCATTGAGATCGTTTCCTATACGACCTTCCCATAAAGTTCGTAATATCAGATAATGTATGATAAACGAAGCTTCCCAGATACGATCATTGCCTTGACCAGCCAATTGAATAGGTTTTGACAAGTCCTCAGTCAATCCTATTACTGATGAGAAAGCGGAAAGAGCTTGGGCGGCTAGTTCCCAACGACGATATACGAATATGAAGCGAGCTTTCGTCAACGCTGCTAGTCGAACTATCTGGAAGTGTCTTTTGGCATAGGCTTCGGCCTGAGAAAAAGGAAGTCAGCAGAATGAATGTAATTTGGATAACTCACCATTAGCTCATCACAAACTGCAAGGAATTCTGCTGATCCAGTTTGTTCGACGAACTCGAGGTAAAGTAGGTGAAGGGCATAGCGATGTGAGGTGTGGTCTCTGCAACAGGTCATAAGCAAGATTCAATCTGATTAAGTTTCCGACTCGAGCTTACCTGTTGGTATTCAACGCTTGCTGAACCATCTTTTTACCAAGATTTTGTTTACCCTGTTTTCACCTTCATGAGTACTCTATTCCTTCAAGAGCTAAGTTAAACTTACTTGAATGAAAGCGACGCGGATGCTGAGCAGTTCTAGCTGATGTCTCATAGGCATGAACGATGTTTGTCTTTGTGAGATGTAGTACTAGACGGGTGTCAAGTCAGTCACCCCTATCAGACCGCGTAACAGAGGGTCACCCACGGAGTGACCGATTACATCTTGAATATCTTCTATCAATCTCGATAGATCGACTCGCTGATTTTTCTCGCTGTCCTTTCCTTTTCCCGTACTATTCCCAATACAAGCGGTATAGACCTTCAATCCGACGATCCCAAATTCAAGCCCAAATGCTACTCGCTCCCGTTCGGACAGATCGGGATATGCCAAACCAGTTCGAAGGAAATCGAGAGCCACCAATTGCAGATCCAGGGCTTTTGCAGCAGCATTTGGATCATGAAGGAATGGTTGAGCGGGACTTCGATTGTACACTGGCGCTATGGATATACCTAAGCTTGGATCTGCCGATATCGAAGGATGTACGAACGCTTGTTGGAGATGCTGATGAGATGCTCGATGAGCTGAGAGAGCGAAGTAATATAAAAGAGCAGAGTCGGGCAGAGGACGAGGGGACCTAGAAGGCAGGGGAGGTGTGTTAGATACTTGGTACAGCTCTGGCGAAAGCTTTCGTCTTTTCATGTCATTGGTGATGGCATGTCCGGGGTCGAGAAGAGATGTAGGGGCATGAGAATCGGAATGGTGTGGTATATGATGCGATGAGCTCGACGCTTGTGGCTGTGGATATTGGTTTGATGACCCATTCATCTTGGGTTATCGAAACCCTTTCTGGCTCGACCAGGGAGGGCGTGAACGGCTGGGTATGTATCCAACGAGAGGAGTATGGGTATCAGAGATTGTAACACGGCAATTGCGAACCGATGTGAGGAAGAAATCAACATTTTCATGACTTGTAACTTGTCAACAAAGAAACGCGTCAGATACTGATTCGTAATGTGATTAGGATTGACTCCGTAATCAGCTGCTGTTCACCATTAGGAATGATTGTAATGTCGGTGATACACCGCAGATTGGATGGTTGAATGATGAGAATACATCTGGTTGACATGATGATTTCATGTTTTCGTTTTGTTTACTCGCTCTTTCAACTCACTGTATCACACCTTCACCAACAACATTTACTTTATCACCTTGCAACATCTATCGCTAAGATCAATCCCGATTCTGCACGACTCTGTCCCTTTTTGCTATCCCAAGAATACATACCATCAAATCAAATCAAACGCAATGTTCGACCATGGGTTTGACCCGGGCTATGTCTTCAGACATCCAGTATTCTTGGTCACTTTCATCATCGCTATACCAGCCTGGATCATTGCCTTTGCGAGTCAAGCAGCAGCCGAGGCTAAATACTGTGAGTCGAGTCAAAACATCATCTTGGACCATAGTATATGGAGTTAACGTAGTATTTTAGCCTCTGCTGATGGAAGGACACCTGTGGTAAACACTCTATGGTTCAATATATGGATTCAACTGTGAGTATGATCTCAACAATTGCTCACATGGCATGTATGCTGATGATACTGTAGGGCTGTCATAATACATCTCTTGTAGGTCGATGATTTACTCGAATTTAGCTAACATCTAGCCTGGCTCTTGCTTCCGACTCCCTCGCCATTCATCGATTCCAACTGGCTGTCGTCTTAGCTATCGCCACCGTCTTCGCTGTTCATGGTGTAGAGTTCATATTCCAACCTCAAGGTGCACTCATTGCCGTCGGAGTAGGATGG
The DNA here is from genome assembly GCF_036810445.1 of Kwoniella europaea PYCC6329. Lineage (NCBI taxonomy): Eukaryota > Fungi > Basidiomycota > Tremellomycetes > Tremellales > Cryptococcaceae > Kwoniella > Kwoniella europaea. The sequence goes on along the minus strand of NC_089488.1, from coordinate 963,002 downwards.
TTGTTGCTCACCATGGTCGATGTAAGTAAAGTAGAAATCACAGGTCTTCAATGGCATGCCTTGCTGATCACAATCTCACACACACAGCTCGTCTGGATCATCTACCTTACTTCGGAGGAAGAATCTTTCTTCTACAATCTACTGAATTCAGGTGGTACCGGGGGTTTATCAGGTCCCGACAGAAGGATGCGTTCAGCTCCTATTGCTCATCGAGACTCTGTGTCTGGCTTTGGTAACGGCGGAGGTGAGATGGGTATAGGAGGTGGAATGAACAACATGTCCAGAGGGATTTCCTCACACAGCATCGGAGGACGTGGAGGTGGTATCGGTGGAGGTTATCCTGTTGGAGGTGGAAGTGGTGGATATGCTCCAGCTGCTACGGAAGGTACTCCTCAAAAAGCATCTTCGGCGAGGAACGACTATGCTAGTCCAGGAGGTGAAGAACCGGAATATAAACATCGTGCCAAGTGAGTACCATTTTCACTCCAGCTTCTACCATTCATGACATGTTCAACAGCTGAAACAATGCATATAGGGCGATGTACGCTTACTCAGCTTCTCCCGATGATCCTAACGAGGTATCTTTCGCCAAAGGGGAGATTTTGGAGGTACTGGATAATACGGGTAAATGGTTCCAAGTGAGAACACCAACAGGTGCTACAGGTGTAAGTGAACATGAGAAACCATAGTGTGACTCGCCAAAGAATATGTACTGAATACACCAAATCCGCAGATCGCTCCTTCGAATTATCTCACCTTGCTTTAAGGTAATTCCCTTACTCCCTAACAAAAGTGTCTCCTATGGATATTGCGACGAAACGAAAGAACGAAAGAACGAACGAACCGAACGCAGCGAAAAGCATACTAAATGAAATTAAATCTTCTATCACCAACCTTGGAACAACCATTTCTTGCTCATCAAGGACTATTAGCAGTTCCTGTGGAAATATTGAAATTACCAAAAATACCTCTTCTACGTAACTTACCATGCATTAGATATAATTGTGATGTGACACATAAATGCCCTGCAAAACATATTCACTCAATGTGCATGTGCATGTGCATCCGTTACTTCATACTTCGTATAAATAGAATGTGTACTCATGATATCTATATGATACAACTGTTCTCCTCCTGGAACCTCTTCAATCACTTCAATTACTTCTTTCCCTTCTTCTTCTTCTTCTTTTTCGAATTACCACCTGAGGTACTTGGTATAGGTGCCGAGGCGTTATTAGCCGTGGCATCTGGTGATGGTGCTCGGGATGCATCAGCTGAAGTAGGGGTTGATTCGATATTTTCGGGTTGAGTAGTTTCGGCGGGGAGATTAACCGTATCATCTAGTTCTGTTGCGTCACCCTTCTTGGTCGTCTGCTGCTGATCCGAGGTAGTCCCGTTGGTGATGGGAGCAAGAACGTTCTCTTCAACGGGTGGCTTCACATCGACAGTCGTTTCTTGGAGACTTGTCGCTGGTGGATGGGGGTCAGAAACATCCCCTGAAGTTGATTTCGTTTCTTCAGCAGCTTGATTGTCTTCCACTGCAAGCGTGACGGTTCCATTGCCAGACCCAGGTGAGGAGGGCAGAGGATCGATTTCGATGGCTTCTACAGCATTATCAGCAGGATCCGGTAAGCTCTCATCGATGACCGCCTGAGGTATCGTTTCTGTTTCCATTATCGAGCCTTTGTCTGGTACTTCAATCGATTGGGTGGAAGTTTCCTCGGTATCTGGGATATTGCTATTGTCCTGTTGATGGAAACTGTCCGTTGCTTCATGGGCCTCATCCACCACAGGGGCAGGCGCACTTTCGTCGACAAGCGCTTGCGGCGGCGATTCCTTTCTGTCTTCGTGGATCACGGCATCAATGGGCTTTTCGGTTGCTGGGACTTCTTCGGCCCTAACTTTATCTTCTTTCACCTTCACTTCATCCTCTTTCACCTTCACTTCATCCTCTTCTATCTTCACTTCATCCTCCTTTATCTTGACTTCATCTTCTTTTACCTTCACCTTTTCTTCGTTAACTTCGCGATTGACGTGGATATGCGTAGGTGGTTCATGATGATGTAAAGCGTGCTTCACTTCTACCGCAACAGCAGCTTCTTCACCTGTCAGACCGATGTTCATAGCTTCCAACTGCGTTTCCATTCTCTCAACCGTATCTCTATCACTTTCTCTTAAGTTCGCTGGTTCAGGTACCGACGTATGCATAGCATTTCCAGTAGGTCCCGAAGGCTGGGGCGAATCGAAGACTGCGTCGAGACCATCGGAGTGAGGCGCTTGAGGAGGAGGTATGTTTTTCGGTGTTGGAGTAGCAAGATGGGGTATAGCGGGTAGCCTGGAGGAAGATGAGAAAGGTGAATTAAAGGTTACAGGAGAAGAGACTAGTGGTGAAGTTCGTGGAGGTGGAGTCTTGAGTTCGACACTATTACCATTACCATTCACCACTGGTTCCTTTTCCAAACCCTCTGAATTAGCCTTGACCCATCCCGCTAGCTCGTGCAGCTTGTTTGCTAATTCGTTGGGAATTTCCTGTGAGGAGAGATCGGTAAACACTCCACCATTCAGCTTGTCTACTAAGAAAGGGATTACCACCCGGCACCATAGATCTGCACTAGCTACACAGACCCTCTTGGCCTCTCGTCGCTTTGCCGCTCTGGCTTCAGGTGTCATCTGTACCTCTGAATTCCGCCGCAGCAGATCAGCTCGAGGAGCAGACGGGGTTCTTCCGTGACCCGGTCGACTCTTCACGGGAGATAACGGTAATTCATCGGAGAACGATGTTGCTTGAGTGACGTATTGTAGCAGAACACTGGTTGATGTCAGGAGAGAGGATGTATGTATCGAAATGATCTGCGAATGGAGCTCGACAGGTGCAAGTAAACGAAGGTTGTTGAATGCTGTCAGATAGGCGTTGACGAGGGTTGCAATAGGGGGGTAGTGAGATACCGAATCTACCGAGGGTAGAGGTGGAGGTGATGAGGAGGAGGAGACGATATGAGGTATATGTTCTGCCGTTATAAGGATCTGGGCAGGGGGCAACACAGCCTTCGCTGAATCTCGCAACATGGAGGAGAAGTCGTTCGATGCGGTTGCCAATGCCTGAGAGAATGTCGATAGTACTGTTGAAGAGAAGGGCGCAGATATCAACGGGGCGAAGTCCAATCCCACTCTCGAAAATGACATGGCGCAGTAACCTAGTTGAACGAGGATAGAAGACATTGAAGCAGAGTCGGCTGATATCCTCGGTATATATGTCGTGACAAGGTCGACGAGGTCATTGATAGCTTGATTGGCGAAGGATGTGATATGTATGCCTGCTATGGCAGATGGTGAGGTTTCGAGGAAGATAGCAGTGAATTGAGCAATGATATCGTAGACGTGTTCTCGGAAGAGATCGATGTATTTTCGAAGATACCGGACTGGTTCACCTTTGTCTCTGTCGATAGAGAGCAGCTGAGCACGGAAGTTGTGGTATCTACTGGAAATGAAAACCAGACCTAATTCACTTTCGTCCATGGCATCGAGTCGTCGTAAGAAGGATACTGTCTTGACCAGAGCGGGGAGTTTGACGGGTTCACGAAGCAGAGCCAGTAGTTGAGCAAGCATCAACTGAAGTATACCTTCAACTTCCCTATTGACATCTTGAACTAATGCGACTTTGGGGTATTTATTTGACAATGAGTGACAATGATTGAGTAATTCCATTGCTTCTTGATAATAGCCATTTCTAACACATGTTTCCATAAGTTGAGGAAGCTCGAGCAGATCCAACAGTTTATCTTGATGCTCCTGGACTAGTGTTGCTTTTCCCCTTATATTCTGTATACTTGATGTAGTACTGGTGAACGTCTTACATTCATCTTCCAGAGAGGGTATGGCACCTATCAATTTACCTAAACTGTCCGAAAAGTCATCGAACGCCGAGCTGACTGCGGAGGAGCATTTGTGCACAGAAATGAAAGTGGGATATTCACGAAAGCAGAGGTTGGTCAGATCGGATTCTACTGTTGAAGATTCGGCGGATATGAGTTGCGGTTGTCGAAGGAGTTCATGGAGGGATAAGGACAGTAACTGGTCGACATATTGGACAGCAGAAGGATCAGAGAAGTCGATCGTAGGGGAAGAAGATTGGAGCAGGTCGAGTAAGGCCGGTGGTGGATCTGGGCGGGGATCAGCTCGTGACACGGCGTCAAGAACGAAATCTGATGTCAACATACCTTGTTCTTCTGTGAATGGGATGGACTCTTTGTCAACAAGTTGATCCTGACTGGCTTGGTCGCCCTGTCTGAAGTTGGACACTCCGAGGATGTCAACCTTTTCTCCGTCTATATCTATATCCATGATCCTGGGCGGTACTCTCTTGGTGACATGTGAGTAGTCTGATAGGTATGGTATGGGTTATATGTTATACGCTGGATGTTGATGATATTCTGGTGTTGATGGGTGTGGGTGTGGGTGTGGGTGTTGTTACATACGTGACACTGTCGCGGATAGTGAGATGACGGAGATCGGATGCAACTCCGTGATCATGTTACCCCCTTTGATGATGTTTCGAGATGAATAAGTGAAGCTGAGTTGATAATCGAACAATGTTCATTCGTTGAGGTGAATCTTCTGTAAATCATTTGTGACCGTTGTCATCTATACACTCAGCCATTCTCCTCCTCGGCCAAAGTCACGACGCTGCTCAATCATCTACCTACAGCATTGGTCTGCATTGGTCTGCGTCACTCCTATATACCCTGCATTGAATATCACTCCATCCACCCATCATGCGACGTCTTTCCCCTTCAACACTTCGTCAGAGAGTCTTGCCGCCAATCTCGCAAAGGGTCTTCAGTGTCTCGCCGACTACAACCAGGACACTCAAGACAAGCACTAGCTCATACCTCCCTAGATCGACATCGTCGAGGCGGACTTTCATAGCATCTTCGACGAATCATGCTCCCGAAGAACCTTACGAACCAGCTGATCAGGTGCATGAAGAAGAGACACCAGACGAGCCTTCGATACCGCCCAGTGATACGGAGGACCTATTTGAGCATACCACATCGGTCATAAATCCATCAAAGCCCTCCTCTGCCCTACCAATGGAGCTTGGCCCTGCTTTGACTCACTTGTCGACTGCCTTCTTAAGTGGCAACCAGCATTTAGCGGAGGACATACGATTATCTCAACCGTTCACCCACGTCGTCAGCTTCCCCGATTCTTCAGGTAGACCACGTACAGAACCTGCAGAGCCTACACAGGAGCTAGATGAATGTGCCCTCGAAGCTGTCTTGGCTCTTGCATCGCCCTTTGAAGGAGGAGAAGCCTACGTGACCGATGCAGTCAAAAGGCTAGCGAATGAGCTGAATGCGGACATAGTAAGGTTCGACTTAGTAACTGGGCTGGGACTGGACGGTCTATCGTCCCCGCTGGGCAGTAGAGGTGAGCATCATCTTCTCCGTAGTCGTTGTCTCGTTTCAGCTGATCGCTTCATCATCAGGCATTGAACCCCCCTCTTTACCCCAATCCCTTAATCCTCTTTACTTGCCTGCACCACAGCCCTTGGTGACTGCGAAAAAGGAGATGATCGAATCAGAGGACCAGGATGATCAAGGTGGTATGCCAGGAATGTTCGCTAGTGTACCTATAGCCGTTGTTGGCGGTGGAGGGGGGATGATGCCCTCCGGTTTGGGTGGTTTACCGGGGATGGGTGGAATGGAAGAAGATTTGCCTCAAGGTCAGATCAACGACGAATGGGTCCACTTCTTTAGCAAAATCATCAACGCTGGTCAATCTCAACCTGGTAAAAAACGAATAATCACTCTCGAATCGACCATTGCAATGTCCAAAACCTTTCCTATCTGGTGGGCATCCTTCGTCGAAGCTGTGAAACAAAGGAGGAAAGGTTTAATCACACCGTCTAAATTGAGTCGAAAGGGTCAAACCGCCCATATAGAAGAGCCGTCTTTGGTATATCCAACCAGCATCGTCCTTCAGTGTACACCGTCCCTGACTTTACCCCATACAGCGGCCGCATTCGCTTCAGCAGCGAGGGACGAAGATGGGTCATTACGCGAAGAGGATGAGCATCATGAAGAGATGGAAGAAGAGGAGGCAGACAGGAATATGGATCCTGCTCAAGCAGCTCTGGCCGCTATCGAGGAAAAATTCAAAAGCATGGGAATCAGTGTCCACTCTCATGTGGAAGTGGTCAAACCGAGAAATGATGCCAAGTTATGGTGGGGCAGTGAGGAAAGCGATGTCAGTGGCAGAAAGGAAGGTGATAAGGGAAGATTAAGCTTGATGCTTGCCAAGGGGTGAGTGCATATATTCATGATCTTCACTGACGCCCATTTGCAGAATACCCGCAATCCTTCCGTCATTTGGCAGCAAATCGACAGAGAATGGTCAGAAACCCACAAATCCACTCCGTCGATTTTTGATGAATCGGTTCGGTGCACCCCCTAATCAACCCGCTAATTCTGCGAACTCGCTTGTATGGAAAGCATATCCTGTGATCCCTCAGCATAGGAATTTCCAGGCCGAAAAGGAAGCGAGAGTTCACCAGCGGAGAGTATGGACGGCTGCTTTGATTCAAAGAGCTGTTCATCAGCTTGGTGGTGTTCTAACCAACCCATTAGAGGTGTTATCAACGAGCGAGATCACCGGTCGTCCCCTAACGAGGAAAACCGAATCAAGCGGAGCTGGGAAAGGTTGGGGTAATACGGTCATATCATGGAATGATGCTATGCACATAGCCAGTATTGCATTGGGTACAGCCATTCGGTCGGGAAATTTAGAGCGTGGTGTGGTGAAAATCACATGGCAGAATATCATCCAAGCTAGAAAGGCTATGGGAGAGGAGAAAAAGATAGCTACAGAGCAGATCAAGAGGCATCTACCATCTGGAGCCGTTAAAATCGACTCGAAAATGAAGACAGAGATAGAGAATGCGCCTCAAAGCGTAGTAGATCCGGTCGTTGAACAGATCAAGAAGTCGAAGAGTCTATCGCAACATGAAAAGAGGTTATTACCCTGCATAGTCGATCCTACCAAACTTGCTTCCACCTCATTCAAAGACGTTCACCTCCCTGAGAAGACTGTGGATGGTATCCGATCGATGGTATCTTTACCTCTTCTGTTCCCCGAAGCATTCAGAGGCGGAGTCTTGAAGGATCATGCTACAACTGGAGCTTTGCTATTCGGACCTCCCGGTACCGGTAAAACGCTACTCGCTCGAGCTGTAGCAGCAGAGAGTGGTGCGAGAATGTTGGCGATCCAACCTAGTGATGTCAACGACATGTACGTGGGAGAGGGAGAGAAGCTGTAAGTTGTAATCTCAGTCTACAAAGCCAACTAGCTTACAATGACTCCACTTCATTGCAGTGTCAAAGCTGTCTTCAATCTCGCTCGTCGCCTATCTCCATGTGTCGTCTTCCTGGATGAAGTCGATGCTCTGTTTGGTGCTCGTATATCTCGCGGATCGGCCGGATCGATGTCACACAATTTGCTATTGACGGAGTTCATGCAAGAGATGGATGGTTTGAGTTCGGCTATCGCAAACAAGGATAAAAGGGTTGTGGTCATAGGAGCAACCAACAGACCTTTCGATCTGGATGATGCTGTACTTAGACGACTTCCAAGGCGATTACTGGTGGACTTGCCGAGTGTAGAAGGTAGACAAGGTGAGTAGTTGAAACCCGCATCACTGTCTCAAGCTGACATTTATTCTCTTAGCTATTTTGGAGATTCTGTTGAGAGGAGAGACACTCGCAGATGATGTCGATCTGCAAAAATTAGCTAAAGAGACGGACGGGTTCTCCGGTTCTGATCTGAAACGTGAGTGTCCCTCTTAGTCACAAAGGGAAAGATCATTGATTATTTTTGTAGATCTCTGTGTGAGCGCCGCTCTGGCTGCAGTCAAGGATACCGTTCAAGTACCCTGGTCCAAGAAGTCTGCGACAGATCCGAATGCTTCGATACCATCACCTGTTCACTCATCAGCTGGTACTGGTGGAGGTGCACAGTCTGAAGTATTGGTATTTGCTCCCTCTGAAGGTGGTGGAGGTGGCAGGAAGAAGGCTCAGGTGAAACGAGAGAAGACTGCAGCTCCTGTAGCTGGGCCCTCTCGGCTGGTATTGAATACTACCGCATCCGTTCAGCCTATACCTGAAGATGCCGACAAAGGTTTATCGAGTGTGGAAGGCGAGGGAGAGGGTGATCAACAGATTGCTCAAGGAGACGTGGATGAGCTGCTATCGGCGAACAAAGCTGGATATGAACCATCATCAGATGATTCCATCATAACAGAAGAAGGAGAAGGGGAATCTGCAGAATCTGATTTGCCTGAACCGGTAGTTAGAGTTCTAGGCTGGAAACATTTCAAAATTGCATTGGAAGAAATCAGACCCTCAAGTTCAGAAGAAGGTAGTCTGCCCGAGCTCAGGAAGTGGTCTGAGCAATTCGGAGAAGGTGGAACTAGAAAGGGCAAGAAGAGTGGTTTTGGTAAAGGGTTTGGATTCGGTGATGAGAAATCAGGTGATAGGGAATCAGGGTACGGGAAAGTCAAACAAGATGATTGAGAGGCATTTGCATCGCACCTACATACATACATCGATACATACATACATAGGCATGAGTAAATCTGCATACATCTATTCATGGTCTGGTCTGGAAAGGGATGCGGAGACGACGAGGAAAACGAGTAACACGTAATGTTGATAGATACAGTTTGAGTGTTGATCGGATCTACTGTGTTCCTGATAAACATGAAACACATCAACGTTACAATCATCTAAAGTACACATTGATTCAAAGGTATTTACATTCTTCATCATCTCCACGTAGTCGAGATACTTGGATGTTACTTAGTGACGAGATCAAAGGCGTGCCTTGAGACGAACATTGCGGAAAGAAGGAGATCTACAATGATTGATCCGTCGTCAGGATCTACAATCATGATCACCCCAGAATAGACCTTTAATCCGAACTTTGATAGACATGAAACGAATAACTTTATACGAATCGCTTTGGTAACAAGGAACATTCAGTGTACACGGTCCTCGTCCCTTTCAACCGATCGACAAAGCAATGTTGAGGCGTTGAAGTTTACCTCGGATGAGTCGACGTTCAGAGCGATTCGGAATGTGCATAAAAAGCGCTCTTCCTCATACCTTTCATCCGTTCTTACCTTACCTTACCTGTCTTCTCACCATCATCTGAATTCTATCTTTCTCTCAATTTCTATCTTTGTGATTCCATTCGTTCTTGTTTCATTATTGACTCTGCTTCTGCGAAACGGTTTTACGATGTTTGTCCAAACTCTCGTTACTCTATTTGCCTTACTACCTTTCGTGTTATCTGCCCCAGCGGCAAGCACAGCTTCCACCTCCAGTGTCGATCTCAAATCCCTCTCTTCCATTCAAAGATCGAATTTTCCAGATATCGCTTCGAAAATCCCTCGAAACTGTCCAGTCGGCAATTTCAGCGTCCCGTTGAATGGGTCAGCAGGGTTGTCCGTACCCAGCGGACAGACCGTGTCTAATATAGCTGTTGGAAGAGGTATTCAGAACTATACATGTACTTCAGGAACATATGCTTCAACTGGTGCTTTGGCCAAGTGAGTCCTCTGTCCTTGTAAGATATTGCAGTATCGCCATTCGCTTCCTTCCTGTTGATTGTCCTTTATACTGACGATGACCTTTTGTAACAGCCTCTTCGACGTGTCATGTTTATACACTTTGACATCTGGCTTTATCGACCCCATTACTATCAGTGGTCTTCTTCCCAAAATGGCTTTCTCGGCCCTATCTTTCCCAGATGCCGGTAAATTACCTATTGCTATTCATCATGAATTCGTGTAAGTCATTTCAAAGAAATACAATAATAGTGATATCCTGCTGAATTTAATTGTATGTTTAGTGCCACACCAGGATCGTCTACACCTGGAGCTATATCTCCCGAATTCTTCACTGGTACTGACAAAGTCATCCTCAGCAAAGTGGCTAGTGCCAATGCTCCCACTGATCCCACCACCAATGTACCATGGTTGCAGCTGGCCGCTTTGGACGGACAAGGGACTTTGTCCAGATCTGTCTTCCGATTGAACACTTTCAAAGGTCAACCTCCTACCTCAGTAAGCTAATTCCGCACTCAAATACATCAGAGCTTGTGTTGACTAATGGTATGATCAGTGCACGACCGAAGGCGAGCAGCTGAGCGTCCAATATGCTTCAATGTACTTCTTCACAAAGTGATCGAGGACAACTTCCTCCTCAACTTATCTTCAGTATACTCATTTATTAGCTACATGACCTCTGTCTATAACCTTTCAAAACTGTTAAATCTAGATACAACGGAATATGGGGAGTTCAATGAGATGCGAGATGAAAATTCAAATCGGGTTACTTAACGCTAAATTGCTAATTGATGAACGTGAATTGTATTATTCACCATCCATCAGGTCCCAACCTTCGCTAAGATCTTCCCCTGATCCCTCTGTTGGTTTGACACCCCATCGATTCTCTTCCGAGCTCAAAACGCTTTGGACAACTTTAGCAACGTCTAGTCCAAATCCAAGATGCCGCAAGACATGACTCGTACCCGGTTCGTGAGTTCTTCGACCCAAATCAGGGGAAGAGGACATTGCTGCAATCAGCTCAAGGATCGATGTGGCCGAAATCAATATCGAATCTGGATTGATAGACGCCGTGCGACTTGGGTTATCTTCATCCGAATCATCTCGATAATCTTGCCCATCTGGTATTCCGATTCCTTGTACACCTTGAGACCAGGCCATATAAGCCACCGAGAATGAGAATAGAGCGAAAGAAGTCAGGAACTGTCGATGTTTGTTCATGGATTTAGCGATGATCCCAGAGATATTGGGCTGAGCGAACACTTTGCTTGCTGAGAGGGAACCACGAGATTTGAGTTTACTGGCTATTGAAGCGGTGCTGGACATCCAGAGCACATTCTTATCCCTCCATTTGGTCGTACCTACAAACGGTGTGTTCGCTTTCATTGTTGGTCGACCGATATGGCGTGACTCAAAAGGAGGAGGGGGTGTCGGGGTGAAAGGGAGAGTAATCGATAAATACGAGGTGATGAGGGATACTAAGTGGATGGTATGAAGTAAAGCGGCGTTTATATGCGTGGACGGATAGACTAAAAGGTCAGCATAGTCTCACACAGATATCACTTACGTCTCAGAGCATCCGGACTTGGTAGTATTAATCCTGCTATTGTCCATTCCCCGATCGATTTCTTCTTCAATCCGAATACATTGACTGCTTCTCTGACTAAAACTCGACGAGCATTTATGATATGGTACCCGATATCGCGTTGTTGCTCTTCACAACGTTTGATGGCATTCCTGAGGGAGGCCTCAGGCTTAGCGCTAGATTGAAGACTGTTCAAGTTGGTCCGTCTTTGCGAGATGGTGCGGTCCGATATGCGTTTCTTGCCTATCTATCAGCACTGATTCGAATGTCGAGCACTCACTTGTTTCGATCTTGCTCTCTCTATTTCTGATAGCTCTTCTGAGCTCCGCACACCTTTGTTCCTTCTCATCCACCTCTGCTCTCACTGTCCTCCAAGCATTTTGACCTCGGATGATATTCCTAGAGCTTGTTGGGTTTTGTGGACCATTGAGTAGGATCGTAGCATTGGCGATGATCGAGTCGATTTGCGCTTGTATGTTCTTGAGGGCCTCATTATGAAGAGCGATTCTAAGGTACGAATTTGTCAACAGAGAGTCCCAACACGGGACAAACGATCATGGCCACCGATAACCCACCCTTCTCTGAGACAAGCGGCGCAGTAAAGAGGATGCTGCTGTTGATGACAACACGGACATCTGGGTGGTAGAGCATTATCAGTCATTGTGGAGAGGGACATGGCGCTGATCGGAACATCATGGGTGCTGTATCCTCCCTGTATCCGACCTTATTAGTCGCTGACTTGTGTGCTATCTATAATGACTTGTGACTAGGTATGAATTTACTGGTCAAACAGGTCAACACTAATACAATCTATCTAGCATTCATCTCTTACTCGATATATATAGCTTTGGATTCTCATTGCCTCTGATGATTTGTAGGAGCCACGTGCATCGCACGTGTTGTGGGGGGGGATTTTGATCACATATCATAATGACCCTCGGCTTTTCCAACAGTACAAGTGTTATAACATATCTACATCTCTCTGCTCACCATCTCCCATTCGCAGTAAGCACGAATCAAGGGGCCATAATAACAAAATGGTCTGGCGAACGACTCTCGTGACGATGTCCACCTGCTTCCTTTTGGGTGAGTTGGTCACTCTCAAGGTAAAACAAAGCTTTTGCAGGGCTGATATTTCGCTCTCTCAATTCCCACAGGGACTACGTTCACTCACTGGATAGCCGATCACAACGTCCTATGGCGCTCGCCCGTCACTCCTGATGCTCTCGTCACTTCCATAAAGTACTACTCATACATCAGTAATGCGCCGAACGGGATGGGCTGGTTTTACATAGCCGTAGGGATAGTTGCTTTGCTGAGTGCCGGGGGTAGAGCTGTCAAGGGGTATCAGGGACAAGGGGGTGAAGTGCTTTTCGATGGGGGCAGTATAGGTGAGTTCTAGACATGCATGGCCATATCGCTAATACATATGTAGTACTCTGGGCTGCCATCGCATATACACAGGTAGCGGAGGTGTACCCCAGTAAGTGAGGATGCGTGTTGGTACTTGTCGGTTTGTTAATTCTTAGTTTGATTCAATTATAGCTATCAAACGTATCCCTTCACCTCTACCGGCCTCTCTGATTGAAGACAAATCCTATCCTGAACTAGTTACTGCCGTTCGAGACCTTGCTACAAACAATATTATGACTGCTGTCATGTTGACTGGTATAATGTTACTACAGGCGAGTCGATCTATATTGTGCTGAACTCTCCTTTTGAACTTACACACCTTATCTAAAGGCGGGCCGATACTACTCAAAAGCACCTGCAGGAGATTTACCACCATCAGTCGACGTCTCCGCTGCCTCTACACCTGGAAGAGCTTCTTCACCAGAAAGTGACCCTACACCTGTCATCAAGCGGTCCGGAACTCCCTTCCGTGAGCTGACAGCGGAGGAATCAGCCGAATTGACGGGGAGATGAGCAACGTAGATCTGTACAGTACAAAGAACACCATTTCACTTGGGCTCATGTACAATCACATATGGAATAACCGTGTTGCAGAGTGTGATCTCCATATTTATCTAATCTATTTATGCATTTATAAAGCAAGGACACCTTTGGTACTTGGTACATCGTCTCCACCTGTTCGAGTGATGGCCATCCTTATAGCAAGAGCGAGAGCTTTGAAAGCAGATTCGGCGCTACATGGACCGTAAGTTAGGCCTTAGGAATGTATATTGTATGATATATCGAACTCACATATGGTGGTTATTTTCACCTCGGATCGAGTCAACGTGTAAAGTCACACCAGCTTCAAATGCGAAGGATTGCAAAAGGTGAGATACCATTTCTGTTGACACTAGAAGGATAGAATGTCAGTTCTCTGGAAATAATAATGTTTATCCAACTCACAATCTCCGATTTTTTCCCTTGTAAAGGGAAGATTGCAGACAAAATACGGACGAGACGAGATATCGATAACAGCTCGGGACAACGACTATAATCTCATCAGTATCTCGCATGCTTCGCAGTCTCAGAGATGACCACTTACCTCGTCTAATGGAGCGTATGCAAATCCATATCTCTTTATACCTTTTCTCTCACCCAAAGCCTTCTTGAATGCAGCACCCAACGCCAATGCACAATCCTCTGCTGTGTGATGATCGTCAATGTGCAAGTCACCTTTGCACTTGAGCGTCAATGACATGCCACCATGTTTCGCAAGAGCTGTGAACATCTATCAAGCGTGTCAGCGTTACAAGGTCCTAAGGCGAGACGCACAGCACAGGCTCACATGGTCGAGGAAACCTATACCCGTGCTGACATCGATGGTCTGGGTGGTCACACCTGGGACGTGATCGAGATCTATGGTGCAGGATATTTCGGTCTCGCTCGTCTTCCTCTCGACTGAAGCGGTTCTGGCGGACATGATGAGCGATCAAGAGCGTGTTGGTGAATGATGTCTAAAGCAATGTATCTACTGTTGTTGAATTATTTCCAGCGCATAATCTCATACCGAGTCCAATCGGAAAAAAACCCATTGACATCAGTATGCGGAGATGGAGATGCATCCGATCTCCGCTCGGACCGATCTATCGCACTGCTCTCTACTCGTACCCAATTTATTTCGGATTTGCGTAAAAAAACAAAAGTCACCAATCATCTATCCCCTATATCATCAATATCATTCTCCCCTCCTGTATCTCCCCTATTCTTCAACCCCCATCAGTCAAAATGTTGTCAAGGCGTATCCTATCCTCCGCACTCACTACTGGTACCAGATCGGTCCACTCTTCTGCTGCTCGACCAGCTTCAGAGGCGATCAACAGGTACTCGAAAACCATCACCGAACCAAAATCGCAGGGTGCTTCTCAGGTGAGTCTCCCAAAGCCCATCATGCATAGCCGATGGCTCATACGAGCTTTCTGTTTAGGCGATGCTCTACGCTACTGATGGAGTCAACAACGATGAAGATCTGAAAAAAGCCATGGTCGGTGTAGCCAGTGTTTGGTACGTGATTGGTTCAGCTGAGCTTGTATCAATAATTATAACTCAGACATTAAACTGACTCAACAAATAGGTACGAGGGTAATCCTTGTAACGGTCACATTTTGGGTCTCGGTCAAAGAGTCAAGAAGTCGCTGGGAGAAGCTGGTCTTATCGGTTATCAGTTCGGTACCCCTGCCGTGTCAGACGGTATCAGTATGGGAACAGCAGGAAGTGAGTTGATACTTTGTACTGCCGAGCTGACCATCTTTCAGTGTCCTACTCTCTTCAATCCCGAGATCTTATCGCCGACTCTGTGGAGAGTGTATGTGGTGGACACTGGCTCGATGGTGCCGTTGTCATTCCCGGTTGTGATAAAAACATGCCTGGTACCTTGATTGCTTTGGGAAGACTCAATAGACCTGGGTTGATGGTTTACGGTGGTACCATCAAACCCGGTCACTGCAATGGAGAAACCCTCGACATCGTATCTGCTTTCCAGAGTTACGGTCGATTCCTTTCTGAGGGTCAAACCGAATCTGCGGAGAAGACTAGATATGATACCGTTAGAAACGCCTGTCCCGGTTCTGGAGCTTGTGGAGGAGTAAGTCATGATCGTCACGGACAGACACTGACAATATAACAATATAGATGTATACTGCCAATACCATCGCATCATGTGCCGAAGCTCTCGGTATGACCGTCCCCGGATCCTCCTCATCCCCCGCAGAATACCCTGAAAAATTGGCTGAATGTGACTCGATCGGAGGAGTTATGCGAAACTTGCTCGAAAACAACATTCTGCCTAGGCAAATCATGACTCGAGAAGCATTTGAGAACGCTATGGTGAGTGATTAACGATAAATGGCCGTGCTGACAAATTCAGGTGCTCACTATGGCCCTCGGTGGTTCTACCAACGTGGTTCTCCATCTCATTGCTATCGCTCATTCTGTCGGACTCAACCTTACCATCGATGATTTCCAAAAAGTCTCTGACCGTGTACCCCTTCTCGCCGATCTAAAACCCAGTGGAAAATACGTCATGGAAGACATACATACCATCGGTGGTATTCCCAGTGAGTGGACACAGGAACCATCAAGATCCTCGCTGACCCGTGAACGCGTATAGGCGTCATCCACTTCCTTATCAAGCATGGCTACATGACCGGTGACGGATTGACTGTTACCGGTAAGACTCTTGGTGAAAACTGCGATCGATGGGTTGAAAAACATGGTAGCAAGTGGGAAGGACAGAAAATTCTTAGACCGGTCGACAACCCTATCAAATCGACAGGTCATCTTCGAATCTTGAGAGGGAACCTTGCTCCAGGTGGTGCTGTTTCCAAAATTACTGGAAAGGAAGGTCTTCGATTCACAGGGAAATGCCGAGCTTTCGATGTTGAGGAAGACTTTGTAAAGGCAGTTGAATCAGGCTCGATCAAGAAGGGTGAAAAGACTGTAGTCGTATTGAGGTATCTTGGACCTAAGGGTGGACCCGGTGAGTGTACCGTTTTATCTGACCAGATATAACCGCTGACCACCTGGACAGGTATGCCCGAGATGCTTAAACCAACCAGTTTGATCATGGGTGCTGGTCTTGGTTACGATGTGGCTTGTCTTACTGATGGACGATTCAGTGGAGGCTCTCACGGTTTCGTTGTTGGTCATGTCGTACCAGAAGCGCAAGTTGGAGGACCTATCGCTCTCGTTCAAGATGGCGACATCATAGATATTGACGCTGTTGCCAACACCCTCAACGTGAACGTATCCGATGAAGAGATGGCTCGTCGAAAAGCCGCATGGACCGCTCCACCTCTCAAGGTCAATCACGGTACACTCTACAAATACGCCAAACTCGTGACTGATGCTTCCCATGGTTGTGGTGAGTGGTGATCCACATGCTTACGATATGATGCTCCCTTGCTGACCTGCATTGGCGATTTTCATCAGTCACCGACGCATAAGATCCTTTTCCTCTAATTGTACAATCTTTCATGTCTGATGATATATAGTAGTATAACATATCATACTGGGTTTCAATGCATGCATGTGATATATGATACTTTGCGCAGTGCAAAAGAGTCACTGAAGAGCATTCCCAAGTCTGTGTCACGTGACATGAGAAAGTGTTAAACTCGTTTATTTCGAACAACCTGACTCGAATTATGATGACCATCTCCATCTCTCGCTTTCAACTTTCAGTATTCTCTACCACTCACATCTCAAAAAGCCTGTATCACTCATCACTATCTTGTATCCATATATATCAAGACAATCAAGAATATCCCCAACCTGGCCGACCGTCACCTGTCTTGTCCAAAGAATACTTAAAAACAAACAAAAATGCCTATGCTGTGAGTCTTTCATCCATCTTCCGATACGCTCAACGCCCCTGCTGATTACCTATGTTGCAGCGCTGATCCATCCCAGAGGTACTTGCCATTCAACCCTGTACCTTTCCCCAACCGAACATGGCCTGACAAGGTGAACAAGAAAGCGCCTATCTGGTTGAGTACCGATCTCAGAGACGGTAACCAGAGTCTCGCAAACCGTGAGTGTAGAACTCGGCAATATCGATGCTGATTATGTAGCCATGACAAACCAACAAAAACTACGCTTCTTCAGGCATTTGATCCAGATCGGATTCAAGGAGATCGAGGTTTCCTATCCAGCTGCTTCTGATACCGACTTCCAATTTTGCCGTGATTTACAGAACAACGGCGAGGTCCCTGATGATGTGTGGATCCAAGTGAGTGAGAGGCAAATGATAAATTGATTTAACATCCTTTCCAGGTTTTAACACCAGCACGATCTGATCTTATAAAAAGAACCTTCGAAGCCGTCGCTGGCCTGAAACATGTCATCATCCATATGTATAACGCGACCTCATGTCTTTTCCGAGAGGTGGTTTTCAACAATGACCGTGCAGAAACCATCAAGTAGGTCCAATCGTATGCATGCGTGTCGTCACTTTTAGCTGATTGTATCTCAGACTCGCTTCTGATCATACTCGTCTCGTTCGAGAGCTCGCTGAGCAATACGCTGCTTCTGTGAGTCCACAACAACTTGATATGTTTCAGAGCTGACAGGACTAGCATGGCACGAGTTTCCGTTTCGAATATTCCCCCGAAACCTTCTCCCAAACCGAAACGCCCTATGCCGTTGAAGTGTGTGAGGCCGTGAAGAAGACATGGCTTGCCGGAGAAAAGAGTGTTTGGGCAGATGGTCGTAAAGAGGAGCGAATCATTTTTGTGAGTAAGCAGTCCTTTACGATAGAGTGATATGTTGATGACAAGGAATGTTTCCCAGAACCTTCCCGCAACTGTAGAAGTCGCAACACCCAATTGCTTCGCTGATCAAGTAAGTACTCGAGGAATCCACACGATAGATGCTTACTCGCACAAATTTAGGTGGAAATGTTCTGCAATACTATTTCTGAGAGAGAGAAGTGTATAATCAGTCTACATACTCACAACGACAGAGGTGAGTTATTTGCAAAGACGGACAAAGCTGATATCTTAGGCTGCGCTGTCGCCGCCGCTGAACTCGGTGTCCTTGCTGGGGCCGATCGAATCGAGGGTACTGTACTCGGTAACGGTGAACGTACCGGTAATGTCGATCTGGTGACTCTCGGTCTCAACTGCTACTCTCAAGGTATCCCGCCAAATCTCGATTTCTCTGACATGTTCTCCGTCATCGATACCGTCACCGAATGCACTGGTCTGCCTGTCCACCCCCGACACCCTTACGCAGGAGAGCTCGTTTTCACCGCTTTCTCCGGAAGTCACCAAGACGCCATCAAAAAAGGGTTCGAAGCACAAACTCGACGAGAAAAGGCTGGCGACAAGGTCTGGAGCATGCCGTACTTGCCCATCGACCCTGCCGATGTCGGCTGCACGTACGAGGCTGTTATCCGAGTCAACTCACAATCTGGAAAAGGAGGGTAAGTCGTTGATTGTGAGGCACGATGCAAAGGTTCATGCTGATCTTGCGTCATCAGTATCGCATACATCGTCAAATCAGCTCTTGCTCTCGATCTTCCCCGTCGTATGCAGATCGCCTTTTACAAGGTTGTTCAAGATAGATCAGAGACTACTGGTAAAGAGATGACCTCGAAGGATATTACCACCGCTTTCCGACAGACTTATCACCTCGGTGGATCTATCTATGATGGTCGACTCGTCCTCAAGTCCTTCGTCACTGTCGATATTCGATCTGCAACACCCTCGGCTGTGGGCAGCCCTGATCGATCTCGAGCCCATAGCCGAGTGGCCTCTCTTCAAAACGCCGTTGTGGAGGCTAGTCCCGATAGAAGTCTCGACAGCAATCTACCTTCAGCTTCCAAGAGACTCACTGCCAAAGTCCTCATCGACGGTACCCTTCGTGAGGTCTCTGGAGAAGGGAACGGTCCCCTCTCGTCTTTCCTCGATGCTCTACAAGGCGACCTTGGCATCGCGCTGTCGATCAGAGAATATACCGAACACGCCGTCGGAGCCGGTTCCGATGTCAAGGCGGCTACGTACGTGGAACTGATACCACCAAATGTCGATGCCAAGGACAAGACTAAGGGAGGGTTCTGGGGAGTTGGGGTTGACGCCGATATCACTGCGAGTGGTCTGAAAGCGGTCATCAGTGCCGCCAACGGCTATCTAGGCCAGAACCCTATCCAGGTACCCGAAAATGCATAGGCAAAAATATGTTAAGGAAAATAGCAGAGTATGAGTATATACAATAGGAATAGATAACACGATGTATCCAAAGGATCGTGAAAGGCTATGCCTGAACTGCCCGCAGAATTTCCTCTCTGGAAATGTTGGATTTCTCACACATACTTCGGAACAATCCTTGCGTATCATATAGATTGAGAGGGGTGTCGAATTCCTGTACGGGGATTAGCTTCTTCCGTCATACAACAACTCACCTCGATTTGCCCTGCGTTCATCACGAGGATTCTGTCCCACGAAATGATCGTTCGAAGTCTATGAGCGATGCAAAGGAGCGTTTTGCCTTGGAATTCTCGATGTATCGTCTGCTGAATTTTAGAATCGGTCTCGAGATCTATGTTGGTAAATAGTTAGCGACACTCAATTGCTTGGCTTCCAACACTTACCGACAGCGGCTGTTGCTTCGTCTGTGATTGCACATTTGTCAACGTCGCTCGTTTGGCTTCCTTTAACGACTTACCTAGTACGACTATCTTAGACTACAAGCTACGTCAGCAACTATCTATCCCAGGCGAATTCAACGTACATTTTTCACCAGAGCACGAGCCAAGCTGACCAAAGAACGTTGACCAACACCTAATCGATTCGTCAGTAATCTACTGGAGGACGGAAGAGCACCTCTACATACTCAGGTTCTGTCCCTCCTCCTCGATAACCGAATCAAGGTGAAGATTCTGTTGCTGCCCAGTGGTTTTATCTCCAATAACGCATGAACGCGAAAGAGCATCATACAGAACGGCATCATCGTATAAATTGAACGGATCCAAATTGGTACGAATTGTTCCGCTAAATAAAATTGGCTCTTGAGGTATGATAGCAATCCGAGATCTCAAGACATTTAACCCAAGCTTGGATATATCCACACCATCGATTTTGATACTTCCCGAAGACATTCTATTAAACAGTTTCAGCGATCGCCTTCCTCATCACCACTTACTCTACTAGACGAAATAAGGCCATCGTGATCGATGTCTTTCCAGCGCCTGTCCGGCCGATTATACCTATCTTTTCTCCAGCCCGAACTGAAAGCGATCTATGAAAAGCGTCAGCATGTTCTGTTCATAGGCCCTGCTGAGACTTACAGTCCTTTAAGTACAGGTGGCAGCCCAGGTCGATAAGACATCACAACATTTTCAAAATCGATCGCACCTTCTTGGGGCCATGAATCCGCTGGCGTTGTCTCATGTATTCCATGTGCAGCCTCTTGTGGAACCGATGCCGTGTCCGCATACCACAGGACTCTTTCCACGGCATTCACTGCAACGACTTGAGCGATGTACCTCGGCATCATTTCCACTCACTATTATTCTCTACCTCGGCAGATTGCCTGGTCACCTACTCCGAATCAGCGATATCCGGGACATTGCATGACTCACCATTCCCAATACTTGAGTAATTGACGTGAGATAGGTCAGACAGAGTGCGATTTGAGAAGGTGTCAATCCACCACCTCCCTTTGCCGACATTATCGCGACTGCGAAGACCAGACACGCGCCCAGGAAGTCCAGTCGTATTGATAACCACCTTTGGTTGGTAGCGCTCAACAAATATGCACGGTCTTCGAGATCCATGTAGTATGCATTTTCTTTGACGAAGCGATCCGTTTCCCCATATGCTCGGATCGTAGCGATTCCGGATAAGCTGCATGACGAGTCAGTGTACAGGCTCCTTGACCCCGACAAATATATACCCACGACTCTGAGAAGTGAGAGTAAAGGAGAGATCGCAGCATGGAGTCTAACCGTTTGACTTCCCTCGACGATGTACGATAGAACATTGCAAAATACCTGGATGTTAGCAGTGCACATCGAGCGAGGTGGCTTACCAGTAGCCCACGCCAACGAAAAATATACTAAACGAATGGTATTAGCCGAGTCCAACCCTGCAGTCCCCGAACTTACATGACAATGAAATAATGCAAGAAGACCGTGATGATGATGACGGAGCCTATCAACTGAGCAAAGATTCAGCTTATATCTATTCAATCCATGACTTACGGTCACCAGTGTCAATGCCATCATCCGAAATGAGTCCGGGAGCTGATTGTCGATAGTATCTATATCTTTACCAAAAACCCCAAGGATCCGACCCAATGGTTGGGTGTCGAACATTGATTTTGGGCTATAAAATACATTCGCCAAGGCGGAGGAATGAAGATTTTGGGAGGCCAAGCTCGCCAAGATACCCATGATAGCGCCCATCGCGAAGGTGAATATCGCTTGAGATATCCCAAGCGCCGCGTAAACACCTTGGTAGACATTCCATGGCTGATTGTAACGCCCTTCCTGCCACCAAGTCAACCAGACGCTGCAAGTGTAGCACGAGATCAGTGGGAGTTCAATGCTGCAAACTTCCAGGGGCTCGACTTACGTCGCTATTACTTGGGATCCTTGCCTGAGATCACAGTCAGCCGTGTTCCTTGTTATCGATACTCACATAATCGTTGCAGAAAGCAGCGTCAGCGGCAACGTATAACGGGATCGACCAGCGTGCAAGTATCCAGCATAAACTATCTTGTTAGCTTATCCTCGGACAAGATCCCGCTCACCTTTGTATCCGACCGAGCCTGTCTTGCGCACTTCGCTGACCATCAATCGACCCTTTGATCGAGATTAGGTGAGCTGAGAAAACCCTGCGAACGCCAAGACTGCTCACCTCGAGCTTCCCGGTTCCAACAGCTTTACTTGTAAGTTTGCTATTCTCAGGTCCGGTCGGTCGATCATCATTAGCAGCCTCTAATCCCTCGAGGCCCTCGTCTGACTGCTCCTCAGTGTCCTCCATTTGCGAGCCTCCAAACTCAGAGAACAATTTTGCAGCAGAACCCTTCGACTGGGACAGTTCTTCGTATGTGCCCTGTTCTGCGATACATCCGCCTGACATGAAGCTATATCAGGTATTGAAGGTCATCAGAATCTGAGCATCTGTGGTGCTTCCGAAAGACTCACTATATATGATCCACCTTGGGTAGAAAATGAATGGCGTGAGTCACCAAGACGACCGTCTTACCCTGCGCTTTAAGTGGCAATATTGCATTTTCAAAGAGCGCCTTTCCAACATGCGGGTCCACAGCACTCAATGGGTCATCGAAAAGCTAAACGGACATTAGTGATTGAACAGTCGTTCTCCTGTTTTGACGTTACACCTACTACTACTTCCGCGTTGTGATATATCGCTCGAGCTATGTTGACCCTTTGCTTTTGACCTGTAGTATGGTGCATGAGTGAACATCCCTGCGTTAAGTTCTAACTTACCTCCTGAAAGATTTATACCTGAGTCGAAGTCAGCCTAACATCATCTTCAAGGTGCCACATACCCTTTTCACCTATCTTTACAAGTCGTAAGCAATGACTCTGGGAATGGCTTAACATACCTCTGTCAGATCTCCGTCCGCGAACATCTCCAAGTCAGTCATCAAATTGGCATCCTTTACGGCTTGCCAGTAGCGCGATTCATCCCATGATTGTCCAAAAAGAATGTTCTCTCTGACGGAGGCGTTTTGTATCCAGGCATTCTGCTGACAATATGATAGTCGACCACCAAATGTGACGCTTCCGCTCAGGATGGACATCTCCCCGATAAGCTGATCTGTATCAGCTTGATCCTGTCTTCCGCAACTCACTCCTTGTAAAAGACTGCTCTTTCCGGAGCCGACAGATCCGACAATGGCCACTATTTTGCCTCGAGGGATTTTCATGACAAGGTTGGGGATCTTGAAGGATTTAGCATCGTTGGCTTGGGCGTCCACCGACCAAGAGAAAGTGGCATTGTCAACTAAAATCGCCATTTCACTTGTAGGATCGATCGCATGACTGTTCTTTCTCACTTCCGCTTCAAAAACCTGCAATAGTCAGACGTGTGACGCTCCTGAATGACTCACTTCTGTTAAACGCTCAATAGCATTTTGGGCGTCCGTCAGCGATGATAACGCTCGGGGCAGAAACATTAAGGGTTGACGCAATAAGTTGAAGAATGCAAGCGAGGTGAAAATCAGAGCCTACCAGAACGAATGTGAGCATGTGAATATATCGCAAGAGCAGGTAGGATCTGACATACTGGATCTAAGCTGTCATGCGTTGCGGCATAAGTCACGAAGGCAAGGACCGATGCTAGAGCCTACATAGTGGAGGTTAGCATGGAACCCTGTGCAGATTGGCAGGATTTAAGGACCACTCTTACCGGGACACTGAAAGCGAGTGCTTGATTGGCAGCCCGGATCACGAGTATCTTGCGGACTCCTATCATCTCCTTACGGCGAAATTCGCTCAGCCCTATGCGGACGTCAGTCCCTCTGCCCAAATGCGGTATTCCTTCACTCACGCTTGAGGAAGGGTATCTCGTAGGTAAAGACCTTAATGATTTCCATGGACGACAAAAGCTCTCTCAAGAGACGCGAACGTGAGTCCGTCCATCGCTACAGCCTCGTTATAAGCGATACTCCTTACTGAGATGATCCACTACAGGATTGGGGAATGCATACCATGGATTTCTTCCTGACCTTAAAACTAAGTTTCATAAACCAGGTCTGCAAAGGAGCAAGGACGACAAACAACGAAAACCCGACCAGCGCCGAAGGACCGATTTGGATAATGAGTAAAACTGTTTGCGATCAGCTGGTCTGTCCTGCCCACGAACGACAACTTACTCAACGTAATAATCAACTGGATGGGAGCTGTCCAGATCTAGGTCCCCATTGGTGGTTAGCAGGCACCGTTTGAGTGATCACTAGTTCAGTACCTACTGCATGAAACCCTAACAGACAAGGGTAATTAACAAGGTGTTCGTTGTCCCTTCGCGATACTGAAACACTCACATTGAGCACAATAATCGATACGGGATATCTAGAAAGGCAATGAGCAAGGGACCATTTCGCGATCTGGTACTGACTCACGTCGCTTGACAGGTAGGTTAGAAGCTTGCCGTTGGGATGTTTTGCCCGCCCAGCCACGCTCAGACACATTGCCTTCTTGTAAATGGCAGAGATCAAGGTAGCCCTTGCTAGCACACCTATCGCCATAGACCGGAAGAAGAACTACATGATAGGGTGAGCAGAGGGAGGGACCACTACGTCGGACATACCTGATGCTGGCATATGGACTGCATGACAGTGAGGAAGAACAGGCCGATCGCCATGCCTATGCCTCGCCCTATGTTAGGTCGAGGTACCGACGCGTGATTGGCCGCATAAACTGATAGTCAGCGAAATGCTTGGAGAAGCGACTTACCTTCTTTGCTGAAATTGATGAGCGCCTTGACGAGTAACGGTATCATGAGCTGTGATACATCACTGGCAACCTTGAAGATACCTTATCACAAAAGTCAGTTCCGGCTCAGTCAGCCACCACAGCAAGAATGGCTCACCTCCGATCCAGAAGCCCGTCATCACATCGTTAAGAGCCCAAGCAACGCTGCCATGTCTCCTCCCACTTCGACGTCTCCATTCACATTCTATGGCGGCACGACGAAGCTTGAAAGTGTCGACAGAACCAAATTTGGAAAGATCACCTGGAAGGGAAATCGTAGACAAAGCTTTGAGGTACCAAATCGCTTTGAGATACATGCTGGGGTCTATCGTCGAAAGTCGCTCGTTCCATTCCAGTGCTGCTGTTTGGCGCAGGTCCAAGGCCTCGAGAAACCGGGTAGACAGAGGTAATGCTGTGTGGTCAGCTCAGACATCCACACCATTGGCCTTACCTTCTCTGCTAGAGTCCATCTGATGTGGTCAGCGGGGAAACGCTGCTAGCAAGACTCACCTTCCACAGATCCGTGGCTTGGAGAGGTCGTTGATAACCTTTGATCATGATCGGAGTGACCCACTGTCCATGGAAAAAAATTAGAATCCTACAACTTATGGCAACCACATACATACCTGGAAGGTGAGCTTGCTTAAGATGGATGCGGTAGCCAACGGAATATCATCTGCTTCCTCTAGTGTAGCTTTAGGGGGTGGAGGGCTGTTTCTTGGTCGCCATAGCTGCCTACAGTATCAATAATTCATTAGAGACAAGCGATATGCGCACTCAATGTACATACCACCAATGATCTCTCTTCAGCCCTGGAAATTGTTGCACCTCTGATCCTGACAGATCGCGAAGCTTGTACTCGTACGCCTTCTCTTTGATCACATCGGGGTCCTTGCCTTGGAGAGTCATCCTAGTCTGATGCTGTATCGGATGTGCCAGCGGCACAGTGACTATGGTCTTGGAGCAGAGCGGACAGACGTATAAGTGACCAAGGATATCAGACTGCGGGCCGGAGATGGGAACGAACGACGAAAGCCAGCATATATATATACACAGAATTTCCACTGTTGTTGTGTTTAATTTTAGTTTCAGCTCGGACATGACCGATGTGGTGGATCAGTATGATGCGATTCCTATAGCGGCTCAAGCCGCTTCGCCCTCAGTCGTACATGTTTCATTGCTCCGTTGAGCGACAGAATTACACCTTTGCGTGCACTGGCCTATCTAACATCTGAGCTTTCACATCCTGTGATATGATACTATCGAGGGATCGAGCTTCTGTTCACTACGCAAGGTCTCGATATCTCCTATGCTACTTGCAACCGAGCTCGCCGACATGGATCACGGACTGGTATTACGGTTTACGGCGAAACATAGTTGATCCCGTCTGATCGTGCATGCACCCTGGCTCAACTATTGTTTTCACTCCTTAGTTTTTAGGACCATACCAGTCGTGATGGGTGCACCTACGAAACCCGATAGTTTCAGTAAAGACCTGTACTAGAGGAAGAACAGCCCAATTTTCTGATGTCATGAGGACATCGGAAAGCAAAGAGGGTTGCTTGAGCATGCTCAACGCCTTTGTCCAGTGTACATACCGAAGGCCAGAACCGCCGTAGCAACATGCAAAATGCAGCAGTGAGTCGTTGCCCAAACATGACCTCGCATGCATCTGCATTTGTTACTTACCGAGTCCATCCTCCAATACTGAGTGGCAAAGAATATATCCGAAGTGTGACGCACATCCGGAACCAACTACTGTACAGTGAAAATATAGCCTGTAAGTCCGGTAGTCGGGTGACCTTATCATTCCAGTCAAGGACCCAAGAAACATACATATCATCATAGGAAGCGATGTGTTGCTGTTGAGCAATGAGCAGATTCTCCTTTACCTTGCTCCGTCATTGACATCGACATTTGGCTTTTTACTTCCACGTCAAGCATGGCATTCGCAACAGTAAGCGAAATCTGTATCAGTTTTGCAGAGTAGACTGATCCATTCCCTGATCAATGCAGCTCATCACTCTTTGGGAGAAGGAAGGGGAGCGTAATAATTTGATTCATCGTGAACAGTCTACGAATTGAAGAGGGGAAGGACGTCCGATCTGTCTGCATGTCCACCTCTCTCAGATATGAACCATTAACCAAATCAAGAAGAAAGTCGAGGAGAAGGAGTCGGGCACAACGAAGTACTTCATGGGGACCTCAGCGGAGGACCCAAATGAGATTTGGGTTTGGGAAGAGTTGAGTGGCCGTTTTAAGTGTCATGGGACACAAAGGATTGATTTAGAGGCCGACAGTCAAGTTCATCGAAAACAAGGACGCCGAAGCATACAAGAGTAAGCACGGTTAGGTATTATTCATGTCTTTTGTGACTGTCAAGGTTGGCTCGGAGCTTGCCTACACCATAGTAGACGGCGCGAATGCAGCCGTGCAAAGTGAACGTGATTTATCTTTGTCTAGATAGGAGCAAAATAGGTGACGCTGACGTACAATCGAGCTCATTCAGTTTGGAAGGTTAAATGGGATGAACAACTTGCCAAGCCAGCGCGAAAGCAGCTTATCCATCCAAACTAAAAGCTCAGAGACTGGAATCCTTGGTAACAGATGTGCCCTATGATTCTTACAAGAGGAAACGTTGTGTGATGGATATTGGAAAAACGATCTAAGTGGAGTCTCTTCGCTAATAAGAAAAAGAAGGTTGAGGGTTACTCGAGGAAAAGCGAAATTATTTCCTCCTGTTTTGCTGCACTTCGCGCAAGTCCGAAGGGTGAAAAGACCGAGACTATGATGCCATCTGGTCACGTAATGAGTTGTCTATCTTGTGATCATCAACGATTGCGTGAGTTCAGTAGATGGACTGTATCACTACTGCATGATGGGCTTCGAAGTGCCGAGGCAGTATACAGATCACGATGTGATCAACATACCTTCTTTGTATCACCCCATGCCAATTTGCTTCTCCAACTTTTGTTGAGCCATTTCGCCTCGAAGATGACAGTGATCAACGGCGAATACATTCCGGTTGCGTCTGGTGGGCGTTCTATACAGTATGTTGGCTCCTCTGTGACCAATGGGGCTATCCCATATACCAAGCGAGATGGCACAATCCCACGAAGATGGATCCTGAATGCCCTCACGTCAAATACTCCTGGAATGGTGATCACTGGGGCTTGGAGACGTCCCGGGGACAGAGCAGCAGAGTACAACACCATCAAATATTGGACCGACCTCGCGCAACTTTTGGAGAAAGGGAAATTCAGTGCGGTCTTGTAAGTCTAGGATCAAGATGCACGATGCAATCATTGACCTTTCTGCAGTTTAGCAGATCTGCTCGGAGGCAAAGACGTATTTGAAGGAAGTATCGGCCCAGGATTGAAGGTAGCTGGACAAGCCATATGTAGCGACCCCAGTCTGTGGATTTCCGCAGCTGCAGCGGTCACGTCAAATTTGACATTCGGGATCACCCAGAGTGTCGTGAGTCCAGACACCAGTCATGAGGTTGGTGTTGAGTGTTGACGATCTTTGCAGACATACGAACAACCATTTACGGTGGCAAGGAGGTGAGTGCATATGGCTGAATATCCCTACTCTTCTAACTGACACATATCGACATAGATTTGCTACCCTTGATCGTGAGCTAGATTACATTCGCACTAAAAGAAGACTCGCTAATACTACTCTTGTAGATTTAACGAATGGCAGAATTGCGATCAATTTAGTAACATCCGCTCTTGATTCCGCCGCCTACAATCACGGACTTCCTGCCCAAATAGAACATGATACCAGATGTAAGCCAATTCGAGAATCGTCGTATATGGGATTGGATGCTGATTGATATTATTGATCGGAAAGATGAACGTGCAGATGAATATCTAGAGTGAGTACAGCCGTTCACATAGGGATGTGCTCCGATCTAACCTATACAGCAGTGTTCTTTACAAGCTATGGGAGACAAGCTGGGCCGAAGATTCTGTTATTCTGGACAAAGTCAACGAGGTCTACGTCAATCCTGAGCGAGTTCGAAAAATTAATCATCATGGAAAATACTTCAACGTCGTGGGACCGTCCATCGTCGAGCCAAGTATCCAAAGAACTCCATTGATCTATCAAGCTGGCAGCTCCCCTGCAGGAGTTGCTTTCGGATCAAAGCACGGAGAGGCGCTCTTCACTGTAAGTATTGACCATAACCATTACTATTTGGATGGCTAAGTGTATTGGGACCTGCAGAATATGCCGAACATCGAGAAAGCTAGGTTGAAAGTCGAGGAATATAGAACAGCCGCGTATAACAGAGGTCGTGATCCTTACAGCGTGAAAGTCGTGCTAGGAGTAACGTGAGTGATGTAGACATTCGAGAGGCTGTGCTAGCGCTGAAATAGCGGTGTCAGAATTTATGTGGGAGAAACCGATGAAGCAGCCCAGGCCAAGCTGGATGATTTCAAGCAATATAGCAGCAAGCTCGGAGCTGAAGTCCTCTTTTCCAATCGGGTGCGTGTACCACTATGCTGTCCGGATTCATCTTGGTCACACTGACTCGTGTTCAAGGTGGATCAAGATCTTTCCGTTTACCCCGAAGATGCGGACCTACGGGAAGTAGGAACCGCGCCTATCAAAGGAGTAAGTTATTCATATGTGCTTCAGTGCTTTCTTCGTGCTCATCCTCCTCCAGATCCTTCAAAATTTGCAATCAACGTATCCGGAACATAACGACTGGACCCGAGCTGGATTAGCTGACTTATTAGGTGTTCGAGGATTACCTTACCCTCCAATCGTTGGTTCACCAACGACAGTGGCAGATCACCTTCAGCGAATAATTACAGAAGCAGACGTCGATGGCTTCAGTGAGTTTAGGAGATAATATAGGACACCGGACATCCACTGATATCCTTGTCCTCAGACATCGCTTGGAGCAGATTCCCAGATTCGTACGTGGACATCGTGGAACACCTTGTTCCCGAATTACAACGACGGTACGTGCAGGAATTAGGCAGATTGCAACCCAGGCTGACTGAATCAGTAGTGGTGTACACTGGCTAGACTATCCAAAAGGATCGGTGGGCACAGGGCTGACTGCAAGAGAAAGCCTGACAGGTATTGGGAACGTTCACTTGCCTCATGATCACTATGGGTCGAAGTTCAGCTGGAGAGCGGGTGAAGCTGCTCCCCCTTTAGAATTGTCAGACGCGATTTCCGAGGAAGGCATTGAGCTGCCCGATAAAAAGCGTTCTCGTCAAGTCTGAACGTCTTCTTGTGTAGTTTGGAACATCGAATGCATGTCGTAATTGTTGAGATAATGATTCAGCGTTTGCATTGATTGGCATCACGGCAAAGACATGCATATTTGCAAAAGCTCCTCACGCTAGGTGATGACCGAAACGCCTTGGCGTGCTTATGAGTCAGCGAGTGAGCAACAAGCTTATCAGATGGCGTGCGATATAGCTCGCACTCGGGTTCAAAATTAGCCCTTCTCCTGCCCCTCACACCTCGGCAACTACAAATACCACTTGGCGGTAACTCAGGACAATATTTCTTCCTATCTGTACTCCAATCTAAGTTGCGACATTTTGACGTGATATTGCGATATAATCCGTACACCCCAGACCTATAAGGTGAAAATTTGTTCTATAAAGTGCAATTTTAGCAGACATCCCGGGATTTCTGCGCTTCCGGATGCTCGATCAGACAGCCTATCGAAGATGACTTCGTCAGCAACATCTCCTTCTTTGACCTTCGATAAGACTGAGAAAGATCTGGTCCGTGAAGAAGAGATCCTTCTAGACCTCTATCAGCGTCCTAAACGATGGTATAGCAATATTTGGGACGCTTGGGACAAACCAAAAGAAGAGCGGAAATTTCTTCTAAAGCTCGATCTGACTCTTCTCAGGTACGTCACATGTTCGTTGGCCCTGCCACCATCGAAATTGACGGTTATATCCTCTCCAGCGCTGCCTCATTTGGAGTGTTGATCAAATTCATCGATCAAGCAGCTGTCAACAATGCGTTCTTATCTGGTAAGCTATTTCGCCAGCTCATCTGAAACCCAGATTCTATATTAACACGATAACCCATCTTGCAGGTATGAAGGAGGATCTGAATCGTACGTTCACCGTCCGGTCCTTTCGTGATATATCCCTTGGCTGATCTTGCTCAGTGTACGGTAATGAACTCAACTATGCCGCTGCATTCTTCGCGGCCGGCTACGTGTTTGGCCAGATCCCATCCAACTTGATTCTGGCGAAAGGCATCGTCAAAGCTCATATTTGGGTTCCAATTTTGGAGGTTTTGTGGACCATTGCAACTTTTGCGACTGCATCAGTATCCTCCGCTGGACATCTTTACGCGTGCCGATTCTTTCTGGGTACGTTGTCCTAGTCTTTTGTTATCTTTGCCTTGAATCAAGGGCTAATCGACCTCAAATAGGTCTTTTCGAAGCTGGTCATTTCCCAGCAGTCATGTATGTCGCTCAGTCATGGTATACACCATCTGAACTGGGTAAGAGATTGACCTTAATCCAAATATCAGTAATGTGAGTACATAGCTTTCAGTCGGAAGTGCAGCCGCTGACGGTGAAATGATAGGGTTGGTCCCATGGTGAGTTTGATCTAGCCAATTCCACACGGCTTCAGTCGAATCGATGTCTGATGTCCGAAACAGTTCAGTGGGTTCCTACAAGCAGGTATCTACTCAGCATTGAACGGAAAAGGGTCGCGCTCAGGATGGTCTTGGTTATTTTTAGTGGACGGCTGGTGAGTTGTCTGTCTGTGTTCTTGAAGTACTGTATCTGTTACAGTATTGACTCATTGCCAATTACAGCATCAGTCTGCCAGTTTCTCTCATCGCTTTCTTGTTTATTCCCGACCTACCTTTCAGTATGACAAAGAGTTGGCTATTCAGTCCCGAAGAAATAGCACTAGCGAAAGCTCGGAAACCCCTTGAGAGTTATCAGGAATCTCAGCCGCTCAATTGGCGAGCCTGGAGAGAGATACTTACCTCATGGGAGATTTACGTCTTCCCCACTCTGTTCACCTGCATGGGATTATGTAGTAATCCGTCGACTTCTATGGGCTTCTGGTTTAAAGCCTGGAACAAGATTAAACCCAATTCATATTCGGTTTCGCAGATCAATATCGTCAGTACTTCAGCTCTTGATGTCGTTAGAGAAGCTGAAAGAATTTTCATAACAGTACCCCACTCCTATCTATGCTTTTTCGGTCATATATGCTCTAACCGGAGCTTGGTTCAGCGACACTATACTCCGGGGTAGGAGATGGCCTCCAATCGCTTTGGCTTTCTGTGTGACTTTGTGAGTGGTTATTCTGACATTTGGGGCGCTTTTCTGATTACAAATTCAATCGCAGCTCTGTCAGTATAGCCCTTGGTATCCTACCTGTATATGACGAAGCAAAGTCGGTGAGATGGGGATTGTACTATATCAGCAATTTGGTTCTGGGATGTTTCGGCGTGATGTGGGCTTGGCAATCAGCGGCAACAGAAGGTAATCCAGTCAAGAGAGCAGTCGTTGGAGCCTCGAGTGAGTCAATCGAGCGTCTGTTCGGGGCTATCGTTGATATCTGTACTGCCAGTGAACTCCTTGTCGACTCTGACCAACGCATGGTGGCCAATTCTTCTGTTTCCGACGCAAAAGCAACCGGATGTCAAAGCAGGCGACTTTGCGACCGCCGGACTCGCTGCTACGGGACTGATATTGAGTAAGTGGGTGTTTGGAGGAAGCGAAGACTCGAGCTTACCACAAAAATCTAGTCCCTATTATCCTCTATCTGCAGAAGCGTAATCGCAACAGGGTATCAAAAGAGGAAACATTGAATGTGATTGAAGGTTAATCAACGATACAAGGTGGATTTTTGGATTGAACCAGAAGAAATCAAAGAAGGTAGTTGTGGGTTAGATTGAAAGATGAAAAGAAAAGAAAAACAGTCGAGCGGTTGCTGATGAACGAAGTTCGCTATGAGGTCCATATTTGCATGCATACCGCTGTGTGTACAGTGTCCAATAGGCTGCTTTGTTTGTATGCGAGCGTTGAACGATGAAAACCTGCTTCCGTACAGCAGCAAATCTCCAAGATTTTTGTTTTTTCCTTACTTGTATGACAGAGGATAAGGTGGTAATGAAGGCGAAGTTTGATTGCAGTTATCAACTGGTCGGCGATGATTGCAAGGGTTTGGAATCTAAGCAGTACATAGCGAAGATTGATAAGAAACCTTGCCTAGAGATGGAGCGGAATCCCATCTTTAGTATTGGAAAACGCGCTAGAACAAAGATATCAGGGGATGACGTGGATATTTCGTGGGAGTCCTCATTACACGCTTGGGGTGTCAGCTCCTTCTTTATCTCGACGTATCTTTCTCAATCATTGTGACGGCGTTGGTTAATATGCCATCCTGAGATAACAGAGGCTTTCAATCAGAAGCTCATCGATCTCATACATCTCCTTTCATTTCGTCTATTTTACAGAGTCAGGTGCAGATGGAATGATATGCTAATCTTCCAATGGCAATTGTCTGGCGGCTACCGAAGGAATGTGACTTCCGTCGGAATATTTGACCCTTGGCATAGGAGTATTGGTGACGTTGAGCGAGAACAGGTCAGGTCGGGAACTGGAATAGCTGTCATTAGCTATAACAGTCATGCACTTTCTGAAGTGATGTGAAAGATCAGCTCACTAATGCCCAATACAATCTGCCATTTGTTTGTGTCTGTGAATGTCGTCGAGATCGACATCGGCAATCACAATCTCTTCTGAGAATTGATCCTTTGATTTGGCAAGTATAGTACCGTTTGGGGAGTAGATAGCTGCAAATCCCCCTCCTTCAATAGGAGTGGCGGCAGGACCTCCCAAGCTAGTAGGTACCTTCATTTTGATTGAACCTTCTTTCGAGATAGTAGCTGAACAGACCATGGCAAAGCAGCCACCCTCGACGGCAAGGGTTCGAGTGATGACATCTCCTGAAACCTCAGCACTAGTTGACATGGGAACCCCAGGCCCAGCAGGGGCCACTGGTAAGAATTGTGAGAGTCAGTATTGAATCCATGTTGATTTTGTCAGAGACTTACGATATGGCCAGGAAGCAACGTGGACTTGGACACCTTGATTATAATGATGGTACTTGAGGAGTGGTTGGAAATGTTCCCAACAGTTGAGACCTCCAATTGTGATATCTTTCTCGGTGGTAACGCAAGTTTTGGTGTCCTCCGCTGGAGCCCAATCCGATGTGAGCAACTGGAACATTTTTGAAGAGTTTTTTCAGAACCTACCTTGACCATCACCATACAGGTATCGCTCAACGTGAGTGGGCTTGAGCTTTCTTCTATGATGTACTACGTCCCCCTTGGGGTTGATGAAAGACTGGGCCAGGTAGAGTGTGGAGCCTACTCTCTCGGAGAAGCCCACAACCGCCCTGATGAAAAGACATTCTTAGCATCAGATTGGGATAATAAGAAAGGTTTGAAGACGCTTACCAGATACCAGCATCTCTGACAGCTCTTCGAATTTGGTTATACTCCGGTGAACCAACAACCATTGAATTCTTTTGGTAATCAAGGACAAAATCTTGGTCTGGCGTGGAAGTGTAGATCTGGAAGGGGAATCCAGGAATGAAGACCTCCTGTATATCATATAAAAAAGGTCGTCTCCATCAGTATTTCAGAGCAATAATAATATTATGTATCACCTACAGGGAAACCCAAGATTTCCACTCCCTTCTCGCCCGCCTCTTTGATAATGGCGCAGGTCTTATCGACACCCGCTTGAAGGTCAAGCCAAGCTGATTCCGCTTGGACTGCTCCGATTCGGATGGTTTCTTTGGTGTCTTTGGTTTGAGTCATTTTGATGATTTGTGTCTGTGATTGATTCGAAAAGATCGTTGTGAAAGAGTTGAGAAACATAACTGGATGTGTTGAAGCCCTTTATATACCGTTACAGTTGGCATGAGAAGCTTCATGGCATATACAGCTGACGAAACGGTTTCAACTTCCGATGATTCACCGTTCACGCAAGAACGGAATAGATAGCCGAAGCGAAGATGGTGAATCATCGGAAGCTTGCTCCATTCCATCTTAATGACTTAGCCGAATCAAGCTTCATATGCTTTCTGCCCCTCTGTAGTGTGAATGTTTGCATCTGAGAGATGAGAGGAATATGGTGGGACATAATTCCGCAACTTCTCGAAATTGAAGCCCATCTCCAAACTAAGTTTCGGGTAGCATTTGTCCTGAAGGAATTACTGCCCGCCCAGATAATAATCCAGGAACGTATCGCGGACTATACCATCGGCTTGAACTATGTTTGACGGAAAAGCAGTCCGCTAAATAAAATCACCAGTAAGCACATGAATGTGGTCAACACGAGTTCCAAAAATCAATGATTTGTCGCGGAAAAGCGCCCCGCATAGTCGTCCACTATGTGAGCTCACTCTGATGTAACTGGTGCAAAAAGGTATAAAGGCCAGACGCAGAGAGTTAAAAGATATCGACCACATTACCCATACCGACAGCTACCACCATGACAAACTCTTATAACCAAATCGTGCTCCTGGCGGTATCCGTCGGCTCTTTCAATTATGGTCTAAGTTTCGGCACTTCATCAGCCATCATTGGCCTTGAAGGATTTCTCGATTATTTCCGACTTCACCTTGAAGGTGAAGACGCAGCTTATGCCAGCTCGATGCAAGGCGGTGAGTGAGAAAACGCCAGTCGAATCATCGGAAGGCGGATCTCCACTAACCTTCGGCGGTCTCCTTTCGAATAGCTTTCACTGGTGTCTTCTTCGCGGGTGGTTTCTTCGGCAGTTTCATCTTTGCATGGCTCGCGGACTACATCGGAAGAAAACGTGCCTTGGATGTAATGAGTATTGTAGCATTGATCGGCAGTATCGTTTCTGGTGCTTCATTTCACATTGGAATGCTTCTTGCCGGTCGAGTAATCACAGGTCTCGCGTACGTCCATAAGGTCAATGTATAACAAGGGAACTCGTCGCTGATCGCTGATTTGACTGCCGGATAGATCTGGTGGCATGAATGTGATCCCCCCTATGTTCCAATCCGAAGTATCTGTTGCGGAACATAGAGGTCGAAACGTGGGCCTTCACGGTTTCATGTTCGTTGCTGGTTTAGCCACAGCCAATTGGGCAGGACTTGG
Source organism: Kwoniella europaea PYCC6329 (assembly GCF_036810445.1). Taxonomy (NCBI): domain Eukaryota; kingdom Fungi; phylum Basidiomycota; class Tremellomycetes; order Tremellales; family Cryptococcaceae; genus Kwoniella; species Kwoniella europaea. Next base: position 927,239 of record NC_089488.1, on the reverse strand, counting down.
CGCCAACTTCAGTCCAAATGAGCAGCTACAATGGCGACTGTTACTTGCTTTACAGGCTGTGCCCTCAATCCTCCTTCTCATACTACGATTCTGGCTTCCCGAAACACCTAGATGGCTCACCTTGAATGGTCGACCTGACGAAGCGCTAGATACACTCAAAAAATTACACGATGACGGCTCGGACGCGGAACACCAACGTGCTCTTGACGAGCAACAAGAAATTGTGAAGCAGATCGAACTAGACTCTCGACACGATACATCTTGGAAAGCTCTCTTCACTCGTCCGAGCGCCCGTCGAAGGATGCTGCTAGGTATATTCCTCATGTTCTTCCAGCAAAGTACCGGTCAGAATGTCCTGTATGGTTTACAGATCAATATTCTCAATTCTCTTGGTCTCACAGGCTGGAAAGCTTCTTTGGTAATCAGTTGCTACATCACCTGGGCGGCATTCCTGAACTTTGTTGGGGCTGCTTTGCTCGATCGAGTTGGCAGGAGAACTATGCTGTTGATTGGTCTGGCGAGTCATACTAATTTGATCCATAAAGCGTCAAGCTAATCGAGCTTTGATTCTATAGGCCGGTACGACAATCGCTGATGCAATCCACACTTCATTGGCTGTTACCTATGGAGGAGGAACGAACAAAGTTGGTGCGGGAGCTGCGGTTGCATTTCTATTCTTGTTCATAACCTTCTTTGCCCCGTGCATCGATGTCAGTGAGTGGCTTCTTCCTCCTCACAGGCACAGACGTACCTATCGATACATCCAGGAGTGCTGATCCGTTTCATCTAGCCTCTTATGTGTATGGTGCCGAGATTTTCCCCACTTACATGCGGGCAAGAGGCCTTGCGGTGACGATCGCCACTTACTTTGGTTTTGCGGCTGTGTACACTGCTGCCAGTACTGCTGCCAACAATAGTATCGGCGCCAAATTCAACATTAGTAAGTCATCCATTTGTCAGCGCTTGGGTGACATACTGAGATCAAATCAGTTTTCATCAGTCTCTCAGCGATCAATTTCGTGGTGGCGTACTATGTACTTCCTGAAACGAAAGGACTCAGTCTGGAAGAGATGGGAATCTTGTTCGGCGAGGAGACCGAAGTGGCCCATATTGAAAGCGGGACGGTCTCGCCCAGTGATCCCAAGATTGAGCCAGTCAACATTCAAGTACAATCGGTGGCAGTCGAGGAGTAAAAAGTTTGAAAGTGGGATCATCGTAGTGTTGGATATGCGAAAGCTTCCCAGTTTGCAATCAGGACAGAAGTTCATGGCGGAGTTTGCTTTATATAGTTGATACATACATAGTTCGAATCAGAATGCAAAATTGTCTGACTGCATCAAGTTCGAGATATCATTCAGGATATCTAAGCCTGGTTGTACAGGATCGCACTCTGTTTGAAGTTGCCGAAGTGATGCGGCTGTATTACGTGCAGCATCCCAGATTACTCCAAACTCGTCTAACATGTTTTGTAGCAAGTTGAGTGAGTTTAACGCAGTCTGTCTAGCCTCAGCCGTTACGCCTGGTAGACCAGAAGCTTGAAGTACAAGCATCGTTCCGCAAACATAAGCAGCGCTGTGCCCGATGATTCCGTATCAGCTTATCCTTCCAGTAGGACTTGGTCAGTATATGAATACATCACTCACTGATTCCATGATAAAGGCGCTCTGCATACCCCGTACTTTTCTGCCAAGTATTTGGATTGATCCACTATGTCTTGAGCTGCACTGACACACCGATCAAGCGCTTCTGGAACCAGGCTTGCACCACCGCCGATTTCGATAATATATGGCCGAAAGGCAAGGATAACATATGTGGCATGCATTCCATGAGTGACGATCGTACTGTTCGGGGGAAGCTAGCGTTGTGAGAATGCAGTCCCTCTGAGATTCTCGGAATAACTCACTTGGGATGCATAGGTGGCCCAACAGGAGTAGGAGGCCAGGTGATCTCTTCAGGTAGGTTTTCTCGCCTGATCAAAGTATTGTCAGCGGAGGACGAAAACACACGTATCCCTTGGACTGACATACCAATTCAAAAGGTTGTTCGCTGCTTCACGCATCCGCTGCACTCGCATTGTAATAGGAAGTCTTACCAGGTGATTTGCCTCGAGTGCTTTCAAACCGAAGCGAGATAGGTGGAAATGGTATCTTCCCATTAGCGACAACCGTCGCTCGTTCTCGTCTGGCTCTGAGGCATACACGTATGGTGGTCTTTGATCAGAACTGGAGAGGAGTGGTAAAGCGGGTTGAGCGTAGAAAGTGGCCCATATTGCGCCTTCAAATGGTCTGGTAAGCAAGAGACGGGGAGACCTAAGGAGTGACCGATATTGAAGCTTACTCATGTTGAGGGTATAGCCCCATACATCTCTTCGAGCGATATCAAGATCTGAATCCGGGCTCTGCCCAAGTTCTTCCAATTGCGCATCACATCGTTTGTGAAGGCGGACTGCCCGAAACGATCAGCACAGAAGGTCAACAGCGGCCTAGAATACATACTCACGATCCATGCACATATATTGGCCCATACCTTTTGTTATCAGCCTTCCATCCCTTCGCGGGATCACTCACTGAAGCACAATCCTGAAAGGGGACTAAGTAGATACGTTCAGGTGGATTCACCGGACAGACAGCATTAGAGGACCCACTTACTTCTTAAAATCGCCGCAGTAGTACAAGGCCATGGTGAAGAGAGCTGTTATCGTGCTGAGTTGCGGAGTGGACTCGTTCAGAACCAGTACTTTTGCCTTGTCCATGTAATCTTTACCCCTTTGCTCTCCGGAGACATTCGGGTAGTACATACTTATCATAGTTTGATCTCGACAATATCTCCAGCCAACACCGAGCACACAAAGATGCAATAAATGTGAGAAATAATGACCCCAACGATCAGGATCTTGATCCATCGCAGCGACGAACTTGTCTTTGAAGGGACTGGTGGCAAAGCTGATCGAACAATCGAAGGCCAGATCAAGGAGATATCGATGATGATCCATCGACATGGGAAATGGTAGATAAGAAGCCAAGTAGCCCGGTAAAGGGGTAGGGCGACTGATGGAGAAGTCCATAGGTTGTTGCCACTCTGGTATCAGATAAGCAGGATAATAGAACGTTGCTGAAGGATGTAGATGCAGACTTCCTGTGGACGAAAGGACCAATCGACCAGTCTCGAACGGGTCCGTGTCGCTCATCATTACAATTTCGTCATCGGCACATGACTGAGACAGCTGACTATCGTTCAACATCATCTCTAATTCCTGGACTCTTGCAGTCAGTTGTTCAATCTTTCTGACAGCCGTTTGATCGCTGCAAGTATGTGGACTTCTATCAGCGAGAGAGATTAACCAAAAACTCATTACCTACGTCAGACGCCGATCTGCGAGTATAGGATACACGCATCTTTCCCCTACACTGACGCATGTAGTGCACTGTGGTGTGTTACCTGCGCGGTACGCAATGCATCAGCTGCATTAGCTGTTCCCCTGGGGTAGCTCACCATTGCACCGAATTTTTCTTCTTCTGCACCGGTTACACGCTCTTGACGTGTTCTTTGATCTGAATGATGTATCCGGAACACCCATTGCTAGCTTGTCCATGCCCTTCAAGCTATGGTTGACTAGTCTGATAATTGAGCTGCAGAGT